>NC_062285.1:143635590-144003923 GCF_902655055.1 Lutra lutra
TGGATGGTTGGATGGATGGTTGGATGGATGGTGGATGGTTGGATGGATGGATGGATGGATGATGGATGGATGGATGGATGGTGGATGGATAGATGACAGATATAGAGATAGGTAGATATCGTTTATATGTGTGTGTATCCTTTTAAGTAAAGATGCCTAATGAACTGTTTTTTTGAAATGACATGGTATCCAGAATGTGCTTTAAAATATTTGAGATAAATCTTTGAAGAAATATCAGTACAATTTTTTAATAAAGGTGGTGTATACACTGGTGTTTATAATTTGATTCTTTCTAGTCTTTGAAATCTTTTATTTATTTTCTTTTATAATAAAATGTTAAAATATTTTGTTTAATAAAATAAGGAATTAATAGGTCTACGAGGAGGCTGAGCAGAGACAAAGAATCAGGAGTCAGAGAACACGATTGGTCATTAAAAGTATGCTATTCAATAAAAGCATTAACAGGATAGAAGTTGTCTACAACAAAAATAAAATTATCGCAATGAGTGAATGGATGGATGAATAAAATGCTTTCGTGCCTCGCACGTCCAAGTGCTCCTTATGAAATGAGGGTGTAGGGTTGGACGGAGTCTACTCTCCCTTAGCTCTACTCATGCTTCTCTGATTCCAAGCTGGAGAAGAACACACAAGAGCTTGAAGAGTGTATCCTTGTGCGTTAGTTCATTTACATCAACAAGGAACCTTTAAAAATACAAAAAACAAATCTAACAGGTCTGCTTTAAACACAAGCACATGATACCCAGAGAGGAGCAGAAAGACTCTGGTAAGTGTGAGCTGCTAACAAACATTTAAAAGTCAGGGTGGGGAAGTGACACATTCTACTGGGACCACAGCGCAGCCGCCCCACGGGCGCACCATGGCACAGCCATCCGCACGCGTACCACGGCAGGTGCACGGAGCGGGGAGCACCGGAGCCCGCACGCCTGCAGGGCAGGGCGCACATAGGGCGAGGCTCTCACTGTTCGCTCCCTGGAGCTTCCCCAGCACACTCAGTAGCATTTGGAGCAGCTCTGAGCAGTTCGGAGCACCTGGGTCTGCAGCTCCTGAGGGAAGTATTGATGGGGCCGGGTCTGCCCTGCTCAGGGGAAAAAAAAAAGAAAAAAGATTATGAAGACACTTGGAAAAGTCCTTCAAATATTTGAAGAATGCTCAAGAAGAAGAAATAGTTTTCTCATGGGGGAGTGTCCGCCAGGCACTGACCTCAGATCCATGAGCATCAGAGAGCAGCAGAAAGATTATAGCTCGTGTCTGGATGACATGTCTTTGGGTTTAAATTGGTGTTGTTAGAGGGTGTTCCTGATGATCTCACCCGCGTGGTGATGGTGTGTGCTGCTTCTCGAACAAGAGGCTGTTCTCACTGCGGGGGGGGGCGGCAGGAGGCAGAAGAAAACCCGACCCAGAATCTCGTAGGGAAGATCCAAGAACAGAATTGTTCTGGATTGTCCCTGGGTAACAGGGGTCAGCGGGTGTGGGATGTGTACACACGCATGTGTGCCATGTGCATGTGTGTGCTTGTGTGTGCACACATGTGCGCACTATGTGGTCGTGCATGTGCTTGTGTGTGTGCGTGTGTGTCTGAGAGAGAGACAAATGGAGGGAGAGGGAAACTTCGTGTGCACCTGTCTCAGCCCCGCATCAGCTGGCACGACCCCTTCACCCTCCTGTGGTCAAGGGGACCAGGGCGACAGCTGAAGTGTGTGTGGCTACTGGGGACAATCCAGGTAGATGCTGATAAAACCTTCCACACTCGTCTCTGGTGCCTCCTGATAAAGAGATCACCCCCCGAAGACCTGCACGTGTTTCATTCTTCTGCACACATGTTAGGAAGTGTCCAGTCGTAGACTTTCCGAGTATTTTTGGATGGTGGACACTACTCTTATTATCTCACATCCTGTTTTACTAATAAATAATTAGCTGTAGTGCATCGGCTTCGGTGCCAGAGTCCCCAGGTTAGAGCAGTGAAGTGAACGCCACCACGTGAGACACGTTACTGGCCGGCAGCCGGCTCCCATGACATTCCGACGTGCCCAAATGGGTGATGCATGAATCCCACATCCATGCTTTGTTCTCCAATTTCTCAAGATCTCTTGGTACAACCTGGAAATGATGCCCGGGAGCCTCTTACCCTCCTGGCACCCTCGGGGTCCCACATCCCCGCCAGTGGCATGAAACTCCTAGAAACCACGACGTGCCTTGTGCCTACCTTGGGTCCGATGGGGGTATGGGAAGAGGTCGCTCGGAGTGGGCCACGCCCCTCTGCCCAGGCCTGACCTTGGGTGAGGGTCGTTAGCAGTGGGGCGGGTCACGGGGCGGATGGGTGCATGTGCTCATTTCCTCTGGGGCAGGACGGGACGCCTCTCCATTAAGACCGAACGCGCACACATCCCATTTATCACTGCACCTGTCACACGCCCAGAACATCCCGTAAATCACGCAGGAAGTGTGAGCTGTACTCATACGCGCTCCCCAACCTGCCTCGTAGCCCCGGGGGACCCTGTCTCCCCTCCTGTGCTTCCCAGGAACCAAGACCCGGGACGGGTGCCCAGTGGGTTCCAGCGGGACACTTGCTGGGAGAGCCCTCCACTCTCTACTCTCCAGAGCCCCTCAAATTGCTCCGAACACCACAGCCCCACTGCACCTGCTTCACCCAGACCCACAGCCCCAGTCAGCCCGTGAGCTGGCCCAGCGATGCTGCCAGGACCGTCGTGGGGCCCACCCTCTCTCCGGCTCTAGGGCCCAGCACCCCCGGCCAGAGCCCTCCGTTGGCGGCAGGAGTGTGTGCGCACCCACTTCCGTGGGAAGGTTCCCGAGCCGCTGCCTGGTGTACCTGCCCTCGGCCTTCGCCTCGGGTGGCCGCCGCGCACCGCGGGGGTCCCAGGACGTCCGGCACCTCCACGTCCTGTGTCCAGCAGTCACAACTGCGCTCGGCTCCTCACAACCCGTGCCGTGAATCTCTACCGTGAGATAACGCGGAGGGAAAGAGCCTGATCCTCTGACAGCCGCAGACGCGTGGGGGCGATGGGTGTGCACACCGGTGCCCTGGGGGGTTGCCACCTTGGAAAGCAGCCCCTGCCACGTGGGTGAGTCCCCCAGACACACTGGGCCCTGCTGGCCGTCCCGCACATCTGCCCCCAGGACCTCCCCTGCGCCCGGCCCCCGGGTGAACGCCGACCGCTCACGGCCCCCACCCACACGTCCTGGCCTGTGGGGCCTCCCCCGCATGGGCTCACTCCACCCCTGCCGCGGCCCCTCTCGTGTGCCACGCTCTGCTGACGCCTTCCTACGCCATCCCCCACGGGCCCCTGCACCCCCGAGCCACACCATGAGGGCCACTCAGGGCCAGGGCTTTATGTCCACACCGCACCGTCTGTCCTGCTCCCTGAGCGGGTCACATGAGGCTGGGAAAGAAGGAAGCAATGAGCACCGCACAGGCCGCGGCGGGAAAAGTAGCCACACGCGCCTCCCGCGGGAGCTCAGGGCCCACTCAACGAGTCGGCACGATCGGGGATGTCAGACGACTAGCCCCGGCGGTGGAGGGGGCCCGCACCTTCCCTGTGGCCGGTCAGCACGGGCTTCCCCTGCTCAGAAATCTCCTTCCTGCTCCCGCCTCTGCTGCCGGCTCCCGCCTCTCCTTCCAGCTTGAACCTGCGTTTTCTCACCAGCTTTGAGGCCAAGCATTTGAGAGACAGGAGGTGGCCCGGTGGGGAGTCGGACAAGCAGGGAACCCCGGGCCCAGTCCTGAGAGGTGAGGACCGTGGGCCCCAATGTCGGCACCACCCTGCCACCCGACACCTGGGCTCTGCAGGTGATTTCTGGGCGTGGAGCTTTCTAGAAACTGCCCTTCCCCAGGGCAGAGAAATGGGGACAGTGGCCTAGTCCAGCACATGTCAGCAAAGCCCCCTCTGGGTGCCAGGCTGCACTGGGTCCCACTTCATCCCGCAGGTTCCTGCCACCCGGCTGCGGGCAGCTCAGGCCTCTGTCCTCCTTGGGCAGGTGGGGGACGCCACGGGTCACGTGCTCCAGGCAAGCGTGTCCACGGCCAGCAGTGCCGCTGAGCTGTCCATGCTGTGCTCGAAGAGGAGCCCACACGGCAGCCTGTGGATGGGAGCTTCGTGTCTACCACGGGAGGGAGGCCATCGAGACTCTCGTGTCCTTTTCATCACTCTCGTTCCGAGGCTTTTATTAATTTAGCGGGCCTTCTTAATTAAAGTCTCAATGAATGATTGAAACGTAGCTTTGATGATGCCACAGTCGGTGCCGTTTTGAGTTGTAATTGTAACTAATAAATTAGTTAAATAGGTAAGACGAAGAAATCTCCTCTCAAGGGGAACACTAATAATTTCAAGAATTTATCTACATGTCATTCAAGGATTTGTGCAGGAAAAAAATAGATGATCAGAAGGAAAACCAGATCCGAATCTTACTAATCAGCCAGGCCTTCCTCTGGAAGCCCGAGACCCACTGGGGACTCCCGGCCAGCCCGACCCCAGCACCAGGACCCCACCTGACGCCCACAGGAACACGGGCTGACTCCTCCCCGGGGCAGGGGGGCGCCTCCGGGTGTCCCCAGTCCACGGAGCTCCAGGGGAGACTGTGTGGCCGAGCCGTGTCCATGGACAGTCCCCGCACTGTCTGCCTGTGTGCGGCCTCCCCCGCCCTGTGGGCCAGCGCCCGCCCCAGGGAGCACGGAGCCCCGACAAGCGTATCTCATACGGCAGAAGATGCCGAGTCTGGGCAGGCGGAGAGAGCCAGACCCAAGGACGGACAACGGGGGACCCTGAGCGATGACGGGAGCCGGGGCCAGACGCAGTGCTCTCCCGGGGGTCCAACGCCTGCTGGGGAGGGAGGCTGAGCTGCAGGACTCCGGGCCGGGTGTGGCAGGCCCCGATCGCCCCAGTCTTGCCTGGCACACAGGAGCCGGGGGTCTTCGTCCACGTCACTCAGGCCCCGGGAAGATCCAGGGACTCCGAGAGCTCGGTGAGAGCTGGGACCGTCTCTGCCCAGAGCAAAAGCCCTCTCCCTGGGTTGCTGGGGCCGACACACAGCCCAGCCAGCAGGACGGTTTGTGTCGAGTCCCACGTGCCTACAAACCCACATCGCGCTCTAGTTCCCTCCTTGCCTCCGTTTGCCACTCGTGGCCCATGGCCCCCAGCCCCAGAGCCTCCGAAACGTTCCTTAGCTGCAGCCCCTGGACGGCTCCCAGACGGGGCCCTGAGCCAGGCCAGGCCCCGAGGTGACCCGTGGCTCCGAAGCACACTGAGGTGTGAGGACGGATGGCTCTCCCACTGCCCCGGCGGGCCCGGTCGTCTGTTCATGGGTCCTTAGCCTTCCCGCGCCACGGAGGGTGAACGCAGCCTGTGCTGACATGCCCGCCGCGAAGGGAGGGTCACGGCAGGTGCGGTCAATCCCCCCGCCGCCCTAGGCAGTCCCCTTCCAGGACGTGCATCCAGGCTAGCTGTCCCGAGCCCCTGGCACGCCCCCGGGGCTCCTGCCTACGTCAGCCGGACCTGACCTTTAGGCCTATCGCGAAGCACTCCTAAATGTCCGAGGCCAAGCCTGGTGTCCTGGGGCCACAGTGTGTACAAGGCGTCCCATGATAAAGGGAGGTGCCCTTCTCTGGGGGAGCTCGGTGCCAGCCCTGCCCACCCTCAGCAGTGCCCTCGGGGCTGAGCCCCCCAGTTCCCCTCCTGCTGCCCTGGCAGCTGCTTCTTGGGGCCTCCTCATCTTCTCTCCCCTTCCCCATGCCTCCCTGACGGATGAGCAAGGCTCTCGACCCCC
This sequence comes from Lutra lutra, assembly GCF_902655055.1. Lineage (NCBI taxonomy): Eukaryota > Metazoa > Chordata > Mammalia > Carnivora > Mustelidae > Lutra > Lutra lutra. The sequence goes on from NC_062285.1 coordinate 143,641,390, forward strand.
CCATCTCCCAGACTTGCAGATTCTGTTGCAACAGGAAGCTGCACCGGCTACTGCTTCTCTGGTTCCAGCTCTCCGCACCCTCCAGCCGCGCCTGAGCCTCCCCAGCCCATCCAGGACTCTGCTCGCAAAGGAACGACGGAGTCGTCCGGGAGGGGAAGCAGATACTGCCAGGTCACGGATGCTCTGGACATTGCTTGGGACACAGCCGGGGTCTGCAGCAAGAGGCCGGTGGAGGGATGGAGCGGGAGACGGGAGACTGTCTGCAAAGGAAGGTGGTGGGTGGGCCTTGCTGGCCTCCCCAGGACAGATGCCCGGAGGTGGGAGCCAGGTGCTGCAGAGAGCTCGGAGCCGGGTGCAGGGATGGCGAGGTGGGGGTCAGGGAGAGACACCCGCAGGTGGTGTGGTAACCCAGAGAGACCAGGGGAGACGGAGCCACGCGGAGTGAAGGAAGGGTCTGGGGGCCAGTTGGCCACAAAGCTGTCCTCAGCCTCCTGGGGAAGGACAGACAGATACGGTAAGGACAGACAATGTTTCCTGAGACGGGCCCGAGAAACCAGGAGCCTGAGGAGGGAAGGGGAGGGATGCCAAATCGAGGGGACAAAGCCTCGCAGTCGCTTCTCCCAGCACGCCAGCAGGCACGGCGTGCGAATGCACCCGGAGAGCTCGGTGGCCGGCCAGGGCCAGGGCGGTGTCTGGACCAGGCGGACGGCATCGACGCACGGACACGCCAGTGACGCCCTCAGAAAGCAGTGCAGACCCCGGCAGGTGACACACCTGGAGACACACCGCTCCCCTCCCTCCCTGCACGCCGCCGTGCGCCTGGCCAAGGGCACAGGCTGCCTCTCCCCGCAAGCCTGCGCCACCCCCCGCCTGCACCCGCCGCCTCCTCCGGTCCGCACATGTGGGGAGACGGGTGAGGAGCGAGTTTAAACGCTAATACACTTGCCGTTAATAGGTCTTTAAACGCGTACAGTCCACAGACGCTTTCATAAATGTCTCCCCTTCTGTCGAGCTGGGAAATCACAAAAGCTGTACACGGTTCGGTGGAGCGTCCCCCGCGACTGAGAGGAGCGCAGCCCTCCCGCTGGCTGTCTCAGAGGCCGCACTTCGGGCCTTTTCTAGAAGAATCCACAGGGTGAGATGCAGCTGCCGCATCACGGTCCCCAGCTCGGCTCAGACGGCTCTCACAGCCATTTGTTACCAAAGGGACACGCAGGCACCTGCCCCGTGCTCACGCGGCACGGATCCGAGGTGGTGCGCTCCCGCGACGTAGTCCCGCCTCACACGTGTGCCAGAGTCACGGCCCCTCCTCACGTGTTCCCCCACCTCGCCCCGTGAACCAGGACCCATTCCGGGATGCTTACCCACAGGTTCCTACCACGGCATCGCATGACTGAGGGCCCCAAGAAGTAACATCTCTCTGCTGGTTTTCCCTCCAATTTCCTTGGCTGTTCTGAGGCCTTAATCTCACCCTGTGGGCTTCAAGGTCATTCTGTCTGACCCTCACCAGGAGTCAACTGGGGCTTTCATCCTGCCTGGAATTCATGTATTAGTTTCGGGAGAGTCGACTTGGTTGTTCTCCTTAGGATTTTCTGGCCAAGATCAAGGGGTCCCATCTGCCGTGGCCAAGGGCGTCCCCGCAAACCCACACATTCAGGCGCTAGTGCCCAGTGGGACGTGTTTGTAGGCACAGCATCTTGGGAGGTGGCCGTGCCGGTGAGGACTCAGGCCGGGGTCCTCGTGGGGGGATGAGGGTCCTTGCAAAAAACAGCAGGAACCACAGGGTCTCCCTCTTGGTGGTCACCCCAGGGAAGTCCTTGCGAGGAGAACCAGAGGGGCCTCAGCAGAGCCTGACCCTGCCGCCCCTGTCTGGGACTTCCAGCCTCCAGAACCAGGAGAAAATGAATTTCTGTTATCTGAGCCTCCCAATCGAGGCCGTCCCCTTACAGCAGCCCCAACTGACAGAGACAGTTTCCCATTTGTTCCCAAAGACATTTTTAATACCAGACCCGCTCTTACTTTAACTAGATGTCGTCCTGGTTTTATTTCCTACGGCTTCTTGCCAATGCAAAGAATATCCACTAATGTTGAAAATTTATCTTATATCCAGCAACCTCTACAAAAATTTTAAATTAACTCCAGTCAGGCTTTTTTTTTTTTAATTTTTATTTTGTAAAATAATCTTTCTGGGTTTCTTAGCTGTACAATTAGATCATTAGGTAAAAAGATGTCTTTTCTTTGCTTCACCAATATTTATGCTAATTACCAAGTGTTTGTCTCATTGCCTTAGCTGGAGCCTCCGGACCATACCGAGAGTGACGGGGGCCTGTGCTAAAGGAAGGGACTTGGCGTTCTTACAGACTTTGTTTTTTCTCTCACTTCGTTCTAGACATATCTTTGCCTAGGGTTTTTGCATTAGTTTTCTGTTGCAGCATGACAAATTACCATAAATCTGGTAGCTTCCTGTAACATGGATTCTGTTATGTTAAAGTTTTATGGGTCAGAGATGGCTGGCCTGGGCTTAGCTTGTGTTATGGATGGAATTGTGTCCCCCACCCCAAACTCCTCTGTTAAAGTTCTAAACTCAAAGTGAGTATATTTGGAGGAAGGGCCTTTACAGAGGTAATTAAGGTTAAATGCGGTCGTATGAGTGGGCCTGGGACCAGTCGCACTGGTGACCTTATAGAAAAGACACCAGACTCCAACCCACTCCCTCTCCACTTAGAGGAAAGCAAGGCTATCTGCCAGCCCGAAGAGACACCTCACCAGACACCCCCGGGCAGCACCAGGATCTTGGACTTCCAGGCTCAGGAACTTAGAGAAAATAAGTGTCAGCCGTTAAAGCCGCCAGACTGTGGTGTATGTTACCACATACCACATACACAGGCTGCCCAATACACTGAGCCCCTGCTCTGGTCTCGCCGGCTGAAACCATTCCTGGCTGTGTCCTCAACTGGGGCTCGACTGGGGAAGGACATGTTTCCAAGCTCCTCAGACTGCCAGCAGGACTCACTCCTTTCTGGCTGTGTGATGAAGGCCCCCATGTTCTTGCTCTTGGGCAAGGATGGCTCTCAGCTACTAGAGAAAACCCCGCTCCTTCCACGTGGGCCCCCAGGCAGTCACAGTGTGGGTGCTGCTTCTCCACAGCCAGCAGCCACATGTCCCTCTTATTCCTTCTCTGCTTCCAGCCTAAGGAAACTCTGCTTTAAAGGATTCACCCGATTAGGTCAGGCCCACCAAGAGAGTCTCCCATTTGCCCAAGAACATAATCATGGGAATGAGGTCTCATTGGATTCATAAGTTCTACCCACACCCAAGGGGAGGGAATTGCACAGACCCCATATATCTGGGTCCTCGTAGAATCCTGTTTGCCACAGTTTTGATTAAGAATCATTTATAGGGGGCGCCTGGGTGGCTCAGTGGGTTAAGCCGCTGCCTTCGGCTCAGGTCATGATCCCAGGTCCTGGGTTCAAGCCCCACATCAGGCTCTCTGCTCAGCGGGGAGCCTGCTTCCTCCTCTCTCTCTGCCTGCCTCTCTGCCTACTTGTGATCTCTCTCTGTCAAATAAATAAATAAAATCTTTTAAAAAAAAAAAAAGAATCATTTATAGAGGTGCTTGGGTGGCTCAGTGGGTTAAAGCCTCTGCCTTCGGCTCTGGTCATGATCTCAGGGTCCTGGGATCGAGCCCTGCATCGGGCTCTCTGCTCTGCAGGGAGCCTGCTTCCTCCTCTCTCTCTGACTGTCTCTCTGCCTACTTGTGGTCTCTGTCTGTCAAATAAATAAATAAAATCTTAAAAAAAAAAAAAAAAAAGAGGGGCGCCTGAGTGGCTCAGTGGGTTAAGCTGCTGCCTTCGGCTCAGGTCATGATCCCAGGTCCTGGGTTCGAGCCCCACATCGGGCTCTCTGCTCAGCAGGGAGCCTGCTTCCTCCTCTCTCTCTGCCTGCCTCTCTGCTTACTTGTGATTTCTCTCTGTCAAATAAATAAATAAAATCTTAAAAAAAAAAAATTAAAAAAAATAAAAAAAAGAAAAGAATCATTTATAGATTTTCTTAAATGTATTTTTTTTTCCTTTTGGAAGTTGTTGGCATATTTTATTATGATTGTAGATTTCCTGATCCCTAACCATGTTTGTATGTCGAATTAAATAACCTGTAATATCCCTGCTTGGTAAACGTCTTAAGGTTTTCTTGGTGATTAAGTGCAATCCATTTTTTATATATCCAATCAATATTACAAAAGTGATCTTTCTATTTGAAGAACATAAATTATGTTATACTGTTTATTATTCATGTCCTCCGAATTCTTTTTTATTTTCTACTAGAGAAGTTTAATTCCAAAAAGATGCATTCAAATATCCCATAATGCTTTTTTTTCTTGTTATTCAGGCTTTTCTATTTTTCTCTACATATTTAGTTGTTATACTGTTTGTTGCTTAGCAATTTATGCCTATTCAATTCAATATCTCGTAAATTAGACAATTTATCATTATATAATGACCTACTTTCCCCTTGAATGCCTTTAAGTTTAAATTCTTCTTTGTATGAAGTTAAAATTGTCACTCATTTATATTCAACCTCTACACCACTTATTCTAAGTGTTTCTTATAAATCACAGAGCTGAATTTTGTTTTCTAAATCAATCTGTCATTCTCTGTCACTTAGAGGAGAATTTATTCTATTCACATTAAGATGTCATTAATATGCTTAATTTTATTTCTTCCTTGTTACTTATTTATTCACTTTCAACTCTCCTCTTTTCCTACTCCTTTTTGATGTTTTGTCAAGTTTCTAGCTAACATCTGGCTTTTTTCCTTTCAACTCTGGGAGCCCTGCCGCGCTCTCACGTTTCACCGGGGTCGGTACGTCCTTCTGAGCTCCATGCACATTCGCGAGTCCTAGATGCCAGCATCGCCGACCCCTCAGCATCTTGCAGATGTGCCTGGGCTGGCCTTGGCTGGAGGAGGTGACACTCGGCACACCAGTCACCCCACCAAGGCCGGCACATGCCCCGGCCCTTGGCCTCCCCCAGGCTGGTGGCCAGGCTGAGCTTAGGACAGAGTCTCCCCAGCAGAGGTCAGTGGTTACAAGCTGACATGACGCTTACCGCGCTCCACAGAGGCACCGGGCTCGTCTGTTACGCAGCAACCTCATGGCAACAGCGGACTGACGCACCGTCCACTCGGTGCGTGCTGACCTGGGTCTCACGGTGTCTCCCCACGCACCAAAGAACATATGGGGAAAATATGTTTTATGGTTTTGTTTGTAAAAGCAAGCAAAAGAAATGCTTTATTTCTAGTCCACACACGGAAAATTAAATGAACTATAAATTCTTAATGGGATGTCTGGTAAAGCAGAAAGGACCTTCACTCCAGACACGAAATCGGTCTCGACATTTACAACTTCAATAAACAATGAAACAAAGTCACAGCGTTCGTCGCTCATGAGAGATGACAGCCCCACATCCAGGCAAGATTGAGACATTTACAGATATGAGATTGAGGCTTTACCGTTTTATCTCAGGCTCAGGAAGCGGTTACTCAAATGAATGATGGCACTTTACTTAGGTGTGACAAGGAAGGTCTACGATGAAGGCGATGCTGGGCCCAAGTCCCGGGATGGAACCACCCACCACCTGCAAAACGTCCATGAGGGTGAGACGGGCACGTGGTTTGATCACTCAGCAAGGCATGGTCTGAGGCCGATGTCCCTCTGTGGGCAGAAGAGCGGTTCTCCAAGAAAACAGTGCTGTGGGCTGTACCAGTCTGCCCCGTCGTCCCCTCGCTGCTCCTGGCATCCCTCTCCACCCCAACATACTCCCGTCAGGCCCATGAGCAGCCAGGTTCCACCAACACTGAGCCCACTGACACAGGCAGATCTCGGGCAGGTCTCCGGAGAGCCGGGTGGAAATAAAGGCCTTCTAGGGACGCCCCTGCTGGCTGGTGGTGGACGGGACAGCCCTCGTCCAGGTCTGAGTTTCACGGCGTGTGCCATCTGCTTCCAGGCCCCACACAGCCGCACCACTTCTAGAAAACTAAAAGCAGATTATTTTACCTCCTTGTCTGTAAAAACTGGGTAACAGGAAAACCTCAGTGACATGAAGGTTGGAATCCATCCTGTACAAAGCAAGGGGCCTGGAGACCTTAGGGGGCAGGTTTTTTCTATTTTCCTGAAAATCTGTGATTTTAAATACATTAGGAAAGAGTTTCTGGTATTTCCCCTCTTAATTTTTCATGTGATTTTTTAAATAAACACAGGTTTGTCTAATTTATCCTATTATTAAAGATATTTTTATTTATTCATCAATTCTATGGGACTTTTAAAATTATAACTCGACCTGTAAGCATCTCTGACCCTCTCTTACAGCCTTTGCTCCTTCTTCTAACGACTTTTGTCCGGCGCTTCCCCGACCTGGCCGACGGCCTGGAAGAAGCTCCAGCTGAGGGTCCAGGCTGCATCCCCCAAAGCAGACCCCGACATGAACACTCTGACCCAGGGATGCGTCGGAGGAGGAGGGGGGTCTGCCTCACCTGCATCCTGAAAACCCATCCTGCCCCTGAGACACTCCGTCCTCGGGATGCTTGGCTGGGACTCGGCTTTCTGCTTCCAGCAGGCGGGTCTGAAAGCCGAGAGCCCTTGGTGCATCTCCGTCGGCCCCTGCGGGGAAGGAGCCGGGGAGGGTCCCAGGACTGGCCCGGGTCCAGCAGGTCAGGGGCTCTCTCCTCCTGTAGGACTGAGGACAGGAGAAAACCCTCCACCTCCCCCGGGGGCCAATGGTGTCCCGTCTCTTTCCAGGCGCTTCCTTGTGAGAGGGAGGCACCTGGGCCGGGAAGAGACCCATGTTCCAGAAGCTACGTTCCTGAAGGGCCAGCCCCGAGCCGCTGGGACAGGCAGCAGGCCCCGACCACAGGAGCCCCGGGAGGTCAGAATTCCCTGAAGACATTTGCTCAGAGTTCCCCCAGTGCAGACACTGAGTACGGCTGAACCGCCTGGCGGCCACCCAGCTGCCAAAAAGAACATCTCCCCACTCACCGTGAGCCCGGCTGCTCGCCTCCCTGTTCGGTGTGGCTTCCTTCCTTCCTTCCTTCCTTCCTTTCTTTCTTTCTTTCTTTCTTTCTTTCTTTCTTTCTTTCTCTCAAGATTGTATTTATTTATTTGAGAGGGAGAGAATGAGAGAGAGAGAGCACGAGAAGGGGAAGGTCGGAGGGAGAAGCAGACTCCCCGCTGAGCAGGGAGCCCAATGCAGGTCTCGATCTCGATCTCGGGACTCCAGGACCATGACCTGAGCCAAAGGCAGCCACCCAACCAACTGAGCCACCCAGGCACCCCTTTCTGTGGCTTTCTATCGCAGTTAAATTATTACCAAAAATGTACATCAACTTTGCAAAAAACAATGACGCTGAATGTTTAACCCAGTTTGCCAAATCCCTTCTTGATAATTGACCATAAATGTGAGCTTTGCAGACCAGTGCCCGTGAAGACAAGCATGGTTCCCTGCTCCGGAGCTCCGGGCGAGATGACGAGCGTCCCACATCCTCCCTCATCTGAGCTGCACAAGACGCTTTCATATCCGTCTACTGCCGGGGAAGCGGAGGCCGGGAGGTTGCCATCCACCCAGGGCCTCCAGGTGGTGGCGTGAGGGGCTCTCAGACCCCACAGAGCGGGGCTGGGCTCTTCCTCCTCCCCGCCAGGCCTCCAGGCACCGGGCCGCCTGCAGTCGCTCCCAGCAAGAAGCCGACCCACCTCCGGCCTGTCCGGACACTCTGGCTCCTTGGCTCGGGTGGGCACTCGCAGAGAGCTTGCATCTCGGGCGAATGCAGAATGTTCTGGAAGCCACGCAGCCGGCATGCAAAAGAGCCCGAGCTCACCTGCCGGGACCCCCTCAGTGGAGGGCTGAGCCCTGTCTCCAGCCTGCAGGACATCGGGGTAGTGAGAAGGACCACACTTGGCCACCCAGCCCAGCCAGGCCCACCCAGATCACGAGGAATCTCTGTAAGAGCTGAGGAGGCTTGTCATGCATGCAGGGTAACTTGGACACCATGTCCAGGCAGACCCCGGCTGTCTGCACTCCGTGGATGGGCAGACCCCATGGCCGTCTGCACGCCTTGGAGAGGCAGACCCCGATGCCGTCTCGGGGATAGGAGCTTCATTCTCCTGCCATCCAGGGCTCCTGCCTGCGTCAGCCGGACCTGACCTTTAGGCCTATCGCGAAGCACTCCTAAATGTCCGAGGCCAAGCCTGGTGTCCTGGGGCCGCAGTGTGTACAAGGCGTCCCATGATAAAGGGAGGTGCCCTTCTCTGGGGGAGCTCGGTGCCAGCCCTGCCCACCCTCAGCAGTGCCCTCGGGGCTGAGCCCCCCGGTTCCCCTCCTGCTGCCCTGGCAGCTGCTTCTTGGGGCCTCCTCACCTTCTCTCCCCTTCCCCATGCCTCCCTGACGGATGAGCAAGGCTCTTGACCCCCCCATCTCCCAGACTTGCAGAATCTGTTGCAGAGACACATTAAGACCTCATTAGCATGGAAATGGGTAGCTATCCACCTGCACAGGGCACCAGCCACCGTCACCGCTGCCACGGCAGCGGAACCCTGTTGGGGAGCAGAGAAGGGACTGAAAACAAGAGGAACCAAAGATGCAGACCCAGGCCCAGCCCAGAGCTACAGGAGCCTCGAGGTCACCAGGCCCCACCCCAGAGCCCAACACCAAGCCAGCTCTGACCCAAACTTCTCCTTCTGGATCCCAAGCCAAGAGCCCTTCCTCATCCTGCCTGAACCTCAAGCCTCATCGGACCCAAAGTGCCACCAAGCCCCAGGGAGGCAGGGGCACAGCCATCAGATCCCGGCACACCAGCAGCTTTGAGATTCGGGCAGCGGACGCGACAGACACGGCTGCTTCCGTGCCCACATGCCCGCGGGACTGGAGTTGGCTCCCCGGGTGTTGTAGGCCGTCTGACAGCCGCGAGCCCCGCTTCGGCCCACTCCAGCGTGAGGATCACGTCCAGGAACGAGGCCCACAGCCGAGCATGACCCAGGCTTTGTGACCGCGACTTGGGGAAGGGGCTCAGGACCCTGAGTGGGCAGAGTCCATGGGTGGCTGGGCTCCTCACCTCCCCCCGCCCTCCACCATGACTCTTGCATCCAAATTGGGACTTGCGTTCCAGCCTCAGACCCCTCAGGCTGCCCTGGGCAGGGGCAGGGGGAGGGCCTGGCACAGCAGCTCCCCTGTGGCCACTGCCTGTCTCTGGCAGGACCCCCTCTCCCCCACTGCAAGGGCTGCCCCCCGAGGTCTCTGGGGAACTCCAGGAACATGACTTGTCAGGACGCCCTCTGCTCCCCGTGCCTGTGGGAATCCTAGCCGTTTGGGTCACCTCCCACCCTCGGGGGCGAGAAGGTGTCCACTCTGCACCCATCAGACCCTCCGAGACGGCTGCAGAGGGATGAGGAACTGAAGCCGGTCAGATGCCCGCTGATGGCTCCCTCCTGGGGCTGTGCCCCTCACTAGAAGGCCAGCGCCTTGCAGGAAGTGTTCGCAGGCCACCAGCTCTGAGCTGGGCCTTGCCGTCGGGACTCGGGCTGGTCACTGACTCGCCAGGCCACCTGCCTGCGTCCTGCGTGTCAGGCTGGTATCAGGAGCGGTTCAAACGGCCAAGACGCCCGGCGCCGCGTCATCCCCGGAGACCACGCACGGCTGCCACGGAGACGCCGGGCTCCTCACCGGACTTGGCGCCACGGCCTCCGGGAGCCACAGTGAGTGAGCGCGTGCTCTCCTGTCCACGCGTAATCGCCACGCACCCCTGAGCTATTTTTAAATACACAGCAGACCGCGTGATTGAATGTTATTAACCAATGATGGCTTGTGGTCGCCAATTGCTTAACTGAGAGAATCAAAGTACAAATTGCCGGGTTCGCTCAATTACTGCGAAAATGGTATAAAAGCATTTTAATTGTGATCAGGACGAGCACTCTCCAGTGTGCGTATCAGAGGAATAATGAACAGTCATAAATACAGTGACCTATTTATCTCCTTATCTGCTTACCAAACAGAAACATCACATCCCAGCAAACGGACTCAAACGGCAGAACCGAGTTAATTAGGTTTACCGAGTTAGTGGAACGTCTAAATTGGATTCCACTCCAGTGTTTAGTTGAAATTTATCTTAGCTGGGAGCTGGGTTTCCAGCTGAAGAATGAGTGTCAAGGAAAATAATGAACCTGAGACAAAATTATTTTCTTAAAAAAAATTAACGTTAAAAACCCATTCCTGAAACTTATTTTTTTTCCTTTTTGCAAAGACGGCTTAAGAACCCAGAGATAACTTTAGGGTCAGAGCCAGGCGTCCATTCCATTACGCGGGGTCCCTCCTGCCCTGCATCCACTCGTCCTTACTCAGGGCACCAGGGGGAGCCCGTCTGGGGCTTCAGGAGCTTAGTACATGAGAAGCACACCATGCTCCCACAGCCACTGCTGCTCCCCCGGGATGCCCAGCCTGGCAACAGCACCCACCGCCTTCTTATTCAGGATGTGAACGAGCAGACATCGGGCCACCCTGCTGCCTTACTGGTGCCTGGAGACCAGGACAGGTGGAGGGATCCTTGGCAGAAAGGACACCTTCTGACCACTCTGTCTAAATGCCCTGTGTGTCCAGCTCGCGGCCACAAGCACGGACGGGCAGGACAGAGATGACACAGAGGGGCAATATTCTAAGAGATAATGGATAGGAATCATCCACAACTCTTCCTGGACCATCTGTGTGGTTAAATACATCCCAGATGTATTTGTAAATGACAGAGATCCCAACACTGGACAAATAATTGCAGAACAACAGCCTGGGGGCTGTGCAGGGCGGGTCTGGAAGGAGGGTAGGCAGGTGGACATCCTCGTCACATTAGGGAGGAAGATACGTACATGAAATAATTCTAGACCGTATTATAAAAAATATGCTAAAAATGCAAGAGTATAAGAGGTTTTTATTCTTATATATATATGCACACACACATAAAATGCACCAAATTGACAGAAAAAAACTGAATACAAGGACTATTGTATAGTCCTCTGCAGACACTTCACAGACATTAATTCACTTACTCTCTGACTGGACACTAGGGTCAAGTGCCATTATTATCCCATTGTGCAAAGAGAGAATTGGAGTCACTCGGAAATGAGGCTGCTTGCCCGAGAACACTGGGCTGGTGGGTGGTAAGGCTAGAATGCAAACCGGGTCTGTCCTTAACCACAAAACCAGACCGCCTCTCAAGAAAGTCAAGTCAGTCAGAGTAACATCAAGAAAAGAGGGGAAGAAAGAAGCAAAGATAAGGACTGGTATGCACAACTGCAAATAAGTTGGGAGCTATTAGTCCAGCTATATGAGTAATCCAATAAATATAAGCAAGTTAAATATACTTTTTAAAAGGTGGAGGCTCTCAGGCAAATCATGTTAAAACAATTCAACCTATGTGGTGTTTACAAGCCTAAGGAAAGCACAGTGAGGACAACGTGTGTGTACATATGTGCATAGACTGCGTACATTTAACATGGCTAGAGAGAGAGAGAAGAGAACTATAAGGCATATCTTGGGCAAATAGCATTAAAAGCAACAAAAAAAATAGTTCTGATTTTCAAAGAAGCACAAAGCAGCAATCAAGGATGTGTAGTAACGTTGAGAGTGAATGCAAATATTAAGGTGACTTCAAAAGCATGGAGGGGAGCCTGGGTCGCTCTGTTGGCTGAGCCTCGACTCCTGGTTTCAGCTCAGGTTGTGCTCTCAGGGTCATGGGATGGAGCCTGTGTCGGGCTACACAAAGCGTAGAGTCTGAGATCCTCTCCCTCTGCCTCTTATGCTCTCTTGTTCTCTCACTCTTTCTAAAAATAACTAAATAAATTCTTAAGAAACAAAAACAAACAAACAAACAAAAAACCATGGAGAGAAATGGTTTCTCTCAGGGGGTGGTTTCTTCCACAGGGAAGCCATGACAGCCGCAGCCCTAGCGGGAGGTTGTCCGAGAAGTCCTCTCAGACAACAGTCCAGTGAGTGAGCTGGTGAGATGCATCTAGAAGCCTACACAGTGTAACAGAGGTTTGGGGTCCCATGTGACCTGTGACCTCTGCTGGGGGCCTGCACGTGGCCAGCCCATGTGCATGTGCTGACATAAAGACAGCCTGCCCAGTCCTTGCCCTCTCACAGGCTCCCCCCACACCTCTCTGAATATCTCCCGCTCTGCCCTGCCACTCCTCCTCCAGTCAGACCCCCGCTCAGGACATCCTGTGGCAGGAGACTTCCCACACTCCCCACTCTCCTTTCCCTGAACCTGAAGAGCCCCCATGGTATTAAATCCAACAGCTCACTCATCACGCCCTCATTTTACGTGTGGGCATGAAGAGAGCCCTGGTTCTGAGCCCCGGAGCAGGGCAGAAACTGCCCCGGCCCCCTCAGGCCTGCCTGCCAGCTGGCCAGCTACGTTGGGGGCCACCTGCATGGCTCGCTGGGGCTGGCTGTGCAGACTGGCTCCAAACTCTGGTCTGGACACCCCCTCCCTGGGACCCCTGAGCAGAAGGGGCCATGGTGGGAGGCAGGCCAGACGCCCCCAGACCTCCAGAAAGAACGGTGTGCAGAGAGGCCCCGGGGTGCCAGCCGCATGGGCAGGGGCTGAGGGAGCCCACAGACTCAGCCAGAGTTGGGTCTGAGGGAGGTGAGGTGAGGGAGGGCCAGCCTTTGCGCATCCGAACCCAGATCATACCTTCAGGGCGTCAGTGTCTACACATGGTCATCCTAGAATAAGGTCTGTGGGCCCCGAGCTGTGGACATCTGGGCCACATGGCTCCTTTGCTGGGGACCATCCCATGCATCCGTGCACAGCCTCCTGGGCTGTCAGCACCACCTCCGCCATGACAACCAGTACAGGCTCCACTCCCTGCCACTGTGCCTGGCTGTACGTGCAGCTCCCCGATCTGGGCTCTCCCACGGCTGCCGGAGAGCACACAGAACCGGCGAGACTGATTCCAGTTCCTGTACGGCCTGCCAGGGAGCTGCCGCTGCCCGGGACGCACAGGGATCGTTTTCTCACGGGCACTGTAACTGGAATCCGTAAATCCTGGTGACACCTCTAGGAACCCAGGTCAGGTCACCCTCTGGCCCCACTCACACGGTGGGAACTCACGCCCACTCGTCTCCGTTTCTATTGCACTAAGTCACGAAGGGAGGGACCCTTTTAACCGCGTGCCCAGCACTGTGTTGAAGGCAGACGCACCTTCCCCACCACTAGTCTGCATGGCTCGGGACGCACTTGTCCCCCAAAGATGCGGCATTTACAGGGGACGTGGGGGCATCGGAGTGAATCAGCCCGCCTCCCTGCTGAGTACAGATTCCCGCAAGAGGTACAAGGCCCTGGCAGGGTCTCGCTGACGGAGAAAGCATCGCCGAAATTGTCCAAAAGGCGACTGGGGAGCTGCAGACGGCGACCACCAGGACGCCAGCAAGAGCCTCACGTCCTGATCTTCATTTTCCACTTCTTTGATCTGCGCTTTGATTAGCTTTTCACTTTCCCCATCTGCCTGGATTTGTCGCTGTTAATTCACAATAGATTTCCTTGTGTCCTTGTCCCAACTGTCTCCTCCTCCCATGGAGTTCTGACAAATCACCTCTGTGCAGACCCCAGCGTCACTGTCACTCAGACGAGGCCGCCAGGTTAGTGGGTGACGTGTTTCCACACGTCGGACACGGGCAGGGTGGGGAGGAGAGCGCACCTCGGGGAGAGAGTGTGCGGTGCAGCCCGTTCCCAGCGAGACGCCCTCTGCCCGTCAGCCGCGCTGGACCCCTAACCAAACAGCACGGCGTTCCAGAAGCCTGCAGGCTTCCCATCTGCGAGACTGGAAGATGCTTCTGCCTTAAAATGAAGCGGCCCCGAGCACCAGAGAACAGAGCCCAGTTCTCACTGAACACTCGATGAGGCCCCGGGGGTGGATGGAGGGGAAATCAAGGCACAGAAGACGCAGTGAGTGAACTGCCCCTTCCTGGCTCACGGAGACACCCCCAAACTTCCTCCTTCAAGCTCCAGGGAAGTCCCAGCCTCCTAAAAGGTCTGTGGCTCCTGGGGCCCCACTTGGCCTGTCCTCAGGATCATCCACCACCACCTGGGCCCGTCTCTGGGCACTCGCCCCTCCCACCCCCAGGGGCCCCAGTCTCGGGACTGGCGGAACAGAGGCCCTCCCCACGCCAGGGGTGCGTCTCCCTCGGGTCACCGCTGTGTCTCTTACAAGCTCCTCCTAGCTCCTTGAGAGCGACCCACATGCCACATCCCTGTGCAACGTTTCAGTTGGACCAGGAAATAATTTTTCACCTACGCCTCCCTCCAAAAGAAAAAAAAAAATCAAGAAGCCTTCCTAGTTCTAACTGAACCACAGTCACTCACACTGCTGAAGACACAGGTCTACATTACCAAGCCCATCGTGTCCTTCTCAGTCTGAATTACGTGTAGGGCCGTCCTGCCGACTTTCTGGAAATCCGGTTACAATCTGCAATGGGAATGGTCTGGCGTCTCTGCTCCTCGAGGTTAAAAGGCACTTGTACATTTTAAATGATATCTTTCACTTCTCATCAAGATTTTTTTAAATCTTAAATCAGTTGGGACCCAGCAAAATTCTAAATGCAGACAGTGGCTCAGAGACTTTGAGGACCTGACTCCCCACAGACAAGAGCCACTCACAAGGCCTCGACCTGACATCCGGCACCACGACCCCCCACACCCCTACTCCTTCATGCTTCAGAAGCAGGACACGGTGGCACGGCTGCCGGAAGAAGGCTGCTTTGACAGGTGTCCCTTAACAGAAACCAAGTTATTACATCTTCCAGCTTCTCCTAAGTTCACTGCAACAAAACAGCAAGAACACACACGCTTCTACCTGAGCTGCTCCGGGGGTTGCGGGGAAGCGCTCGGCCCTCACTCCCAGTCCACTTCTTGGGGCTCAAGGAGGATTGTGCCTCCCCCCACCCCGCACAGACAGGTGGGGCCACGTGACCTTCCAGGCCGATGCGTCCTGGGCAGAGGTGACAGGTGTCACTCTAGGGACCAAGCACGTGTGCACCAATGACAGCAGCTCCTGTACTCTGCTCCCTCACCCCTGCAACCCGAGAGGCACAGACTGAAGCGTGGGTGCTTAGGGCCAAGGCATCTAGGAGCGCTGGCCCAAGACACAGAGGCAACTGCCCAAAGAGTCAGAGGGCCTCTGGCTGAACGTGAGGAGTGAGAAACACCGTTTTGAAGCATGAACCCATCGAGAGGCAGGGACCACTTGTTGCCGCAACACAGCCCAGACCATCCTGGCAGATATGCACCCTGCCAGCGTCCCAGGGTGTGCTCCACAGCCCACACCCCACTCCAGAGCTCACAACGAACCTACAAGTCAGGGGCTCCTACTATTCCATTTTCCAGATAAGGAGACTGAATCTTAGAGAAGTTCAGTGAATGCCCTAAGGTCACAAGTGTATCCCAGGCTCCCATCTGGCTTGTCTGACTCCACTGCCAGTGCCCTCAATCTGCTGTGTGGACAGCCCACCCTTCAACATTTCCCTTGCTCACTCCTCCCCAAACATCACCCAGTTGCCAAGTCTCAATGAACCCCCTGAGCTGCCCACACACCTCACCCCTTCCCTGACTCCTTCAGGACAACCCCATAGTAGCCCAGCTCACAGCTGTCTGGTTTATGCCATCAAGTCTTGAAGACATTACTAATCCCCTAGAAGCCATGCAGTCCAATAGAACATTGAGACCCAACTGAATACAGTTTCAGAGCCAACGTCCAAATGTTGAATCCGTTGTCCTTGTCAATTCAACAGCCTTGCAAATTCCAGTTTATAAATGGACCACATTTAGTAAAATTCAACTCAATTTGGGAAACAATAAATGTGTGATTACTGCCTGTACAATCCAGTGGACACAAGTCAATATAATGTGGCACCTGGGTATATGAAATGCTCATAAATTTGCTGACGAAATAGAAAAATGTATAAATGAATCTAATGATGATGACAGTAAGGATGAGAATCAAGGCGGTGATGGTGGTGATGATGGTGGTGGTGGTGATGGTGATGATGGTCATGGTGATGATGGCGGTGATGGTGATGGTGGTGATGGTGGTGATGGTCATAGTGGTGATGGTGATGATGATGGTGGTGATGGTGGTGAAGGTGATGATGGTGGTAGTGATGGTGATGATGGTCATGGTGATGATGGCGGTGATGGTGATGGTGGTGATGGTGGTGATGGTGGTGATGGTCATAGTGGTGATGGTGATGATGATGGAGGTGATGGTGATGATGGTGGTGATGGTGATGATGGTCATGGTGGTGATGGTGATGATGATGGTGGTGATGGTGGTGAAGGTGATGATGGTGGTAGTGATGGTGATGATGGTCATGGTGATGATGGCGTGATGGTGATGGTGGTGATGGTGGTGATGGTCATAGTGGTGATGGTGATGATGATGGTGGTGATGATGATGGTGGTGATGGTGATGATGGTGGTGGTGGTGATGGTGATGATGGTCATGGTGGTGATGGTGATGATGATGGCAGTGATGATGATGGTGGTGATGGTGGTGATGGTGATGATGGTGCTGATGGTCATAGTGGTGATGGTAGTGATGATGGTGGTGATAACAATGGTGGTGGTGGTGATGGTGATGATGATGATGATGGTGGTGGTGGTGGTGATGGTGATGGTGGTGATGGAGATGATGGTGCTGATGGTCATAGTGGTGATGGTGATGATGATGGCAGTGATGATGATGGTGGTGCTGATGGTCATAGTGGTGATGGTGGTGATGGTCGTGATGATGGTGGTGATGGTGATGATGGTGGTGGTGGTGATGGTGATGATGGTCATGGTGGTGATGGTGATAATGATGGCAGTGATGATGATGGTGGTGATGGTGGTGATGGTGATGATGGTGATGATGGTGCTGATGGTCATAGTGGTGATGGTGATAATGATGGTGATGATAATAATGGTGGTGGTGGTGATGATGGTGATGGTGGTGATGGTGGTGATGATGATGGTGATGGTGGTGGTGATGATGGTGATGATGGTGATGGTGGTGATGGTGATGATGGTGATGATGGTCATAGTGGTGATGGTGATGATGGTGATGATGGTGATGATGGTCATAGTGGTGATGGTGATGATGATGATGGTGGTGGTGATGATGGTGGTGATGATGATGGTGGTGGTGATGATGGTGATGGTGGTGGTGATGGTGGTGTTGATGGTAGCTCATGCTGATCTGGGCGAACAGTAATCCAGTAGCTCTCTACTTTCCATAATAAAAGCTATGAAAGAGGGTGTAGCCTGCTACAAGGACTAGGTCAGGGGATAGCAGGTTACCCAAGGAGGTGACACGCAGGCTGCTTCCGGGGTTGTGGGAGCACCAGAGCCATAGCAAGGCAAACCTTCCGGAAGGACGGGAAAAGGGAGGAAGGACCCTCCCTCGGCAGTGTGTGTGGGGTAAACTCTCCAAGAATCCTGACCTCACCCCCAATCTAAGTGACTATCTGGAGGGGACTGGAGACTCATGTAGGACCTGGTTTTGATCACATAATCTTGGGTCCACCCAACTTGAATTTCCACTTCACACAGTCCTGGATCTGCCTCTTAGTCCCCTCCCTGTAAAGTGGATGCAATCATGGCCCGCATCCAGGAGGACTAGTTGAGGAAACCCGTATGAGGGAAAGAGCAAGCACCCGCCCCTGGTAATATTTCAAGAGATAACAAGCTAAAGAGCAAGGAAATAGGCGTGTTGATGCCGTGGTTTCCTCACTGGGAAGGAGCAGCGGCCCTGCAGCTCCGGTGTTGCTGGACAAGACAGCTCATCATGACACACAGAGGACACCCCTCAGCGGCTCCCTCCCCAGTCCTGTCTTCCTGTTACTCCGCAAAGTCACCATGAAGGCCAGCCCAGCAGGAGTGAGGGGGCTGATAGATGGAGCATGAGTTGGGGTGGTTTCACAAGTCACAAATGGCACCACAGACGGAGTCCACAGTGGCCTCCTGGGCACCCGGCCAAGTGGGACCAGATGGGCAGCCCAGACAGGCACTCTGTGACATTTGCCCGCCCATTCTCCACACATGGCATCTCACAGTGCTCTCTTTGGTCTGATTATGATTAGAAACAGTTCTGAGTTAAGGGAACAACTGCGCTTTGTGGCCAGAAAGTTCTGGCTCTGGACGCGGGGCCCGTCACACATGCGTCTCCTGAGTCCCAGGTCCTCCCATGCCCTCGCAGTCACTCATGGACACTCACGGAGCGCGTGCTCTGTGCCGGCCCAGCACTGGCAGTGTACCAGGCACCCATGGCCAGACCTCAAGGGCTCACTACCCTAGGACGCACACACCACGACCCAGCAGAAGTACATGTGAAACGCACAAAGAACACGACCCACACAACGGGAGAGGATCATGGAGCCACCAGCTGGTCGCGAAAACTCTGACATTTGATGGATTCACAGAATCTGGGAATGAGAAGGAGAGACCCGGGAGTGTAGACAAAGGCCCTAACCCAGGGGCTGAAGAGTCTGAGGGACGAGGCCCCAGAGGAGGGGTCTGGTGGGTGGCAGGGAAAAGTAAATTCAGGTGTGATGGGTCCGACCTTATCTTGAAAGTGTTCGCTCCGCCAGTGGGGGAGACTGGGTCTGACAGGTGTGCACGTGAGTCCCAGCAGGTGTGTAAGGACACCGTTCTGTTGGTCTACACGAGAGCTCGTGGTGGATTGGAGCAGGGTCCACCATCACAGTCAGGACACAGAACAATTATGTCCCTGTGAATCTCCCCGTCTGTCTCTATCCCCACCCCATGCTCGCCTGACCCCCGGAAGCGAGCAGCCGCTGTCCTTCACCACGGTTTTGTGTTGCTTCGAGGAGTGCACCGACAGAGAAACCACTTCTCTCACTCAGATGATGGCTCGCGAGCCGAGCACATTGTGCGCGACAACCATTCCTCCCTGTCTTTGCGGAGCAGTGCTCCATTCTGTGGACGGCCCGTCCAAGAGCCTGCGGTCTGGGCCCCACACACCTGCCCCCTCTGGTGTTGCTTCTGGTGCTGAGTGGTTACACCCGCCCTTCCATGAACGTCCACGTGCAGACAGGGGCTCGGCGTTCAAGTCACCCCAGCAAACGCGAGAGAAGGGACGTCGGGTTGCAGGGTGGGCACACGCACAGCTGCAGAAGGACAGGTCCGGCCGCTTCCCAGAATTGCAGGCTTGTGAGGATGGCAGCCTCTTCCCACCCTTCTCGGCTCGGTTCCGCCCATCCTTGCAGCCTGAGCCACTCCGGCGGTGCATGGAGGCACGTCAACAGCTTCCAGCTCCGAGTTCCCAAATCAGGTGCAGATGCAGCCGGAGAACACACGTCGTGTCATTCTCATTCTTCTGGATTCATTCCGTTTGCTTTTCTGACTCGGCGTGGTCCCTCCGGCTGATCCTTCCTTATGCACTTGGACATCAGGACCTTCCTCTTGATGGTGGCAGATGCCAGAAGCACCGGATAAGGAGGCAACTGGACACGAAACCAGGAGGGGATGTCACGGGCAATGGGAGGGAAGAATGTGCAACAGACCCGCAGCCGATCCGAGCGCAGGTGGCAGACAGGGCCCCCACGCCCCGGGGCTTACCCAGCTCGAGAAAATGGAAGGAAAGACCCCCCAAGGACAGATGAAATGCAGAGTTTAGGGAGAACTAGGGTCTTTGATGAGACCGATTCTAAGTGGGTCCCAAGACAGAAAGGAAAACGCAAACCCACGGAATCCAGTCGGTGGCGTGAGCACTCGGGGACCAACTGCTCCCATGACTATGAGTATAGGAACTTGACAGCTGACCCAAGTGACACATTCGGGAACGCAGACGCCCCTGCAGACTTAGAGCCGGGCAGCCCCTCCCATCCACTGGCCCGGGGCTGCACGGGCACGGAGCAAGCGCTATGGCATCTCGGAAGGAGGGATCGGGCTCGAGTGGAAGGCCACGCCGGTGTCCGAGCACCAACATTTTTACGGACAAGTCAGCCCCCAACGGAAGGAAAATTGGCACAGAAGCTCGTGATGGATTCTTATCTTCACAAACTGCATCCACCAGCTCTGCCTTCTGATGAGCGGCGTGGAGCTGCTCACCTGCTCCGGGGGGAACAGAGGCGTGGGTGACATGTGGAGATGGGGTGAGACCTCACCCGCTCTGTAGACTGGTCTGCAGAACGGGTGAGGTCTTCACCCGTCCCTGTTGATGAGGGAACAGAAGGCAGCTGAGGACAAAGCAAAGGCCGACGCCCTCCAACCTGCCCCCACCCCCACTCCTGGGTGGGGCATCTGGGACAGTCCTTAGGAATCTCCCACCCATCTTAATGTTAGTGCCTTGCTAGAGGGCAAACTGACCTTGACAATGGCAAGGCCTCTGCTATCTTGTAGGTCCTCTTTAGCATGTGAAAGTTCCACTGAAACCTTCCTTTTCCTCACCTCCCCCGCCTCCGGGGTGCACCACCTGCCGCCCTCCCAACCCGGGGCAGCTGCTCTTCCTGCTCTCGGGTCCTGTCCCGGTGCTTGGATTAACCACCATTTTGCACCAAGGATGTCTCAGGATTTCTTTCTTGGTCATCGGCTCCGGACCTCGCCCCGCGCCGAACCTCACCTATAATCTACAACTTCATCAAAGTGAGAACAGACTTCACGCGGGAGTGCCATCTCCTGCTGCCGCAGGTCCCTCTTGCCCCACCGACAACGCGGCAGCCCCCTGCTTCTAGCCCGAGAGAAACAGCCACACCCCAAACTCTCGTTCTCCTCCGAAGAACTTCTTCCCGAAACACCCCTCCCCGATCTTCTCCTAATGCCCAGTACAAGCTGACCCCCGTCCCTTCCTTGGACTCACCAGTGGTCTGCACTGTCAGCACGTCTGGAGCCACAGTTCCTGGGCCGGGCCAGTGCACCCGCTTTGCTGGTGTCATAACTAGCTGTTCCATCTATTTCCAAGGTCAACCGAGCTGTGGGCAGCAGAGCAGGAAGGCGAGGAGCCCCCCAGACCCCACACTCCAGTCTCACCCGCTGCGATCTTTAACCCTCTTTCCCACCCGAGTCACTGTTGTTCACACGGTTCTTGAAGACAAGTGCGTCCTAAGGGATTTAAAGTCTTTCCTCTTAATCCACCAAATTAAGGTGAAGAAGCTCCTTCGTGGGTTCCCCGAAGGCTCTCCCAGGCACGTCTGGGGCGCCCCCCGCTGTCCACAGAGCTGTGTGGACACGCAGAGGTGGGTAGGGTCCAGGCGAACAAGCCTCCCTCATGTGTTGCACCCAAGTCGGTGGTCCTCTCTGGTGGGGACCTTGGGAGGCTGCCGGGCAGTGACCCCAGGGTGCACATCACGCCAGGAGGACCTGCAGGGCAGGGAAAGGATCTCTTGTTATGTGGTTGTTCTGATCCTTCACGGGCTGTTTGCCTCCACAACTATGTACAGTTCCGTTTGGGGAACGTTCAGGGGACGAATGGGTTAGGACAGGGACAGAGCCATCCAGGCCTGTAACATCCCGGCCGCAGTGATGAAGTTGTAGATTATAGGTGAGGTTCGGCGCGGGGCGAGGTCCGGAGCCGATGACCAAGAAAGAAATCCTGAGACATCCTTGGTGCAAAATGGTGGTTAATCCAAGCACCGGGACAGGACCCGAGAGCAGGAAGAGCAGCTGCCCCGGGTTGGGAGGGCGGCAGGTGGTGCACCCCGGAGGCGGGGGAGGTGAGGAAAAGGAAGGTTTCAGTGGAACTTTCACATGCTAAAGAGGACCTACAAGATAGCAGAGGCCTTGCCATTGTCAAGGTCAGTTTGCCCTCTAGCAAGGCACTAACATTAAGATGGGTGGGAGATTCCTAAGGACTGTCCCAGATGCCCCACCCAGGAGTGGGGGTGGGGGCAGGTTGGAGGGCGTCGGCCTTTGCTTTGTCCTCAGCTGCCTTCTGTTCCCTCATCAACAGGGACGGGGTGAAGACCTCACCCGGTCTGCAGACCTCGCCGCGAATGCCTGCCTGATGTGGCCGAGGATAGGACTCTGCTATTTCCGAAGTTGGGACTGGAAAGCCGGGCCCCATGAGCCTTCCCAGGTCCCTCACCATGAACGCCTCGCTTGTGCAGAGCAGCAGAGACCCCGCCGGGGCTGGACATGCCTCCTGCCCCGAACCTCGGGACCCCCGCCAGATCGAGTGGGCACAATAAACCATTGCTTTTAAGCCGGAGATACCCAGTAATTGCGTGACTCGTCTGGCCAGCCCAAATGTTCGGGGATCTGGGATGAATAAAGAAGAGATAGCTTCCAAACTGGTCCCCAGCGCTCCATTCCAGGGATGTGCCTAACCGGCTATTTTGTTTGCATGATTTAGCAAAAGGAAGTTTGCATTGATATGTAAATAGTGATGCAAGTAGTTTACACTGGAAAACAAAGGCGGCAGAACAGCCGATTATATTTTATGGCCCTTGACTACAGTCTTTGTTGCCGCCAGAAAACACAACAGCAATTATGCCGGACCTACAGTTTAAACAGCTCTGCCTCCACTGGTGTTTCAGGAATAACATTTAATAATGGAATTACATTGTCATTTGCATATGGTGTTCTCTTTTGAAGGTGCATTCTGAATTTATTGGGCATCTTTATTAGCTTTCAGTGACCGACTTCTGGAAATTTGGTATGCACGTCTTGCAGCAAGGGGAAAAGATCTTCAGCAGAGAAAACTCGGCACAGGAGGATAAATGACGCCCGCTGTTTCGGAAGGCTGCGGAGGACGGTCTTGAGCATCCATGGGGTAGGGCGGACCTGGACAGGGTCTCCAGACGACCCCAGTACTTCTGAGACAGCACAGCACGAAAGACCCATGGGTCTGGCTGCACATGAGGCTCTGTGGAGCCAAGGATGGGGAGGGGTTGGGAGAGGCTTGGGGTGAGATGATCACAGAGCTTAAAAGCTTGTGTGACTGACGCAGCGTCCTGCAGCTGCCGCATGGCCGGGAGGGGCATGTGGACCGCGCGGAGCAGGCTGGCAGCATGGGCGCCATCAGGAAATTTGCTGGAAATGCATTGGTGCTCACCCATCAAGACCTGCTGAATCAGACAGGACATGCCAGACCCCCGGTGGCAACCACAGGAATCACCTAGAGGTAATTGCGTCACTGGGCGTAGGAAGCACGCTTCACACGGAACGCAGTGACCCGCGCGTGCGTGCCTCGGTGCACGATGAGCTCCAGGTGTAACGACAGAACGCTCACCACGCCCAGCAGCCCAGCCTTTCCTGGGCCATTTCACTCAGTTCTGCTTAAACACACTGTCACCACTCTCCGAGCTGACTTCGTGACCCACCCATTGTGACCAGTGTTTCATAGGCGCTGCCTAGAACTTCTCTCTAGAAGCGTGAACATCTGGCTCACCTCCTTGTTGGGTCCCCCAAAATGGGTCCATGGTCATAGGAGCGAGACTGATATAAAGTGAAGGTCAAGCACTGCTTTATTTCAAACCAAGCATCAAGAATCCAACTGACCGGCCAGGGCCACGCCTTTTACAGAGAGGGCGAACCTTCTGTTTCACAGACTAGCTTTTAAGGGCAAAGGCCATGCAGTTGGGCCTGGCCATGCACAGGTGGACAACGAGATTGAACACACAGAGATAGCTGCACGGTCATGCTAGGTCCCACACGGGTGGCCAATTGAATTACAATTTACACTAGTAGACATTTGAACCAGCCTATCACCTTGGTCAGAATTGGCGCCCTAAAGGTGCCCAAAGGGCGGGCCCATACTCCTTGGTAACTAGGGAGACAGTATGCGCCCCCACCACGGATCGGATGTCTCCACCTGGCCTGACCCACCCTTGCATCTGGGCTTTGTTACCTGTGATGAAGTTCTAGAACCTAGGTGAGGTTCGGCGGGCTGAGGTCCGGAGCCGATGACCAAGAAAGAATTCTTGAGACATCTTTGGTGCAAAACGGTGGTTTATTAAAGCCCAGGGACAGGACCCGTGGGCAGAAAGAGCGGCTGCCCGGGTTGTGAGGGGCGGCAGGTTCTGTACCCTGCGGTTGGGGGAAGGGGCCGGGAAGGGAGGTTTCAAGGGAACTTTCATATGCTAAAGAGGGCCTACACGTTGCCGGGATACCGGAGGCCTTGTGGCCTGATCAGTGTTGTCTTTTGGCCACCATTAACATCAAGATAGTTGGGAGATTCTTGGTGGGACGTCACAATCCTGCTATCAAGCGTCTTTGTTAGTGAGATTTAGGTTCAGAAAAGATTTAACTATATTTACATTTCCTTCTACCTCAGCCTCCTTCAGTTTTGTTTCTGGAGGGGAGGGTGACATTAGGGTTTGAGGAACTGAGTCATTTGCCTCTGGAAATTGTGCTATTGATAAGGTAACTTCTTTGTTTGTAGATCTCTAGGACATTTGTAAACCAAGGGAGACTCCTGTCTTGCAGGATTGTGATCTCTGCAAGTGAACTATTTGTTTCTTATGGCGGTCAGGGGTGCCTGAGGAATGCGACACACATTACGAGGGGAAGCGGACGGAGAGGGGGTGCAGGGTGCCAGCTTCCACTTTGTCTTCAGCCAGCCTCCTGCTCCCTCACACCTGGGGCTTGTTTTTAAGTCAGTCCCCTGGGGGGAGGGAGCGGGGACAGTTTAAGGGCTACACAACAAGACTGTTGTTTAACCTTAATGGAAGCCTCTGGTTAAATAGGTCCTTACACTCCTGAAGACAAAAAACAACCCAAATAAAATATTCTTACGATATATGAAGTGTATCGGGGGACGCACGAAAAGTCAGGCCCCCCGCAAGCCGAGGGAGGACGCGGCAGACCTGGTCCTCACCCCGAGGCCATTTGTGCGGAACTTGAACATCAGTGGCATGGTCGGTTGCAAGAAGACGGCAAAGCCCAGGGTCTTCTGGAGGCAGGAAGCACAGGGAGACCACCCCACGGGGCCGCATCTCAGCGTGCAGAAGGCAAGCGGCCCTTCCCGTCAGGAGACAGAGCAGCAAACTGCCGGAAGGGGAGAGCTCCTTCTAAGAGTTCTCGACGACACGCCGTCTGACCCAGGTGAGCAACCCAGGCGCACGCTAACCATGGGGTCCAGATAAAATGTCAACCCAGCCCTCCAGTCAGAGCCCCTGGACAGGCCGTCCGGAGGCTGGGAGCCGTTCTGTGGAAGCTTCCAGAGCAGGGGACCGTTCATCATGAAAGAAATCACAAAACAGACACAGAAACAGGAAGCAAGGAGCACAGGAGAAAAATAAAACAGACGGAAATAAACAAAGGAGACGGAATGTGTGGAAGACCCAAACTGAGAACGTGCTCCAAGGACCAGAGACTCCAGAAGGTGAACAAGGACCAGGCCGGGTCTGCCCGGCACAAAGATGACCGCCACAGGCGAAAACGCAATCGTTGACATGAGTACTTCCATGGGCAGATTTAATGGATTGTGGGCGAGGCTGAAGAGAAGGAGGAATTTGTGAGGTAGAAGGAACAGACGAGGAAGTCACACCGGCTGCATCGGGAGAGACGGGGAGGCCGCACTGGGGGGAGAAACTTGAACGCAGAGCGAGGACGTTTACCCGCGTTTACCCGGAGCCCCAGCAAGAGAACAGGAGACACGCGATAGGACAGAAACAATCTTTTAAACAATGATGGCTAATAAATTTCCCAAAAAACAAGAAAGCAATAACGATATCTCCAATTCAAGAAGGCCAATTAATTCCACTCAGAGTAAAAATGAGTAAAATTGATGCATTGAAACAACACAGGGACGGTGCAGACGCGCAGATACGGAGAAGGT
Organism: Lutra lutra; assembly: GCF_902655055.1. Taxonomy (NCBI): domain Eukaryota; kingdom Metazoa; phylum Chordata; class Mammalia; order Carnivora; family Mustelidae; genus Lutra; species Lutra lutra. The sequence goes on from NC_062285.1 coordinate 143,667,196, forward strand.
CTGAAGCCGCTGGGAGCCAGGCGGGAGCATCTTCTAGGAATGACGCGTCGCCCTGGCGAGGGGCTGGGCCGGGAGGCGGCTGCCGGCGCCCGCAGTGGGTACCAGTCAGATGTCGGGAGCATCTCTCAGCACCAAAAGGGAAGCACGTTTTCCAGACCTAAACCAGGGACAGGTCGCACCAGCAGATCCCGCCTCACAGAGATCCAGGCCGCGGTTCCCACAGAAGGACGCCAGCACCGGGAGGTCTCAGACAGAAAAACAAGGGAGGCATCGGGAAATCACCAAGGTGAGATAAACAATTATGCAAAATATAGTCGTACCCAGGGTGTTGCCAAACATATACATAAAACGGTTATGGCGCATGAGTCAGAGAGATGACTGGAATGTCCTGGGGTCTTTGTCAGACGTGGAGGAAGCTAAGGGGTGACATTTATGGACTAAAACAACACAGAGTGTCTGTTGTCCAAAGTGTCCGAGGGAAGATTGGAAAGAAGAAAAACTATCAATGCGGAATAAAGCAAAAAATGAGAGAAAACGGCAAATAAAGATTTCTTATAAAGGTAAGTACACGATTCTGACAGTTCTGTTGCGATGCTGTGGCAAGTGTTGCAAGAGTCGTGGAAATGACTGTCGCGGGAAGACTCGCCCACAAGCCGTCGTAGCTACTTTATGTATAATATGTAACCGTCTACGCAATGCAACTGCCCGTCAGTAGCAGAACAGGTAACGTGTAAATCTCCAAGCGTCCACTGTCGGCAGAGGTGTGGGGAACCGGAACTATTCGTACAGCACTGGTGGGAGGATATCGGAGCCATCGCTTGGGAAAATGACTTGTCCTTGTCAGACCAAGTGAATTCGAGCGTGGTTCACGCTCAGGCCAGCCCATGGGAAGGCTTCGGCTCTAACACTCCTCTTGCCTGTGAGCGTCGGGAAAGCTCACAGGCATCCTGTCCCTAACGGCAGAAAGCCAGAAAACTGGAAGCAAGCCAGATCTCCACCAATCATACAGTGAATAAATAAAATAGGTTTATGGATTTGTGCGAAGGAACATCCGTGAATGCGCGCATGTCAGTGACAGGAAACAAGGTCGGAGGATGGCAGGAGCGTGACGGCAGTAGGAGGAGAAGCCAGTGTGGGACACGCGTCCACGCAATGTAATACCTGCTGTTTGATTTATCAAAGTCAGAGACGGGCAGGCATGTGTAATATATTGTTACGACGATCGGTGCAAACACAAAGCAACGATTAAGAAGGGTAGAGGGATACTGGGGAGGGAAGGGGATGGGCGGGTCCGTAAGGGGCTTCAAAGGAAATGCTGCTTTCTTAATCGAGATGAGGGGACATGGGTTCTCACTACCTTATTATTCTTGACAGTTGACGTCGTCTGTAAGTGCCTGAAATTCAGTAAAGCAAGTCCCGTAGTCTGTCCTGCGTCGTTACCCCCTTTTCTTGGCAGCAAGCCCCCCTCGTGCTGATCACAGGGTCAGTCAGTGCCTTTCCCTTAAACCCACGTGGACCTCACCAGCAATTCTTCCTGTCCTTGGGCCAGGAATAAAGGGGAGAACTTGTAAAATTAAAATATTTTCTTGCCTCCGGGGATCTGAGAGCCTGGCCTGTGCACTAGTCTCAACGTGGAGATCCTTCTGGGTAACGTTCAAATCCGGCCTGGACTCTAACTGAGATGTCAGGGAGGTGGGGTGTGGCGGGAGGGGAGGTCATCGAGGTGGGAGATGGATGGGGCAGGGGAGGCGGAGGTAGACCCAGGAGGGTCGTGGCACCCTGAGCTCCCAGCACCGAGGAAGGAGGGAAGTTTGCCTGGATGGACTTCGCCCAAGGTTCAGAAGAGCTGCTCCATTACGGGCATCCGTGCAAAACCTCGTATTCAAACCGGCCACGGATCTCTCCTTAACTGTAAGCTTCTCGCACTTCAAAAAGGGAGAGAGAAATGTGTCGAGTTACATCGTGTTATCTCCAGAGCGCCTTGCAGTAAAATATCGACTCGTTTCTGATTTGCATCATAAAGTCTGGTGCTGGTGCTCCAGGGCGCTGAGTGTGGAGGGCACGCGGTCACCCGCCCCACCAGCCCACAGAGCCCCCGGGCGCCTGCTGGCGTCAGAGAGGCCGTCACCGGCCCCCCATGCGACCCGTGCACCCTCTTGGCCAGGAGGAAGTCCTCCACTGCGTCCGCGAGGCACACAGCAGGCATGGGGGTGCTCAGGCGTCGGAGGCTAGTCCCCCCCCCATACTGCCTGCAGGTGTGCAAACACATGCTCCGTAGACACGAGAACACGCAGACTCAGAATCGTGCACACGCATGTCACACAACCACAGGTGGTCCAGTGGCACAACCACGGTCTTGTGGCTGAGGACACCCCTCTGCCGGCTCTACCTGTCCCAGACTCACCCCGGAGGCTCTTGTCCCTCGGAGTCTGGAGGCCCCAGAGTCCTGCCCAGCCTCCATCCACGGTCCCCAGGGGTCACCTCACCTCCTGGCAGGACTGTTGAGGGGAACTTCCGTGGTATTTCACAGTTTCTGAAGGTTGCTGATGCGGTTACGTGACTTGCTGACATCCCTGTTACCGGTGGGATCGTATCCCTCGGAGCGGCAGGCTGGAGGCCAGGACCCTGGAGCTGGGGCGAAACGGCGCTGGGAAACGGAGTCCCTGCGGATGTACTCAGGTGCGGCTGCCGTCAAGCAGCAGAAGGTCACTTCCGGGTTCCTCACCCTCCCACGGGCTGATCAGGTAGATCCGACCCAACCTCGGAGGGAAAACCCCCAGCCGTGATCACAGAGGTGGACAGAGAAGGACAGAGACCCAGGACCCAGAGACAGAGACCCAGAAAGACAGACAGACAGAACAAATGAGGTACATGGGAGGGTGGCGGGCCGCCTGTGACGGGGCTTCGTCACCGTGGAACCCACAGGTCCCCCGGAGCTCTGTGCAGGCCACCAGGTAAGGCTACAGCATCCCTGGACCAGCCCAGAGAGAGATGGACCTCACCTGGCCTTTGTACTTAGTCCTTTTAATGGTGCAATTCTTTTTCGCCCGTCAGGAACCACACCTATTTCGAGAAATCTGGCCTCACAGAAGCAGAGACAGTGAGTAGGGCCATGGTCCCTCCAAGCACAGATACCCCGGGTGCACCCTCGGGCTCTGCACTCCCTGCTTCTCTCCACTCACCTGTAACAGTGCACACCCTGCTCGCCCCCACCCCAGCTGCCCCGAAGGCCCCCGGGCCCTCCGGGGGCGTGGAGGACGAATGTGGGGGAAGGGACCTCCCGGTGGCCAGCAGCCCACATTTCTGGACAGAGCGGAATCTTCTCTGGAGGCACCGCCTGTCCCTCCCCACCTTGGTCCGGGGGCGAGCCTGGGCCTCTCGGCACGCAGGGCACCCAGACGCTTGGAGGAGCTGGGGCTGTGGGGAGGACCTGTTCCAGCAAACAACAAGCCCACATCTCAAGTGTCGGAGGAGTGACTCTGCAGGGAGCAAACGGGGACAGGATCACAGAAGCCCTTCCGACAAGCTCTGCCTTATCTGGGAGAGAGGACGCCCCCAGGCCCAGGCCCGCCACCTTGCACGCAGCCAGGAGCCCGTCCCCATGGCAGCCTTACACAGTTTGATTTCCATTCTTTCAAACTCTTCTCAGCTGAGCTCAGTTAATTACAAACCTAGGTCACACTCCGTTATTCTGATTTGCCTCCACCTCCCAGTGCTGAGTAATGAGACTCCGGCATTCAGGCACAGCCAAGCGTGACCCGGGGTCCCTGTTCACCCCGCTGCTGGCAAAAGGAGGGAGGCGGCGGGCGGGCCGGTGGCCTGAAGGCTTGATGAGCTCCATCCAGACCTGGTGTCAGGGCCCTGCCCCCCACATTCAAGCCTAGAAGGTGTCACAGAGTCCCCACAGTTTAATTAGCAATTAAAAACTTTATTTATAAAAGCAACTGGTGGGTGCACATCTTGTTAAAATGCAAACTATTATTTCCAGACTGCTTTTCAGTAAAAAATAAACAGAAATGCTAGAGATTGACAGCATACAGCGCAATAACGTCTTCAAAACAATTTGCTGAATATTAATGAACTGAAAATGTCATTTCTGGTCCAATTACTAGAAGTAATTAGGTTTTTTTAATTATGGAGGAAGTGGAATTTTAATAAGGTCAATTTTACAATTATAGTTTTAAAAATACTAATTGTATTGTCATCACTTCTTATATAATAAATGGCATTAACTTGCTAACATCTGTTTATTTTAGTGTAAATAAAGCAAAATTATCATTGTGTTGAGTTCTTTGGGGAGTGACAACTGGGGACAGCCTCAGCCCGAGGGTCACAGGGACGTCCCCCAGAAGACCTCAGCCCTGGCTTCCTGAGTCAGCGCACCTGCGGCTACGCGGGACGGGCCTGTGCGTGCCTCGTCTGACGTGCCGTGGACACGGGCTTCACGAATACCGCTTCAGACCCAAACCTCCACGAGCCCGAGGAGACAGTCTGGCACCAGAGGTGCATCCTGGTTTCCCGACCATCTCCGCCAGACCCCCCCCAACACACACCGGCCGCAACGGTCTCTGGCCAGGGTCCTGAACTGGGTCCGCTTCCTGGGGTCCAGGCGCACCTCGTGAGCTCTGTCGCACTTGAGACCTCACCACCACGCTGACCCAGCAAGCTTCGGCCAGTGTGCTCAGTGCACACCCTGGCCTGACCGCTTCTCCAGCTGTATCGCACCCCCCCCCCCCCCCCCCCGCCAAAAGAAACAACTATTTTCTCCTCTCTGGAGCTGGGGAGAATGAGGAACAGAGGAAAGGTGACTTCCCAGGCTGTGAGTGGCAGCAGGTGGGGCCGGCCGTGAGCCCAGAGGGCAGCTCTGGCCCTGCGTTGGTCATCGCCGGCCCAGCCTGCCCGGGGAACCCCTCCCCTTCCCTGAGCCCAGCTGACAGCACTCAGGAGGGGCTGGCAGTGACCACGTGCCTGGGAAGGTCAGCAAGACCTCCTCTGGCCACAGCGTGGAGCTCGCTTCACCGACACCGCAGGGTGCTGAGCTGCCAAATGGGGCGGTCAGGCCCCTCGTCCAGCACTCCACTCCCTTCTCAGACGACCTTTGCAGGACAGCGTGTAGGAAACCTTGTTTGCATGAATAAACGTGGGTGAGCCCGGGAGGGGGCGGACAGGCTGTCCTCACGGTGCTGCCGGAGTTCACGGAGGGGCCCCCGTTCATCCAAGGCCACACGGAGGGCGTGCGAGCAAAGCTGGACCCTGACCCCGGGCTGTTTGCTCTGCTGTGTGCTGAGTGTCCTCTCACAAAACGATCCCACTGAGTCTAATAAAATATAGGACGAAAACACGCCACCGGGTACACATCCCGCAAGAGCCCCAGTGATGTTCTGCCCGCAGCCCGGAGCTCCCCACCCTTCGAGGACGCCTCCCTGCAAGGGAACAGCTTGCGGTCGTTAACATGGTTTGTGGGCGTTTGTTACATCCCCAGCATGTCTTGTTGAATTTTAATTACCCAGATTAAGATCTATTGATATCATTATTGAGATATATAAAAGTTTTATTTAAACAAGGACATCCCAGAAGCGAATATGCCCGGGACAGCGGAGGACGTGCCACTTCCTCCGTGGAGCTTGTGGGCCAAGGGCACTCGCTGGAGCGTGAGGGGGACCTCGGAAGCCCTTCTGGTGGGCGTCCCCCCGGTGGGCATCCCCCGGTGTCCGTCCCCTGGGCGGACAGGCCGGCGTGGCTCCAGGCTTCTGGGCGCACCCCCCAGCCCCACGCCGGGTGGGTTTGACCTTCTGTGCCGTCTCAAGGAGGAGGACGCCAGGTGCAGAGAGGCCGGCCCCGCATCGCGGCTTGGAAGAGGCCAAGCTGGGAACACGGCACCAGTGGGCACCGAGCCCTGAGCACCGAGCCCGGAGCTCCGAGCCCTGAGCGCCTGCCCATCCCTCCAGGGGCACCTCACAGCGTATCCTCGCCCGAAGCACAGTCGGGACAGGTGAAGGGTGGGGTCTCCCCGGTGCTGAGCCGCTCACGGCCTGGGCGCTGGCCGGCTGGGAGAACTCAGCCTTTCCTAAAGAAAAGCGGGGTGCAGAGGTAGGGAGGGTGAGATCGGAATCATCAGCCCCCCCATCACAGACAAAATCCGGGTGAATTAGATTTTGGGGGGAAACAGGAGATGAGAAATGCGTGGTGAGAATTATGAGGAAGATATTTATGGCTTTGGGCTCAGGGGGGTTGTTAGCCAGGACACACAAAGCGTAAACCCCACGGGAAAGGCCAGCAGAGTGAATCCTCGAGGTTTAAATTTCTTTTTTTTTTTTTAAGATTTTATTTATTTATTTGACAGAGAGAGATCACAAGTAGACGGAGAGGCAGGCAGAGAGAGAGAGAGAGGGAAGCAGGCTTCTCGCTGAGCAGAGAGCCCGATGCGGGACTCGATCCCAGGACCCTGAGATCATGACCTGAGCCGAAGGCAGCGGCTTAACCCACTGAGCCACCCAGGCGCCCGAGGTTTAAATTTCTGTTGGAACAAGGACAGTTTGCATTTAGTAAGACAAGTCTCAGAGTAAGAGAAGATTTTTCTCATTTGTATCCACGTGAAGGCATAGTATCCTTAATGTAACAAGAAACCCTACAAGCAGATACAAAAGACAGCTAGCTAACCAGAAAACGGGCGGAGGACAGGAACGGAAGATTCAGAGAGGACACCCGAGCGCCGACGATGGAGGAGGGTCCGTGCAGCGGCCGTCGGACTCCGGCTGGAGGCGGCCCGGGAGGTGCTGTGGCCGCCGGCGGGGCCCAGGTTTGGGCGGGAAGTCTGAATTCTGTTTCCAGTGCTGAAGGCCCACTTTCCCTTCCACTCAGGGATTTATTTCAAGGCAAATGTCATCAAGAAACCTTCAGAGTGAGGTCACAGGAGATTCTGTCTCCTCATTGTCATGCGAAATTCTGAAAGCACCACCGTGGCCCGGAAAGAGGGTCTTTGTGAGTCCATACAGTCTGAGACCCTCTTACTGAGCGGAAAACACATCAACTACGACGTTTGTGGAATGCATGTGAATGTTCTAGAATGCAAAATAATTTTTTTTAATTCTGGCAATTCTCCGAAGTAGAAACAGAGATTATTCAGTGTTATTGCCTTCAGGACAACGACTCCCTCTGGGGAAGAAGGAGGGAAATCAGGCCACTGCGCACACGTTTGTTAACTCTTGCTGCGCAGCAGAAGCTACAAGCTTGATGTCTGAAAACATCTGAAGCCGGGCAGGAAGGGGCTGGCTGGGCCCTGTGTGCAGCCGGTGGAGGCTCGGCTTCGAGAGGAGCCCCCACCCACACCCCTGCTCTGTCTGGAGGACTGAGGGCTAGAGCTGGCAGACAGGCCGAGGGACAGCTGTCCGGGGACGGGCCTGTGGGGACCCAAACCAGGCCCCTGTCCCCTAGCCTCGGGGCTGCCGGCTTCAGCAGGGGCCCAGAGTGCGGGGAGGCTGGTTTTCCCAGCGGTGGAGGGACGGGAGGACGCAGGAGACACTCCAGCCCTGGAGGAGAACTTGTCATCGCTCGGTAGTCGGCTCGGACGTCAGTACAGTAACATTCTCACCGATAGTCACCGACAGTCACTGCTTCCCGGAGGAAATGTTTTCCAAATGGCAGAGAGCCCTGGGTTGAATCCCAGTGTTCTGAACGTTGATTTTTCCCCACTGTCCTCAGTGCTTTTAGGAGTAGATTTTCTGAGATTCTTACACCAAAATTCAGAATTCTCCCCTTCAGAAATGCCACGTTGACCTCTACCTGCTTCCCCTTGTCCCTGCTCTGAGGGAAGCAGGGGTTTCCCCTCAATCCGACCCCCGTGTCCCTACCTAGACGGGACTCTTCCCTCAGACACTGAAGGTACAAGGGAGTGCACCTCCTGGATCTCCAGGAACGTGCATCCCGTGGGCATCCAGGACACGTGTGGGCAGTTAAGTGGGTTACATGTACGTGTCCTGAGGGCAGGGGCCGGGACGCATTTTCAGCGATTAGCTGACACATTTGTGGGGCTGCAAGTTACATCTGAAGCTTCTAGGACAGCCTTACATATGGAATCTGTAGGGAAGGTGGACGGCCTAGACCTTCAGGCTGGGTTTCCAAGCTGCCATCATGAGGACGGGTCCTTCTTTGTCCTCACGCTCAGGCCTTCGACGGATTGGACAAGGCCCACCCACATAATGCAGGCTAACCTGTGTACTTGGAGTTGACTACCGTTCACAAACACCTTCACAGCAATGTTTAGACGTGTTTGACCAAACAACAGGGTACCGTGGCCCGGCCAAGCTCACACACCACTTTATACTTTTTCTCATTTCCCTCAAGTCCGGGGTAAAGTCTGGGCAGGAGGTCTGGCCCCAGCTGGTGGAACCAGAGCAACTTCCTAGAGGCAGGGGCCCCAGGGCCCGGAGCTGGACCCTGACCGTGGGAGCTCGTGCTGAGGGTGGCCTCCGTCTCCCGACCCCACACCCAGGGGCCAAGGGCTCCGGAGGCCTCTCCTCCCTCCTTGCTTCTGGGTCCCCAAAACAGACCACAGTCATCGTCCGCCTGACGTTTGTGTGAGACGTCGCACGGGATGGAATGGAATCTCCACTTCCCCGGGGAAAGGCGAGCGGAAGCCCGGCGGGAAGTCGGGGGCTCTGGGGGCGGGGCTTACAGGGGAGAGCCCCCGGCTGCAGGTGGTGCCCCCTCCCCAGCCCAGCCTGCAGAGCAGGTCCCGCACGCCGCGCCACCGGCGCCGATGGCTGACTCAGGCTCCGAGAGCAGCGCCCCGGCCACGGCAGGACACTCTGGAACCGGAGAAGCCCCGCTAGCCCTCCCGAGGGGGCCTGACATCCACAACAGAAGAGAAACAGAAGGTGGGGTCAGCGTCCCAACCCGACTCGTTTTTCTAGGACCACTTCTGACGAACAAACAAACGGGCTTCAGGGTTGACGGGTTAACTGGACGCCAAGGCTCTGCCCCAGGACACACACGCGTGCACGTGTACACAGATGCAGATGCACACACATACGGGCACCTCACATACGCGCACGCCTGTGCACGCACACCTGTACAACCCTACACACTGCACAGGGACGTGCACTCACACCGCCCATGTGTGCACCTGCACACGCAGGCACCCTCACAGGTATGCATGCCTGTGCACACTCACATGTACACACGATACACGCTACATGGGCATGTACAAGTACACACCATCCCCGTGTACACTAGCATACTCATGCACACACATGAACCCTCATACACCCACCCGTGTGTGCACCTGTGCACACATGTACACATCATACAGAGTACCCAGGGGTGTGCACAAGTACACAAGTGCCCATATGTGCACTTGCACATGCACACACGTGCCTGTGTACACACGTGCTCACGTCACACACAGCGGATGCACATATACATACCACCCACGTGGGCGCTCACACGTGTGTGCACGGGCACGTGTGCACGAGGAAACTCGTGGACCGCACACCCACCCACACACACAACTTGTCAGAACCAGGCGCCCGTGGACAGCGCAGCAGCTCAGGGAGGCAGGCCCTGCCGTGGAAACTTGGCATCTGGCAGATGATGGTGTGGGTGGGCGCTCTGCGCACCCCTTCCTCTTGTCCCTGACCCCACTGTGCTCCGGGATCTCGGGGAAGAAGGGGGCATCTCACTCGTTCCGCTGCTGAGGCTGCCGGTGAACCGCACGCTACCCCAGCAGCGCCCGGGTCAGGAGGGGCCCAGACGGGCTTGAGGGCGAGCGTCAGAGAGCGCTGACCCCCTCCTGCTCCCGCAGGTACATCCTGGGCACTTAGAGCTGAAGAGGCAGATCTCAAACTGTCTTCACCACAAAATGAAAACAGAAAGAGAGCACAAGAAACCTCTGGGTGCAGACAGACATGCTTACTGCCCTGGCTGTGGAGACGGTGTCACAGGCGCGTGTACACGGCCAAGCTCATCAGATCGCATACATACACTGTGTGCAATTTTTGGATGCCATGTTGACCTCATTAAAGCTGAAAAAATTTCCAAAAAAAAATGTGTGGGTGTTGCCCATCACAACCGGCACAGGTCCGGACACGGGACAGCAGTGGGTCGGAGACGGGACAGCCGTCAGGGCTGCACTGTGGCCCTGAGATTCCTACGCTGGTGTCCTCACCCCCAATGCCTCAGAGTGGGGCTGTGTCCAGGTCGAGGCCTTTAAAGAGCTGACTGAGGTGAAATGAGGCCCTTAGGACGGCCCTGATCCCGTGTGACAGTGTCCTTGTAGGAAGAGGAGATCGGGACACAGACACACAGGGACAACCCCATGAGGACACAGGCCGAGGACAGCCATCCATGTGCCCAGGAAAGGGGCGTCTGCAGGAATCGGCCTGCCCGTGCCCAGACCCGGACGTTCAGCAAAAGCTGAGTCAAGACAAGAGCGGAAGGAGGGACATGCAGGGCGCAGCCTTGGCTGTGATGCAGCCCCGATCCTGCAGTGGTGGCCACGTCCCCAGCAGGACCCAGGTCTGGAGCAGAGCTGACCCTGCTGGCAGACGACCGTCCTGCTCGGCCTCCCTCGGACTCACTCTGGGCGGGAAGCCGCCAGGAGCCCTCAAACGCACACACGGCAGGAGAGAGGCCACCGCCTCCGGGAACGATGACACGCGGGTGAGGTTTACATAAAGTATGACCCCACGGGGGACATCGGGGTGGCCAGAGGCATCTGTGTTTCCTGGGGGATTTTTCCCACCCAGGGCAGGACGTGTGCTCAAAAGGACCCAGGGGAGACCCTGTGCTTCCGCCTCACGGACCTCTGGGCTCCGCGCGGGGTGGGGGTGGGGTGAAGAAGCTGAGGCCGTGTCCCCATGTCACCCACGGCCTCACTGAGGGGGAACAGAGTCCACCTGCAGAGACAGGGACGGGCTCCTCCCAGGCCCCCTCTCCCTCCTGGTGTCCAGGGGAGAGTGTCCGTCAAACATGAGCTGAACAGAAGCCGCCACTACACAGGCCACAGAGAACACACAGGACGTCGCAGCCCCGTTAGTGTCCGGCCCCTGGTCGGGATTCTGAGAAGCAAGGACCTCACCCCACACAGCCCCCAGCCCCAGCCCCAGCACTCCGAGAACCTCCTCCTGCTTGTCCACTTCTCCAAAAAGGACGCCCACGAACTGGACATTTATCCCTGAGTATACAAACTCAACAGACCACTTACTGTGGCTTGGACACCTTCCCCTGACCCGACGTCCGCGACCTTCCTGCCCGGAGTGGGGACGGCTGAGCCCCGACGGACGTCTGCGCTCGGGGAGCGGGAAGGGCTGTCGGCAGAGAAGCTCCGTCCTCCCGGTCAGTATCGTCGCTTGAGAGAAGTTCCGGGCTCAGGACTCCTCCCCAGGAGTTACTTGTAGCAACGGTTCCTAAGAGCCGTTCACCGTTAAGAATCTGGGGTGGGCAGTGGGGTGGTGGACGCAGGGTGTGTGTGGGGGTGTGTGTGGGTACAGTGGGAGGTAACAGAGGTGTGAGGTGGGGGACGAGTGTGTGCGCGTGTGCACTGTATGAGTGTGCACATGTGGGTGTGCACGTGTGCATGAACGCACCGTGTCCTTGAGGGCACACGTTTGGGAGTGTGTGTGTGCGTGCACACGTGCAAGTGAGTGTGCGTGTGCTGTGTCCGCACGTGGCGCGTGGCGTGCCCTGCTCCCGTCTGCTGAGGTTCCACAGGAGGCTGCCGTCCCTGAAGGACCGTTTTCGCACCAATCCGCTGTCGCGGCATCCGAGGCGGAACCTCCAGACGCGGACACAGAGAGGGGACATCGCAGAGAGAACGTGCATCCATTCTGTGCGTTTCCCTCGTTCTCACCGTCGTTTCCTATCACAGGGAGCAGCTACGTTTGCTCAGAAACGCAACCCACCGAGCGGTTCTGACCGCACAGCTCACAAATGTCAGACGCTCTCTGTCCTAATGACCCGAGTAATTCACAAATGCCAGAAAGTAAGGACTTTTGTATGCATCGTCTCTCAGAGGATCGATCGCTGTCAGATCTGCATTTCTTTCTCTTTTTTTTTTTTTAAGATTTTATTTAGTTATTTGACAGACAGAGATCACAAGTAGGCAGAGAGGCAGGCAGAGAGAGAGAGGAAGGGAAGCAGGCTCCCTGCTGAGCAGAGAGCCCGACGCGGGACTCGATCCCAGGACCCTGAAACCATGACCTGAGCCGAAGGCAGAGGCTTAACCCACGGAGCCACCCAGGCGCCCCAGATCTGCATTTCTTTAGATGGAACTTTCTCCCCTTCTTTCCGGAACTGGTTGGTATAAATTAACTAACGGCAACCGGCGTTGAAAGTCAACCACAACTTCCCACTCTCCCTTAGAGCCCAGCTAAGCCCGCAGTCCGACAGTGAAGTTGCCCCAGCCGCATCCGTACCGCATTTTACGAGACGAGTGTCTGCAGCGACAGAGACGCCGCTGCTCTAGGATCGTGTGTGCAGCCTGAACGGCCTCCAGAGACTTAGACACTCACGTGCACACACATGCACACACGCGCGCGCACACACACACGTGTACACGTGCATGCAGGGACCCACACGTGCACACCCGTGAGCCAGCAAGGCCACTCCTGGACCTTGGTTTTCAGGCCCAGATCCGTTCAGGGACCTTCCAGAGCCATGTTCTGTGCGGGGACACTTACCCTGCAGCAGTAGCCTGGGCCAGATGGCCTGCCTCTGCGGAAGGAGGAACATCCATGGGGCCGGGCAGAGCTGTCCCCACACAGCTGGATGGAGCTGTCCCCACACAGCTGGGCGCCCATCCACCTACACAGCGAGGACCCGCCCCAGGCTGCGCCTCCAGCCACACCGCGCACTCATGCACTAACCGGTGACCCCGGCCGGTGTGGGGGAAGCATCTTCCTTGAGGGTTAAAGCATCCAGGAGCCTCAACCCCTCAGCCATGGAAGGGGCTGTCCCCCTCCCTGAGCACAGTGCTGAGAAGGCCACCATCCCCACCCACCCCAGCACCAGCCCCCGGCACCCCCTCCAACTCTGCACACCAGCCCCTTCCCGGGGGGCCTGCAGCTCCCGCTGCCCCGACACCGGGCAGTGGGTGAGAGCGAGGGCAGGAGGACGAGGCCCTGGGCTCAGGCCACGGCACACCCACACTGTGACATCCAGTAGCCATGGGTGCTTGTCCCCTTGCATTCATGCCCAGGGCTCGTGGATGGGACTGGCAGGCACCCCTCTCCATGCCCACTGCTGATCTGCACCGGCCGCGGCCTCCGGGGAAACCCCGCCGGGTCGTCTGCAGGACACAGGCTGGCCTGCCTCCCAGCTAGGCAATGCAGGGAACCTTGAGGAGGCACGAACACCACGTGAAGATGTTTTTTACCCCATTTTTGGATGCCCAAACCCTTTAACAAAATGAGGTGCCCCACAAGGAAGGAGGCTACAGACACCCCTGAAGACGCATTTTCCAGGCATCCCTGGGTGGGGCCGACCTCAGGGTGTGCGTCAAGCCCTCGGGCACTGCTGGGAACAGACCCAAAGGAGCCTGACTCCCGATTCTCCTTCCACATGAATGAGGGAGGCCGGGAGAAGCCTGCGGCACGTCAGGCTTTCCGAGGCCCAAAGGCCCCTTCCGTGATGGTGACATCCTCACAGCCTCTGGCAGGACTCTCTCTCCGCACGGGCACGTGGGGACCACAGACGGAGAACAGGACCCCCTCAGGCTCCGCGTCTGGAGCCCCAGGCCCACGGCCAGCGCCCGGCGGAAAGCACTGGCTGCGGCACACCGTCACTCAGCGCCAACCCCAGGGTTTCCCGGACACGACGGACAGAGACGCGGTCAGTTCTCACCTGAGGGTCACTAGGGAATGGACGGGGCCGCAGACCGGCCACAGGGCTGACGTCCTCCCTCAGAGCCGAGCACAGGGCAAGACTGCGGGAGCCGAGAAAACCCTCCCTCGCGGCGGGCACTGCTCTGTCCCTCGAGAAACGTGAGAAACGTGAGAAACGCGGCCCGTAGATGAGCGCGGCACGAAGGAAAGTAACAAGCCGGTGAGTCCTGGGTGATTTGATGCTAGTGACCGGCTCCCGGCCGTAGGGTAAGAGGTCAGACGTGGAGGTCACTGGAGACCACCGCCAGGTGGGGCCTGCCCCGGGCCTCTGGTCAGCCTCCCTGGAGGCCGGGGCGTCTCTGGACCCGGCGGTGACACAGGGAAGCTTGGACCAGCCGGGAGGACGGCGTCTTGTCTTCCCCGGACCAAGGCCTCATGCAGCCGGGCCAACCTCGGGGCCTCCGACACATGGTGCCCCAAGGCAGCCTGAGGGCGAGCGGCGGCCCAAGCTCACTGCAGGAGGTGCCTGTCCCCTTGGGTGGCCCACAGAGCCCCAGGCGGGCCCCTGGCATGGCTCTAAAGCCAGCCACCCCCAACCCCACTCAGCTGTGCTCCATGCAGGTCTTCACATGACTGAGGGGCCGACGGAGGTGGGCGGGCTCGTCCTCTGACGGTCAGTAGCTGCACGTTTGTCTGCTTGGCCTTCCGACGACAAAGGACCCCAGACCAGGCAGCTCCTGCTACAGGGAGGTACTGTCTCAGGTCCTGGAGGCCGGACACTCGAAAGGCAGGCATGGGCAGGGCTGCTCTCCTGAGGCCTCCCCCTCGGCATGTGGACACCATCCCTCTCCGTGGCCAGGTGTTTCTCTGTGCATGTGAACCCAGCGTCCTTCATACGGGGACAGCAGTCCTGTGGGATCAGGGCCCCGCCCTCGGACCTCACGTCCCCTCAGTGACCTCCGCAAAGGCTCATGTCCAGACGCCGTCCTGCAGAGGGTTAGAGCTGCCGCCCAAGAGTCTGGGTGGGAAGAGCTCCCACACCTGCTGTGCCCCGAGTCCCCACGGAGGAGTCGCCGGCCCGGCCCAACACTTGGGCTCTTGGAAGGTCAGACCACCCGAGTCGAGGCTCGGAGACAGGCGGGAGCGCCGGCTGGAGCGCAAACCCAGTCGTCTGGATGCCTCTCTCCGGCGCCGCAGCTGGCAGCTCCCGAGTGTGTTCCAGGATGAAAGCCGTCATTGGGAGCCGATCCCGCTCCCGGCTCGTGTTGCACAAACACAGAGCGCCTGGGGGTGGAGACGGCCGGGTCCCAGCAGCCGCGGCGAGCACGTACGCGCCTCGCAGCTTCCTCCCAAAACGCCACTTGTCTCCCCGACCTTCATCCCGCTGCCCACTGACGGTCGGAAGTGCGTCCGTGGGGAGCTGTTTCCAGGTCACTCTGCTCGCCAGCTGGACGCCGTTCTGGTGGTAAAACGCTGGTAGAGCCCGCGGAGGGCCTCTGGCTTTGCAGGAAGTCAAAGACAAAGGGAGCCCCGCGTGCGTGCGGAAAGGGACGGCCCCTCCCCCTGCACCTGCAGGTCCTGGCCAGGTCCCGCCCGTCCCTTTTCCTCTCTGGGCGATGGGAGCCACGCACACACCTGTCCTGAGTTGTTCAAGGTCGTCCAGGTCACAGGCTCATGGCGGCCTTTTAGGAGACATCAGGGCAGGGGTAGGGCACAGATGGGGTGGAGGGGCGGCAGGGGGAGAGCTGCCCGCATGTCCGTCCGGCGCCATCTGCCGGAGGCCGCCTGCCTTCAGGTCACCTGGTGGAGGAGCGGCAGCTGGGTGTGGAACGGAGGCGAGAGCCGCCCTGGGTCACAGGTGCAGCCACGAGGCTTCCTCGATGGCCGGGTGCCTCGGACGGGGCCAGGCTGCCCTCCAAGGACTGGGCAGGGGCAGGGCATGCAGCCGCCTTCCCCCCCGACCCCGTGGGCTGCACTGAGGGAGGTGGGCACCCACCCAACATGCCCCAAACGCAGCATCCTCCTTGCTGGTTTCCTGCCCCGAAACACCGCCTGACGTCACCACCCATGGGCTCTGCCGCCTCCTCCCTTCCACCTTGGGCGGAACGTTCCAGCCCCCACTGTTCATGCAGATCCTGCTGCCTGTGGCCTCACCTGAGGTCAGCTGCCGTGGGCATACGCGCGCCTGCTCGCTGTCTCTGCCACGCTCGTCCGCCCACGCACCCCGCGGGCTACGCCCTCCACCACCACGGATCGGACACCAGACCTTGGGCTCCCGGAGGTCACAGCCACGCCCGGTTATCCCTGAGTCCCTGCTTCTGGCTGCCACCTGGTGCTCGGGGTTCCCCACAGAATGAATGAATGAACGAGCCCAGTGCTGCCTGGAGGAATGAGGTAATGAAGGAGCTCGACTGTCCGACAAGGGAACGGTCCTCCTCAGTGTTCACAGTGATCACGGGCAGCGTCGGGTCAAACAGACGAGGCGTCGGCCCAGGACAAGCAGGTGGCACAGGCTGACCCACGGCTCTGTCACAAGACAGAAGCGACGCAGAGCTGCCCAACGATGTGGCATCCACGAGGCCCAAGTGGCACCGGGCCCTATCGGCTTTCCACACCGACTGTGTAACTGGGGGGAGGGGTCTGAACATATGTTTTAGCTTTTTTTTCTAGAATTTCCCCCATTCCCATGTTCCTTTAGAAGAGTCTGTAATATTCAATGGAAAATCATTTTCAAGGATCTACTAGAGACCTCATCAACACGGTGTCTCCCACACACTGAGGTTTGGGGTCACACCCGGCCGCCCAGGTCTAACAGGACCCGGAGAGGCAGGGCCAGAGGGGCACCGGGAGGGATTGTTCTGCAGAAGGGAACACGCCCTCCCTGTGAGGCCGGCATCGTGGGGCAGCTCTGCTCAAGATGCAGTGGAATGCTTTTTAAGGGATGCATTTCGGCAACGACCCGGTCCACTCTGGAGAGGTGTCCACTGTCCGTCGACAGCAGACACTGGCGGAAACACATTCTGTCGGGGAGGACGTCCTGTCTTGGGTCTGAGCACCAAGCAGCTGTCTTCATCGGATGCTTGTAGTCGTGGAGACAAACAGCTCTGACCCATTCTGGCCTTAAAAATAAGGAAAAGTGTCAGTTAGCAACTGCGACATAACAAAGTGTCCAAAAACTTAGTACTTAGAACTACCTTGGTTCTTTCCATGAACCTGTGGGTTTTCTGGTTGGACGTTCAGCTGACCTTTTCTGGGTTCACGCGCGTGTCTGCTCTGAGCTATCAGGTCAGCTGGGAACTGCGGCCAGCTCACCCCACGGGACCTCCGTCGCCGGGGTCTCTTATTCTCCGGGAGGCTGGCTCGGAGGCTGAGACCCCAACCCACACAGCATTCTCCACTGCATCTTCAGGAGCAGAAGGAGACCCTGGTTCTTGGCAGGAGGAGCCAAGACTGCATGGCCAGAAGGTTTGCAACTCCCGGGGCGGGAAGCTCGGGGGGTCAGGGGGGCTTCAGGAGGCTGCCAGCAGCACGGGGACACCGGCAGACGCTGTGTCCCTCCTTCTCGTTGCCCCCACCATCCGCGTGGGTCCCATGCTCAACCTGGGGAGATGGGTGTCTGCCGCTGCTCCAGGCATCACGCCCAGACACAGCAGCGGCCAGACATTAAGGAGGAGCTGCTGCTTCTCTCCTGGGGGGAGGATGATGCCCAGAGTCCCTGTAGGCTGTGCCCACTCGTGCACCCTTGATCAGAGCCGGGCACATGCCAACATATCCCAGTCCTGGCAGGAGGAAATAGGGGCCCTCACCATGGCAAGGGCAGAGGTTGTCTTCCCCAGACAAAGCCAGGTCCCCTGGGAAGGAGGGTCGGACGGACACTCAGTGGGAGGGGAGCCATCGTACCCTCCACGAGCCTCAGCTGGACGTTTTTGTTCAATTACTCAGGGTCAAAATCAGGCTCAGGCAATCCGTCCAAGGCAGAAGGCAAGGTCTGCAGGGACAGTTAGAACCCGATGGATATCGTACTCTCCCAAATTAATGCCACACATATGCGAGAGAGAAAAGTTCTAGTTTTCCTACAAAAATCCCCATTTAGCTTCCAGAGTTGTAAATTTTAATTTAATCTGACAGCCCCTACCATCTCCAGCTCTATGGAGGCCCCCAGGCACCCGCCTGCCTCCCAGTATTATCTGTGATTGATGCAGAGCTAATCTTCTCCCAAATCACATTTGTACAACGGGTGGAAGTCATCTGTGGTGTGAAGGCCAATGTTCTTCGGGCTCCGATCCGCGCCCGTGGGAGGCTTAGCGTCAGGACGGCTACAGCGACGAATCTGAAACTCGGAGCCCGTTGCTACAGAAGGTGACCTTCCTGTGAGCAAGATAGTGGATTTAAATCATGCAACCCACAAGGTTTACGTTAAAATTCTGGGGTCAGTAAACTTGGGGATCGGTTGTAGCTGGGTCCACACGCACGGACAAGACAATAAAAACACGGCGCCCTGTGAGGGGAGCCGGACGCGAAGGGCCACGTGGCGCAGGAGGCCGCCCACACTGCAGAAACGTGTGGAAGTCAGCATTTTCCTCACGCAGAGCCCGGAGACGGGCCTCCGACCTGGGGGAGCAGGGGCGACGGCGCCTGTGTGTGGAGGTTCTCGTCAGGGGACGAAAGCGTTCTCACGCTGACAGCAGTGATGTCTGCATGTCCTGTGGGTATACACAGATCAGCGACTCGCACACTTTAAATGGGAGAGTAGTACCACAGCACGTGGGCCGAGCCGTGTCCCAGCGACATTACAGAAACCCACAAAGGTAGGACACACCCGGCTTCTGGTTGCTGGACGACGGGTGTCACGTGTTAGCTGTGTTCCCTGTGCGCTCCTCGGCTCCCAGAAAACTCACCGCTATTGCCCAGACAGCTGGTGGGGCCATATCTGGGTGTCCTGGGGACTGTCCGCAGGGTTGGGGCCGAGGCCTCCACACCCCTCGCAGCACCAGCCCGCGCGACCCCATGGTGTCTGCCGGTACGCCCTGTTGTCTTCCCACCAGGACCCTCCCACGGTCCCCACGAGGATCAGGCTTCTGTCCTTGGGTGCAGACAAGGGCAGACATGTCCCTGCTGGCGTCTCAGTGGCCTGCGCTTGTGGAAGACGTGGAAAGACGGAGGACAGTACACTCTGGCAGAGACACTGACTGTGGGTTCTGCTCTGCCTTCATCAGATCCTGTCTCTTTGCTGCTGGGGACCATGGGCGTGGCACTGGAAACGCGGCACCCGCCGTGTAGGGACGGCCCTGGGGACCCATGTCCCTGCTCGCTGAGATGCACGCCCCGTGACTCCCACCCAGAGGCGCTTGCTCAACAGGAGGACACAGAGCAGGTCTCAATCACCTACATGTCATGTGCTCATGTCACACGGGAGACCACATCTCTCGCGCACACACGCGCTCCCGCGGTCTGGGCTTAGGGAGACAGGGTCGTGTTGAAGAAGCCTCAGGTAAGCAGTGGAAGGCAGCCCCTAGGACCCCCAGCGGCCTCTGGCCAACAGCCAGCAGGAAACCCTGGCCTCCATCCTGCGACCATGGGAACTGAATCCACCACGAGTCAAGTCCACAGAGCACGAACTTTCCCACGGTCACGACCCAGATGAGACCGCAGCCCCCGACCCCATGCTTGCACCACGGAAGACCTGGGCAGAGGACTTGGCCGCGCCACCCTGACTCCTGGCCATGGACACTGGAGGACAGTTTCCAGAACGGTAGCCAATCAGACTCTCGTGCAAATCTCACCTTCTCCCCGAAGCCTCTTCTGACCCCCCAGTCAGCTCAGCCGTGTCCCCTTCCTCTTACCTCTGTGCACCAAGGCCCGATGGCCCCTTTGCTCTGTGCTGCAGCCTGTGTCCCCTCCCCCAAGTGACCGTGTAATTTGTGCATTAGGTTTGCTGCTCACTCTGTCCCCCACAGCTGGTCTGTGAGCTCCATGGGGGCAAGGATTGTCCCTTGTCTGACGTGTGACATGTGACATGTGACTGGTACTCAGTAACCCCTTGTCAGGTGAGTCCTGGGTTAACCAGCTGAGGGGTCCTGGGGCCGCAGAGGTGTCGTGGGGAGCAGACCCGTTCCTGGAGCTCCTGCTGTATTTCCGGTAGGGCTGGTGGCCTCCCGTGCCCTTCCTTGTCTCTGTGCGTCTGCAGAGCTCTGAGACCCTGGTGCCCCCACTTCCGGCGGAAGCCCCTTGTCTAGACTTAGGGGAGGAGCGGCAGAGCCAACATCAGGGATGCTGGCGGGGCGGAGCCACTCAGGCTGTCCATGGAGACATCCAGGACGTCAGGGGCCGAGCTCACCCCCCCGTGTGTCCCACCAGCACCTAGATGGACCCCAGCCCACTGCCGCGTGTGTTCTCAGAGGTGAGGCCATGAGGTGGGGCCCCACCTGGGGCTGGGGCTAGGGCTGCAGCATGACCTCTGCCCTCCTTTCTTGAAAGCCCCTCACCCTCGGAAGGCAAGGCGCTGCGTGTACCGTCCCCCTTCACACAGGCCCCTCTCTCCGGGGACGGCCCCCGCATGCGTCTGAGAGGGGCACCCGCTCTGCTCCTGGGGGAGGCCGCCGTGCCCTCGCGAGGGGTGGGTGCAGGGGGAGGCCGCCGTGCCACTAAACACCGAGCTCCTGGTTGTGACGCTGGGTGGCTTGCGTGTCTCCCTCTGTGTCTTTTGCATGAGAACACAAGCTCCTACAGACATCATTCCCCATCTCAGTCCTCGCCCAGCTCAGAGAAAATGCAGAAAAAACCCCTCGTAATTCTTATTCCCAGACTGAGCCGCCGAGGGACCCGTCGATGGTGCCAGCCGGCGTGAGGCCATGGGAGGGGGAGCCCGTGAGACTCTCTCCCCGGGCTCCCGGGACTGACCAGGCCAGAGGAAGCACCTTCCTCCCCAAGGTGCACAGCCCCCCAGGCTACCCCGGGACCTCATGTCTGTTGGAGGGAGGACAGGGGAGCTGGGGGTGGGGACAATGACCCAGAAGACGGAGGTGGGGCTGCGGCTCCAAGGAGGCCACACCCCAAGCAGGTGGACCTCCAGGAACCGTCACCAACAGTCACCGCCCTGTGGTGGCCCCCTCCTGGGTACGAACCACGACCACGACATGCTGTCGTCCGTGGAAAGGGAGCGATGCGACCAGCCCACCGTTCACGGGACGATCAGTGGGGACCGCATCTCTGCTCATCTGAACCACAGGCCTGGCGTCCGGGGCACGCCCACCAGCCGCGCTTAGAGCGAGGCCCCGCCACTCATTCTGTTTCACATGATTTAACTTACCTGTTAAAATCTAAAAAATCTAAAACAATCTTAAAATCGAAAACAAAAAAATCTTACAATCTAAAGCCTCTTTGTCACCGTATTAAGGGAAAACGTCTGCTTCTGCAGGTCTGCAGCCAGGACGGTAGCTACAGCCTGCTCTGTGGCTGCCGGACCTGGGCTACATGCGCTCATGGCGGAGCAAAGGCCTCCCCCCCACCCCCAGGGACCGAGCACCGCCTGGCGCCCCGCCCAGACCTCTCGGAAAGTCACAAAGTCATGAGGCTGTGAATGATCTCCCTGCGACACTACGGATCAAAAGAAAGTCACAGGAAGACAAACGTGCTCCGGGAGCCCCTTCTCTCGCCAGCTCCGGGCTCTGGTGCCACCTGTGTCACCAGGACAGCACCTGCCTGGCCATGCCACCAAAACCTGCCTGCCTGAGTGAGGGGCCACATGCGTGTCCACTGGCATCTCTTCATCTCCTTGCAGAAGGACCAGCGAGCATGGAATGAACCCTGGCCAAGCCGCCTGTCCAACAGCGTGGGGGCCCCAGCGGGAAGCCAGTGGCATCTCCGTGCCAGGATCACCCTCCCACACGCACCCCCTCTGCCTGGTTTGGATACAAACAGCAGGAAATCATAGATATGTTTCTCCAAACCCTGCAGAAGGGAGCCCCTGTGGGGTCTGGGGCTGCCAGTGACTGTTGGGGACAGCCACAGCTCAGCCACATAGGCACAAAGGGTCAGGGAGCAGGGGCCCCCAGCCACAGACCTGCCTGGCCACGGGAGCTGGGGCCACCTCCACCACTGCCCGTAGAGGAAGACTGCATGCATGTGAAGATGGGGATGGTGTGGGCTCACCTGCAGCAGGGACCCCGTGCCTGGCCCGATCCCCTTTCCTGCTGTGACCTGGGGCATGGCACCAGCTCACTATGGAGAAATCTCCACGCGTATAAACCCATGCGGAACCGTGCAGGCTGCAGCCACAGCCACCTGGAAATCCGAGCAGGTGCGCAGAGGGGCTGGCTGCCCTC
This sequence comes from Lutra lutra, assembly GCF_902655055.1. Lineage (NCBI taxonomy): Eukaryota > Metazoa > Chordata > Mammalia > Carnivora > Mustelidae > Lutra > Lutra lutra. The sequence goes on from NC_062285.1 coordinate 143,689,340, forward strand.
TCACGTCCCGCCTGAGCTGGACAGGAGGCTGCCCTGGGGGGCTCATGGCTCCGGCCTCAAACACAGACGTGGTGGGTGACCGGACGCTGCGACTGCACAGTCCAGCATCCACCAGCTCGTGACCACGAGTCGCAAGTGTGCAGAAGCTGGAAATCTGCTACAAGCGTGGACACAGCTCCACCCAGCCCACGTCAGAGCCGCTGAGCGCCTGGGAGAAGCTGGGTCAGCCCCTCATGTCCTTGAGACTCCTGGTGACCCTCAGGGACCCAACCAGCTGGAGGACGTGCCCCTGGGTTCAGCCAGAACTTTCTGACCTGACCCCACAGAAGCACTGGTCTCCAGATGTGGGTTCAAGCCCAGCGAGACTTCAGGTAATCCCCTGTGACGGGCACCTGCTGGGTTCCGTAACTGCCCGAGTCCACGAGCCTCCCCCGATCTCCAGGGCCCCTCGGCAAGCTGCCTCGGCCCTCCGTGACCCTGAGCCTGGCCGCGGGGGACAGGACCAGACCTTAGCTGCCACCTACCACCCTGTGGAGCCTTCCAGAAGGCAGAGCACTCCCTCTCCCGTGGAGGCTGCAGAGGTGAGGCGTACAGGGCTGCTCCCAGGAGGAACTCGGGGGAGTTTGCATTGCAGGGTGGACGGGGGGACTCACCCTGGCAGGGAGGTCCTTCCCAGGTCACGGCCTGAGCCACGGAAGGAGGAGAAAATCCAAGGGAGACATCATGAAAAAGAAAAACCAACAGTTGGCAGCTTTCCTAAAATGAAAACAAACCTGGTCATTCTCTGCCTTTAACAAACCAAAGGGTATTTCTCTAACATAAGAAATATAAGAGATTATAAAGTTGCAAATGTGTCTTTCATTTTGGGGGCATAGTATAAGTTCCTTTGGGATTTTAACCAATTCACGGTAAAGAGAATCTCACGCCGTTGGTGCTCAAGATCCGCGTCGTTCTTGGGTCAGAGCGGAGGCCAAAGGCCCAGTGATGGTGACCAGGTCGGAGGCCAGCTGCCCCACCAAGTGCCCAGCTCTGTGCAGACACTCGGGCCCACAGCCCCAGCCCCGCACGGCTCTCCCCAGCAGACCACCAGGGCCCATTTGGGTGCTCCGGCTGGGGCGGGGTCTGCAGAGGACCCATGCACGGTGGGCCCAAGGAGCAGGGACAGTGGTCCCCGTGTTGGCCACTGGATGCAGGAGGGGCAACCCCCCAGCCCTATCATGGGCTGAATTGTGTCCCTGATGATCTGTGTGGATGCCCTAAGCCCAGGACCATGGAACGTGACTGGATTTAGAAATAGGGTCATGGGGGTGGGGAGAATTACAAAGATGAGGTCACTTGGCATAGGGTACCCCCCCAATACGACTGGTATCCCTACAGGAGGGAGAACCTGGCAGTGCTGATGACGGCAAGGTGGGCATTGCTCCCACGCACCAAGGAGCGAGGCCAGAGCAGACCTTCCCTCCAGGCCCCAGAAGGCACCGACCCCGCGGACACCATGATGCCAGACTTCCCGCCTCCAGGTGGTGGGAGGACAGATTCCTGCTATTTTGGCCACCCCGTGGTGGAGCTCTAGTGGCAGCCCTGGGAAACAGGGAAACAGACACGAGCTCATCTGTGGCCACCATGATGGGCACCGAAGCAGACAGGGTGACAGCCTCCCTCCACGCCAACCCCCGCTCAGCCCCAGCCTAATTTGCTTTCTTGTTTTTTGTTTGTTTGCTTTTGTTTTTTGGTTTTTTTTTTATGTTCAATTAGCCAACATATATAACATCATTAGTTTCTGTGCAGTGTAATTTGGTTTCTTGTTAAGTGCCTCTCGTGGTTTGGTATCCAATGAGTGAGAAACGTTCCCTTCATTTTCTCGAAGGGCTGGCACACATTTGACATTATTTGCTCCTTGAATATTTGATAGAATTCTCTAGCAAAGCCATCTGGGGTTGGATTTTTCTTTGTGGGTACAATTTTTTACTTCTTTGATTTTTACAATTTCGATTTCTTTCATCGATACAAGACAATTTAAATTTTCTATTTTTTTAAAGATTTTATTTGTTTATTCATGAAGAGACAGAGAGAAAGGCAGAGGCAGAGGGAGAAGCAGGCTCCCCGTGGAGCGGGGAGCCCAAGCCAGGACTCAGTCCCAGGATGCCAGGACCATGACCTGAGCCGAAGGCAGACACTTCACCATCTGAGCCACCAGGGTGCCTCAATTCTCTATTTTTTAGGACAGATCAACAAAACCAAGAGTTGATTCTTTGAAAAAATTAATAAAATTGATAAATCTCTAACCAGACTTATCAAAAAGGAGAAAGGACCCCAACAAATAAAATCACAAATGAGAGAGAACAAGTAACAAGCAACAGCACAGAATAGAAACAGTTAGAGGAGAGTATCAGGGAAAGCGACATGCGAACACACTGGACCTGCTGGAAGAGATGGGTAAATCCTGAGAAACAGGAACTGCCAAAACCGAGCCAAGAAGAAAGAGAAGACTTGAACAGACAAATAACCCACAAAGAAATCGAATCAGGAACCAAAAACAAGTAAAAGTCTGGGGCCAGATGGCTCCACACGTGAATTCTACCAAACATTTAAAAAAGAGTTAAAATGGGGGGCACCGGGGTCCTGGCATAGAGCCCTGCATCGGGCTTCCTGCTCAGCGGGGACTCTGCTTCTCTCTCTCCCTCTACCTGTCCCCCTACTCATGCACTCTCTCTCTCCCAAACAAATAAATAAAATCTTAAAAAAAAAAAGAAGAAGAAGAAGAAGAAGAAGAATTAATACCTATTCTTCTTAAACTATTCCAAAAAACAGAAATGGAAGAAAAACTTCCAAATTCATTCTATGAGGCCAGCACTACCCTGATTCCAAAACCAGACACAGACCCCACTAAAGAAGAGGATTACAGACCACTGTTCCTGGTAACAGGGATTCAGAAATTCTCAACAAGACACTAGCAATTCGAATCCAATCACACAAGACTCATTTGCCACAATCAGGTGAGATTCACTCCTGGGCTGCAGGGCTGGTTCAGTATATGCAAATCAGGATGACTCACACCATTAACAAAAGAAAGGATAAGGGGACGCCTGGGTGGCTCCCTCAGTTAAGCCACTGCCTCTGGCTCAGGTCATGATCCCAGCATCCTGGGATTGAGTCCCACATCCCACTCCTTGCTCTACAGGGAGCCTGCTTCCCCCTCTGCCTCTGCCTGCCTATGCTCGCTCTCTCTCTCTCTCACTCTCTCTCTCTCTGACAAATAAATAAATAAAATCCTTTAAAAAAAGAAAAGAAAAGAAAAGAAAGGATAAGAACCATCTGATCATTTCAGTAGATGCCGAAAAAACATTTGACAAAGTACAACATCCATTCATGACAAAATCTCTCCACAAAGTAGGGAGGGAGACGACATACCTCGACACCATAAAGGCCTCCATGAGAACCCACAGCTAACATCATCCTCAATGGAGAACAGCTGAGAGCTTCTCCCCTAAGGTCAGGAACACGGCAGGGATGCCCACTCTGACCACTGCTGTCCAACATCGTACTAAAGTCCTGGCCTCGGCAATCAGACAACAAAAGGAAATAAAAGGCACCCATCCAAACCAGCAGGGAAGAAGTCAAATGGTCATGATTTGCAGATGACATGAAACGAGGCTGGATCTTGATCTTAGCGTCATGAGTTCTAGCTTCATGTGGGGATAGAGGTTACTAAAACATTCTATTAGATTTTTAAAAAAATTTTAAAGTGAAAGAAAAGCCAAACGACTCCACCCAAAAACTGCTGGGACTGATACACGAGTTCAGCAAAGTTGCCGGATACAAGTCAACATAGAGCTATCCGTTGCATTTCTATACATCAACAATGAAGCAGCAGAAAGAGAAACCAAGGAACTGATCCCATTTACAGTTGCACTAAAACCACAAGACGCCAAGGAGTAAACCTCCCCATGGAGGTGAAAGGCTCGTGCTGTGAAAACTACAGAACTGATGAAAGAAACTGGAGGTGACACAAAGAAATGGAAAGGTATACCATGCTCATGGATTGGAAGAACGAATACTGCTCAGACGTCTATACCACTCAAGGCAAAATATACATGTGATGCAGTCCCTACCAAAATAGGGATTTTTCACTGGGCTAGAACAAACGATCCTAAAATGTGTGCAGAACCACAAAAGGCCCCGACCGCTAAGGCAAGCTTCAAGAAGAGAAGCAATGCTGGAGGCATCACGATTCCAGACTCTAAGCTCTATTACAAGGTTGTCGTCATCAAGACAGCATGGCACCGGCACAAAACAGACACACAGATCAACGGAACGGAACAGAGAGCCCAGAAATGGCCCACAAGTATGCAGTCAGCCGATCTTTGACAAAGCAGGAAAGAATGTCCAGTGGGAAACCGACAGTCTCTCCAACAAATGGTGCTGGAAAAACTGGACAGCCACATGCAGAAGAATGAAACGGGACCAGTTTCATACACCACACACAAAAATAGGCTCAACGTGAACTAAAGGCCTAAATGTGAGACAGGAAACCATGAAAATCCTAGAAGAGAGCATAGGCAGTAATTTCTCTGACATCAGTCATAAACAACATCTTTCTAGGTATGTCTCCTCAGACAAGGGAAACAAAAGCAAAAAATAAACTCATGGGACTTCATCACAATAGAAAGCTACTGCTCCGCAAAGGAAACGATCAATGAAACCAAAAGGCAGCCCAAGGAACGGGAGGAAGCATTGCAAACGACATCTCTGATAAAGGGTTCGTATCCAAAATATGTAAAGAACTTATCAAACTCAACACCCCCCCCAAAATAATCTAATTTAAAAATTGGTAAAAGAGATGAACAGACATTTTTCCAAAGAAAACATCCAGATGACCAACAGACACTTGAAAAAATGCGCAACATCATTCATCATCAGGGAAATTCAAATTCAAATTCAAAGGAAATTCAAAATTCAAACGGCTGGGAGATTCCACCTCACACCTGTCAGAAGGGCAAAATGACAGGTGTCGGCGAGGACACGGAGAAAGGGAAGCCCTCATGCACTGTTGGTGGGAATTCAAGCAGGTGCAGCCACTGGAGAACAGTAAAGAGGTTCCTCAAATTTTTAAATTTGAGCCACCCAAGACCCCAAAATTATACTACTGGGTATTTATCCACAGTATACAAAAATCCTAATCCAAAGGGATACATGCAGCCCGAAGTTCAGAGCAGCATATCGACAACAGCCAGATGACGGAAAGAGCCCAGACCGTCCACCAACAGATGAACACATAGAGCAGACGTGGTGGATATACACAGTGAAATATCACTCAGCCACAGAGAAGGAGAATCTTGCCATTTGCAGCAACATGGATGAAACTAGAGTGTACTATGCTGAGCAAAGTAAGTCGGAGAAAGACAAATACTGTATGATTTCACACATATGTGCATTTAAAAAACAAAACAAATAAGCCAAGGAAAAAGAAAAGAACTTCTAACACAGAGAACACAGAGATGGTCATCAGAAGGGAAGGGGGCGGGGAGGGGGGAAACAGGGGATGAGGACGAAGGAGGGCACTTGTTATGACGACCCCCAGGTGACTTGCAGAAGTGATGAATCACTGTATTGTTCACCTGAAACAAACACTACACTGCACGTTAGCTGTACTGGAATTTAAATAAAAACTTTTTAATGGGGCGCCTGGGTGGTTCAGTCAGTTAAGCCTCTGCCTTTGGCTCAGGGCATGATCCCAGGGTCCTGGGATTGAGCCCCTCATCGGGGTCCCTGCTCAGGGGGGAGCCTGCTTCTCCTTCTCCCTCTGTCCCTGCTTGTGTTCCCTCTCTCGCTGTGTCTCCCTCTGTCAAATAAATAAATAAAATCTTAAAAAAAAAAAAGAAGGAAAAGAAAAAGAAACCAAGGAAGACATTAAATAAGAACTTTTTTAAGTATAAATCTTTTTTTTACCTTATAAGAAGCTTGACTGGGGCAGAGCCAGCAAGAATGAGGACAGCACCCAGTGACATCAGCAGGGGACCCAGGAGACACGAGCAGGGACCATGTCTGCATAGGAAATGCTCATATCAGGATGGAAGTAACATTTGACATACTTTGAAATTTCTTTATTGAGGTAACACTAAATTTGGGGACAGAAAAATCCGCAGTCGCTGAAAATGCCTACCTTGATATTAATCCTCAATTTACAACTTAAGTCTAAAGACGCAAATCCAAGGGCTTTAACATTATTACCTCCTGGGTGACACCTTGCTCCGTAATGTTTCAGCCTGAAGCAGAAATGTTATTGCTGCATTATAAAGTCTTTAAAAGTAGTATTTCTCATAGACGTACTTGACAGGAGCTACAAAATTTCCATGCACATAATTATACTCTCAGAGCCTAGGGCGGGGGTGGGGGGGTACGCCACACAGTCGGGGGCAGTTATGTTCTTATTTTCTATGTTGCTATTTTTATTTCTCTTTAAATAAATGTTTACATAGCTCATAAAGTCAGTTCCCATGCAAATGCTCATGCTTTTAGCTACAGAAGACATTCCATAAAAATCAGGATACAGACAATGGGGCCAGGTCACTGCTGGGTCAGGATACGTCATGCTTACCCTGCCTGCTATTAGCCCTCGTGGGACCATCATGGCACTTCTGTGCTCAGGAAAGCCAGACATTTGGGAGATAACATGTCCATGATGGGAAAGTGAGCCGTTAAGATGTGTGCCTGGACCCAGTGAAGGGAGCAAAATGCCTTCTCACCATCCTGTAAGAGCGAAAATGACCTCAATTTGATCACAAGTGGAATTTGACATTTACTGGGTCTTGTGTGGAATTAGAAGCCGTTTCTGTTATTAATTTTGAAATATGTTTGTCTCTCTTCTGTGGCCCCTACACATCCCCATTTTCTCAATCTCTCTCTGCGTCCTACTACCCAAAACGTACACTCCTAGCATCATTGTCAGCATTATAACATCACCACCATCACCATCACCGTCACCATCATCATCACCACCACCATCACCACCATCATCACCACCATCGTCTCCACCATCATCACCACCATCGTCTCCACCATCATCACCACCATCGTCTCCACCATCATCACCACCATCATTACCATAATCACGATCATCACCATCACCACCACCATCATCACAACCATCACCATCACCACCACCATCATCACCATCATTGCCACAATCACCACCATCATCACCACCATCATCACAACCACCACTATCATCACCATCATTGCCACAATCACCATCACCATCATCATGACCGTCACCATCACCACCACCACAATCACCATCATTGCCACCATCACCATCATCACCACCATCATCATCACCATCATCATCATAACTACCACCACCAGCAGTGTCCTCATCACCATCTTCATCACCGTCTTACAGCAATTATAGTCACAATGGCTCATTTTGTTGGAGATCTTGCTAGATGATTTCACATATGACACCTTTCAACCTACACACGGACAGTGATTACAGCCAGAATGAGGGACCTGGTATACGGTTGGCCAAGGTATAAAGCTTTTGTCAGGATGTCTGTCCAGCCTGGGGGGACCTTTGAAGCTAAAATATGAAGGAAACCATGTTTGCTTTCTGCCAGTTTTCCCCTCACTGGAAACACACACTGCTCTCCTGACTCCCCACTAATTTCACCGAGCACTGGCTGAGCGACCGCTGAGTACCAGGGATTACCCAACCACCCTCCACAGCTCAGCTCACACCAGCCAGGAGCTCCCAACGCAAAAACGCTCAAAGTACAGGCATCTTAAAGTTCGCCTCCTCACCTCATTGTGCCTGAGGCAAACACGAGGGCCTGTGGGGACTCTGGGGCCTGGCCAACCTCTGGGAGAGTCCAGCCAAGCACACAAGACCAGGGAGCCCCCATCTGTGTGCATGCTCGCCCTGGCCCCAGTGTGCCCTCCGTGCAAGGACTTCCCCATCCGGCATGGCTTCAACTCGACCCCCAACTTATGGAGCCCTCAAGAGCAGCGTGCATGCCTGGTTCTGCCAGAGATGGAGGGACAAATGAAAGTACAGCCCTGGCCTGAGCGATTTTATGATTTTGTTGGTGAATAAGACATCCCTGCATGAGGATTTGAAGACCTCATGAGAACAGCATGGAAGCGGCTATCACCGGGTCGCAACACACAGCCAGTCAGCAGCGGTCCCGCACCCCACTTCTGCATGAGCTCACGTCTACACCCACCCAGATGCAGGAGACCCAGCCCCACTCCCTCAACTGCGGCACCCCAGCCCCAGCCACCCTCCGAGCTCCCTTCCTTCCAAAGCTCCATGGCTCACGATTCCCCACCGAGGCTGGGTGTCAGCACAGGGACATGAATACATCAGGCACATGAGGCCAGCTGTGCACTGATGCGCCCCAGGCCCCGTTTCCCAGCATCCTCCTGGTCCCAGAGGGCCAGCTACCAGCGAGGCATGTGGGTGGGCAAGGCAGGGTTCCTGTCCACGGAAGTGCGAGGGAGCCACACACCAACCTGCCTGTTCCTCTGCAGTTGGGCAGACTGGGAGGCCATCTGTGGAAGGAGGAAGCAGGACGTGGACACTCCAGAGGCGGGCTGCAGCCCTGGGCAGTTCCCCTCCTGTGGCGGGCTCTCTGTAGGCAAGAAGACAGCACACTCTTGCTCTACCACATCTGGGGAGCCTCTACCCCAGTCCACGACCCGGCTCTGGTTAGCTCCGGGCTCCAGGCAGGACCACTGCCGTGGGCGCTCTCCCAGCCCCCACCTGAGGGAGCCCGAAGGGTGTGTCCCTCCTCACAGCCTGGACACCCATATGAGCCCAGCTGAGGTGAACTCCAGGCTGCACCTGCAGGCCAGCTCCCAGGCCCTTTCCTGCTTGCGGACCTGCCTGGATGGGCGTTTCCAAGAGACCCCGGCAGGTCCTCAGAGCCGTGACTCCCCTCTAGAGTCCCACAAAGAGGACTCTGGGACAGGACATGCCCAAAGTGTCCATGCTGCTGTCTCACGTGCCCAGAGCCCCGCATGTTTGGGTACCAACTCTGAGAAGGGCCTTGTCACCTGAGAGCACACGGGGGTTCCAGGGAGCCCTGTCTCCCTGCACCCCTGCACCTGCCTGCCATTACAGGGATGCAGCCAACAGAAAGCCTGGGGGCCACGGCTCAGGGTGCACAGTGATGCAGAAGCACTGCCCTGGGGGGTGCTGGGGGGAGGGCTGGCCTCTGCACCATTCACCCGAGTCCCCTGTGGTCAGCAGTGCATCCGAAGCCCACCATCACTGAGGCTCCCTGGGTCGGCGACGCCAAGCTGGAGGTCCAGGGCCCAGAGACCTGACAGACGGAGTCCCAGAGCCGAGGCTGTGGGCAGCAGGCAGCTGCCAGTCCCCTCCCAGAGGGTCCATGGGGTGGGAGTTTCTTTGTGTGAGGAGCAGAAAGGTCAAGCGGGCAGAGGTCTCAGCACCCACCCCTTTCCCCTGAGTCTACTCCAGGAGACACTTATTAGGCACCCACTATATACCAGGTCCCCTCTAGGCACTGAGGACCCAGAGCCGCAGGGCAGATTCCTGAGTCAGGACAGAGCCTCTGCCTGGACGTGCACAGGTGGGTCGACCCCCCGGCGGGCGGCAGGGCTGAGCCCGAGTCGGGCCTTCCCCGCAGAGCAGACAGAGGGAGGTCGGGACCCGAGCTCACGGCGGCGAGACCTCCCGCTCCCGGGGCCTCCAGGCTCCGAGAGCCTCCCAAGGAGCTTCAAGGTGGATGTGGCCAGTGCGAGCCGATAAATGTGTTTCTTCCTTAAATTTTATGAACTACATTCCCCTTTGATTTAAGCACTCAGAAATTATTTAAAGTTTCAATAAAACAAAAAGGCTTCTGAGGTTAGAAATGAGGCATGTTGAGCTAATAAAGCGGGACATGGAGCCGTGCACACAGAGGAAGGCTGGGGGCCAGCAGGGCGGCTGGGCTCAGTGCGGAGGGGTGGGACGCCAGGGACATGCAGGGACACTGGGTTCGGAGGGGACGGAGGGGACAGAGGGGATAGAGGGGAAGCCAGCTTCGGTGGACAGTGGGGACTCCAGGGACGCCAGCTCCGCAGGGATGGGGTCTCCCCCATGTAAGCTCTAGAAGCAGCCCCTTGGGGCTGGGCGGGGCCCGCTGGCTGGCCTGGGGCACCGGGACGCGGGCAGGTGCCCCTTCAGCCATATCTTGCAAGACCTGGGTCGGGCTCAGGCGTCGGGCGTCAGGAGGGACCGGTTACGTGGCCCTCGAGGTCACTGTTGTAGCACTGGTCCAGCATCTCCTGCATCTTCCCACTTAAAGCTCTAAAGGCCTCTCGGTGGCCGGCAGGGTCCTGCGGGGTGTGGCCCTCGGCCTCACCGTGACGTGGCACTGGGCTGGGCTGGCCCTCGGGCCTGTTCTCTTCTGCTCCCTCAAGGATGCAGGTGGCAGGTCACTGTCAGGACCGTCCCGGCCGTCCCTCTGCGCAGCTCGCCACACCCTCTTCCCAGCTCCTCCGCCCTGAGGGCCATCGCCACCCACGGGCTGACGGGCTGACGGCTGCGGCCGCCTGCGGGGGGGCCGTGTCCTCCTCTGCGTTCTGCGCTCCATGCCCACGCCCCAAGAGTGCTCAGAATCTATTTACTGAACACGTGAAAGAAAGACTCAGCCCCTCCACAGGCCACGGGAAGTGAGGATCAGGCGCCAGGACCCCCGTCCTGACCTGCCCCGGGGCTCACCTGCCTCTCATCCACACTCGCCCACACCTAGGCTTTGCCCCCGACTGTGGACACAGCCTATGGCCCCAAAAGGCTGAACAGGACGGTACAGAGGCCCCATTTCCTAGGGGACCCGAGGCCCATGGTTACTTCTGTCCCCAGGTCCTGCTGTGTCCGTTTCCCAAGTCCCCAGTCCACCTGGCCCCATGTCCAGCAGGAGTCTGATCCACGTCACCCACCCACTCCAGCTGGGCGGCAGTGCCCGCAAGGACCCTTCTGCCCATTACCAAGTCCTTGTCCATGCAGCGTGGGCCCGGCACGTCCAGCCTCTCCGACCACCAGACCCCTGGCCCGCACCCAGCACCCAGCATGAGCCCTTCACCATGTCATCCAACGGCAGGAAGCCTGACGCCCTGTGGGCTGCGACCGTGCCACCTAGTGCAGGAGCAAACGACCAGCGGCCTCCCAGGAAAAACGCTCTTCTCGAGAATTCACCAGCAGGCGCCTCCCACCTTCCCAGAGCCGCCTGGGCGATGCCTTCCGCTTCAGGCCGAGCAGAGGGGCCTCAGGTCACTTCTCCGCAGACAGGAGAAGTGACCTGAGGAAGGCTAGGATGGCTTCCTGCAGAGGTCGCAGCCAGGGCCACAGGAAGGACGCCATGGCCCGAACACCTTCAAACCCCCAGGGAACGGCGTTCCTGGCACCCGGTGAGCCTGGGGTCTCGGGCCTCGGCTTCTAGGAGCAGCCACGCCTTCCTGTCCTCGGGGTCAGGCTCAGCAGCCCCTCCCAAGGGGAAACCACCCTTTCTCCTCGCAATTGTAATTAGATCTCTTTCAAACCGTGAAGGCCAATCCCTCTGAAATGCCCCTTTGGGTCTCTGCCTTCTGTGTTCTAAAGCCCAACGCCTCTGGGCTCCCGACTCTGCGAGGAGCTGCTTGTCCGGCAGGCCCCCATGTCAGCCCCACTGCGGACCCACTCCAGCCCCCACCCTCTGTCCACCAGAGGGCCGCGCCCCAACGCTCCCCTCCAGGATTTCCCCGCCACGGCGCAGCCTCGCCCAGCCAGCGAGTCCACCTGCATGGGTGCAGGTCCCTTAACGCGCGGCGATCGCGACACCAGCCACACCCCTCATGCCCCGCGGGGTTCACAGACCGTGCGCACTTCACCACTGAGTCCCAGAGCTGATCGGTCGGAGGCGGAGTCGGCAGAACACGCACCCCCGGGCAGCCCCCACCTGCCTGAGACGCAGCTCACCTGCTACCTGAGGGGACCCCGGGGGAAGGGGCTCTCAGCATCCCTGAGTCCAGGCTCCTCCTGCACAAAGTGGGAACGAGCTTCTCAGGACACAGACGGGAACACACCGGGAAGCCCTGAAGGACCACGCACACACTCACACGCACACACGCACGCGTGTACACGCACACACACACACATGCACGGCACACACACGCACACGTGTACACGCACAGGTGCACACACGCACGCGTGTACACGCACAGGTGCACACATGCATGGCACACACGTGTAGTTGTGGCACACACCCACATGCACACACGCACATGTGTACACGCACAGGTGCACACATGCACGGCGCACATGTGCATGTACGGGCACACGAGTACACACACACACAAGCATGAGCATATACACGTGCACACGCGTGTGCACACGTGCATGTGGACATGCACACATGGGCACACGTACACATGCATGAGCACATGCACATGAGTGTGAGCACATGTATGCACGTGCACACACTGACACACATGCACACTCGTGCACACACACAGCCCTCCACGTAACTTTCAGCATCACTATTCTAACCTCGGAGATTACGAGTCTAGGCTGTTAGGGTCACTGCGGGACACCGAGTGCCCAGAAGTACACAGGAGCCCAGTTTTCTCCTGAGGAGACGTGGAGTTTGTTCTGTCTCACGTGTCATCCAGAGAAAGGGTGGGACTCAGATGCCACAGCTGGTCCACGGCCGGGAACAGAGAGCACTCGAGGATAGCTGCTGCCTCCACAGCCAACATGAGTCTACTGGGACCAGCTTCCCCACAAATCGGGTCCACCCTGCTGTCACGCTCAGACCACCTTCCCCACCAGCCTCCCCGGGCTGCAGGCGCCAGCTGCTGTCTGTCCCATCTGAGGGCCCCACGGGAGCAGCCTGGACACAGGTGGCCAGCACCAGCTTTTTCAGGGGTGCAGGACTGGGGACAGCCCAGATCTCCGGTCCCCTCTTCACCTAGTCCAGCTGTAACGTGGGGAATAATCGGCACCCAGGACAGCCGACCACCAGCTCAGGAAGCAGCCCCTCCTGAGCTCGGGTCAGGCAGGGGGGTTACCTGACGTGGCAAACGGGACTTTGCAAGTGGGATTAGCTTAGGTCTGAGATGCAGGGAGGTCATGGATCATCTGGGTTTCTCAATATCATCCCAGGGGTCCCCATGAGGGAGCCGGGAGGTTCAGCATTCAAGGAGATGCAGCAGTGGGAGCAGAGGTGGCCGAGGGCAACCCCGGTCACTGGGAAGACCGAGGACCCCTGTCCCCATGCAGACCCTCCACACCCCGGGGTCAGCCTGACTTTGCAGGTCCCGAGGGCCGCAACCCAGCCTGGGGCAGGACAGGAGTGAACCCGTGGCAGAAAGAGCCCGCGTCCCTGCAGGGGCCTGCGTGGAGCTGAGCAAGCAGGGGACACAGCAGAGGACACAGCTGGGGACACAGCAGGGGACACAGCTGGGGACACAGCAGGGCACACAGCTGGGGACACAGCAGGGGACACAGCTGGGGACACAGCAGGGGACACAGCAGGGCACACAGCAGGGGACACAGCAGGGCACACAGCTGGGGACACAGCAGGGGACACAGCTGGGGACACAGCAGGGGACACAGCTGGGGACACAGCAGGGCACACAGCAGGGGACACAGCAGGGCACACAGCAGGGGACACAGCAGGGCACACAGCTGGGGACACAGCAGGGGACACAGCTGGGGACACAGCTGGGGACACAGCAGGGGACACAGCTGGGGACGGGGCAGCACGCCTGGCTGTCTGTCCACTCGCCTTCTGGGAGCTCAGAGGACAGTGGGCCGACAGGTGTCCTGTCCCGGCCACCTTTGTGAAACTAGTAAGGAGGGGTTGCGGGCATTAAAATCACATCTTTGAAAAGACGGCCCCAAGAGAGCTGTGTCCGAAAGGTCCAGCTTGGCCCAGCCCTGCGTCCTGCCCCCAGGTGAGTCGGCCGGTTTCCAGGTAGCCGTTCAGAGGACGGAACAGAACAAAACCACCTCTTCCCCCTCACGAGTTGTCCGTCCTCCATCCCACCTGCTCCTCCCCACTTACCTGCCTGCCCCTCCCCTGCTCCCCAAACTTGTCCCGCCAGGTGGAGGTGAGCCTGGAAATTCTGGCTCACCCTGCACGACCCCTTCCTCCACAAGCTCGCTGTCACTAAGCGGAAAACTCGCCACAACACCGTTGCAGCTCGTCTCGTAGTTACGAAGATAATGGCGATCTTAAACGCTTTATTTGAGATTGTTTGCCGGTTCAAGCAGACGCCAGGAGCCGACCCCGGAGCGAGCGCGATTTTCACAGATAGAAACTGCCTTGTTCTCAGCGGCTGCGGGCAAAGGAGCGGTGCCTGGAGTTCCACACCCACTGCGGGGCCAGGGGCCGCCTGCGGGCAGGGGGGCTGGGTTTGGGAGCCGCGGGAGCTGGACGTGCCCCCATCGTGGTCTGGTGGGGGGCTCAGGGAGCGGGCGGGCACAGAGCCGCGGGCAGCCCCGGGAACGTACCACTCGGCCCCAGGGACGCGACGCCTGGCGAGGCTCTTCTTCTAGGAAAGTGGGCGGGGTGACCTTGACAGGGACACGGGGCGGCCCCTGGATGGCACACATCCCGAGCGCAGGGCACACGCCCAGGACGCTCTGCCCGCACATGGGCTCCAGCCGGCAAGCGCCGGAGCGCGCCACGGCCCAGGACTGACAGGGAGCCACGGGCCCTGGAGATTCATTAAACATCCGAAGGTAATTTCCCATTAACATTTCCTATTTTGGCATCTTAAAGAGAGTGAAAGTTGATTTCGGTTCAACATCCTGTGGGGAAATTAGTTCATTTTGCTAAAGTATCTTAATAATTACAGTGACATCAAGGTTAATTGCTTAATCTGGATTGCCACAGTGCAGGCCGTCAAATTCCCCACACAATCTGCGCTATAATTAGTGCCAGGGTGTCCGTGTTTCGAAGCCATCTTCGCAGGAACAGCAGAACCCGGCAAGGTGATCGAAGGGTGGGACCAGGTGTCCCCACTAGGATCCCTGTGACCACGCCAGCTAGAGCACACGGAATGGACCAGGCTCCCCAGGCCACAGAAAGGGACCCTGGCTGCCATCCTGCCCCCGCCACCTGCTCAGGGGACAACAGGAAGTAAACACACCCACCCCCATCCCCTCAGCCTCAGACGACAGCCTCTGACCCTGACCACAGCCGGGGCCACAGGACCAAGAGGCCGCTTGGGACAATGAAGCCCTGGTGGCCCCTCGCTAGTCCCCCAGGAGTGTCCCAGGACCCACGAAAGCAGAAGTGCACTAGCAGTCCTCACCCACGCCGGACAAAGCAGGCAGCGCCAGGGGGCACCGAGCCCCGAGCCCCCGAGCACAGGTGTCCCCACCAGGCTCCAGCAGGAATGCAGCTGGACGGAGGGGCCTGGCACCCGCTGACTTGGCAGCGGGTGAGACACACGCTGACTTGGCTCCTGGCAGCTGACCCCGCGTGCTCACGGACCCAGCCATCGTGAAGCTGGTACGTCGTGAAGGGAGAGAGGACATGACCTTCCCAGATGCACCAGCTCAGGCAATCCCAAGTCAGCGGGTCATTTCCTGGTTAAAACCCCCTCTGAGAGGGGCTGGCATGTGGCCCTTCCCCGAATCCCACCCGGGAGCGGCTGGGCGCCGTGGCTGTCATGACATCTGCCAGGGACTAAGTGCGGTAGGGTCCCCACAGACCCCTCAGGGGCTGTTCCCACCGCGTCTGGTCCGACACCATCCCTGCCATGTTCACCACAGGGCAGCCGCCAGGCTCTTCTCACTCCAGCAGGACCATCGCCCCGCGACCACCCAGAGCTCCCATTCCTGGGACACCCCCCCCCCGGACAGGCCACCTGCCCGTGCCGCCCTGGCCTCTCACAGGTCCACTCCACCGGCTCCTGGCTGCCCCAACTGCCCCAGGAACACACCAGAGTCCAGTTTGGGGTTAAATATGGGCCATATTTTTCTAGGAATGATTTCCTTAGAGCTTGAGTCAGAACTGCACTTTGCGGTGGGTTCCCTCTTGCCTGGACTAGATGACAAGTTCTGTCGCGGGTCATGACACCAAGTCTGCTGTCCCCACGTGGCGTCAGGGGCCCCTGATCCCTCTCTCAGAACCCGCCTGGTCTGCGACTCTCCATCCAAAGGCTCCGCAAACATGGGTTTGCCTGCTGACCGAGAGCCGGATGGAGCTCACGCTGGGCCGGGCCCCAAGAAGTCCGGACGAGGCTTCACCCGCTCATGACGGACCCGCCCCAGACGCTGCCCACCGAGTCCCTCGGGGAGCGCGCGGGAGCCCCGCCAGGAGCAGTATTCCCATTCGGGAAGCGTGGCACCGGCGCGGCCGAGAACCCCACGTGGCGTCTCAGGAACCGGGACAAGGTCCCCGTCCCCGCGCCGTCCCAGCTGAGGGGGGAGGCCGCTCGCACCGCATGCCCCCAACCCGGACCTGCAGGCCTACTCTTGGCCATGCGGCTCTGCCCTGAGCTGTCTGCTCCTGGACGCGACGGTCTGCAGGTTGCATCTGAGTGGACGGACGGGGCGTGCTCCCTTCTGCCCTTGAGGCCACGTGGGCGTGAGAGGCCAGGCCTGTGAGCGTGCCCGGGTTCGTGGTTCCCTTTCCGGGCCTCGTCCCTGGGGCAGACGTGCAGGTTTCCCTACGCACTCATCTGGGGGCCGCGGGGGAGGGGTGTGTCTTGGCTCTGACGGACACCGTCACGCATTTCCCGGCGTGGCTGCGCCCACTTCGGCTCCACATGCTGCCCCGTGGCCAGGCCTTTGCCAGGCTGCTGGGGGTCAGATAAATAACCTTCCGTGGCAGCCTGGCTCCGCACCTCCCTCTCGGTGCAGGGTGGGGCGCTTCCTCCTTCCTTCCCCGCCTGCAAAGAGCTGCCCCTTTCTAAACTCAGAAACGATCACGTTTCTTTTCTCTTTTTTTTTTTTTTTTTTTGCCACGTTGTCTACTAAGCTACTGAGCACTTGTCTTATTCTTATGAATTTCTAGGAGGTCTTAATAAATTTGGAAAATGTGGTAGGTTCTCTCCAAGCATGGCCAACACACCCTCCTCCCTGCAGGAGCGTCCGGCCGCCGCTGCGTTGAGACGCCGGTGCACGCCTGGAGCCGACGCCACCCGTCACCCCTGCGGCCCGCATGGGGTCCAGCAGCCTCCACCTCTTGCTCTTGGAGCCAGAGGTCCCATCCGGATGGCTCCAGCCCAGCCGCTCTCCCACTGGGACCATGCCAGAGACCCAAACGAGGCCCAGCGGCTTGAACCCAGCCAGCTCCCGGGCCCGTGGACGTGGTGATAATTGCGTCTCTATGCCACCGAGACCCCGTGCTGTGTCGCAGCAGCAGTGCTTGTGTTGTTTGTGTTTTATTTGAGAAACTCGTCACCATCTCAAACACACAAAGATAGTCTTTAGTTTCCACATTTTTTAATTTTTAAGGTTTCAGTTTTCACAGTTAATTTCTGAATCGTCCTCGCATTTGTTTGGTGAACGGTGTGAGGTAGGGATCCAGCCAGACAGTTTTTCCTTGGAAACAGGTGCGTCGAGGAGGGTTTGCCGAGAGGCAGTCCGTTTCCTCTGCTGTCACAGAAAATGAGACCCTTTCTTCTGCCCCAGGCTGGGTTTCCCATTTCTGGCTCTTTTCTGTTCGGTGTTTTCTTCTCACCTCTTGCCTTGTTTTGACCGATTGAGTATTTTCCAACCACATTCCTTCCTGTGCTTTGAATTTGAACACACACAGTTTCTACGTTGTAAGTAGTGACTCCGTGAACGCTAACGTGCATGTCCGAGTAAAATTTCAGTGGGCACCTATATTCCGCACAGAGCAGGCTCGTGGAGGGGCCTGATCCCCGGCGCCAGCTTCTCGGCATAATTCTACTTTTGTTTGGTATCTAGGTCTACCTGTGTTTCAAATTCTGTGGATCAGAAGTTATCTTACCAGGCTATCAAGTAAGTGTTCGTGTACAGTTCACTTTGTTTTTTTTTTTTTTTTTTAAAGATTTTATTTATTTATTTGACAGAGATCACAAGTAGACGGAGAGGCAGGCAGAGACAGAGAGAGGGAAGCAGGCTCCCCGCTGAGCAGAGAGCCCGATGTGGGACTCGATCCCAGGACCCTGAGATCATGACCTGAGCAGAAGGCAGCGGCTTAACCCACTGAGCCACCCAGGCGCCCGACAGTTCACTTTGTTAACGCCTTCTCCACCTAAGGCTTCTCTCCCGCACCGAGTCTCCCTTCCTGAGTGTTCTTTGAGAAATGCCTTTGGGGAGCGTTTCACTTTACCTGAAGGGTCACATGCCTGTGCTGAAGTGGAAACACCCGCAGGACCATCTCGGGGGGAGGCAGCATGATGGAGACCACGGGACCCGCTCTCCCCAGAGCTCACCACTGCTACAATTTCATGACTCAAAGTAGCATTCCCTTTTCTACACTTCATATAAAGAGAATCGTGCAGTATGTAGATAATGTGTCCACATCTGCAAGCCCCAAATTAGCTGAGATTTTAAGATTTGTCATTTACATTTATTTATTACAGCATTACATGGTTTTCACTTTTTAATACTAATTTGTCATATGAACATATAAAAGCCGACTTACCCATCCTAACACTGATGGACATTGGACTGTGCCCTATTTGCATCCATGACAAATGACGTTGCTGACAATATTTTTGAACACGCGTTTGGTGCCTTTCTGTAGGGCACAGGCATGGGCTGGAACCCTAAGGTCACACCAGGTGTGCCTACACCTGCTTTCCAGATGGCGGGACCTGCTAAGCCCCCTCCAGCAGCAGCGCGTCCTCACTGCTGCAAACGCTCTCCAACATTTCATATTGTCATTCGCTTTAAAATTTGGCCCTTGTGGCAGGCCCGTACGTCCCATGCGATGCTAATTTGCATATCCCTGATGACTTGCGGGACCGAGGACCTTCTCCTACGTGGTTTCCCGTTGGACGTGGGTTCTGACTTGTCCGAGACGGCTCTTCACGCCTCCGAATTTGCTTGCTACTAGGGAGACTGGTTTTTTTCCTTATTAATTTCTGAAAGTTCTTCGAATATTCTCAGAAAACAATCTGTTAGTTCTGCACATCGCACATGTCATCTCCTGCTCTGTGACTCTGTTGGTCGCCCTCTCGAAGGTACAGAAGTTCCTAACCTTAAAGACCAATGCATCGATCTTTTACTTTACGTTGAGAGTTTTTTGTGTTTAAGAAATCTTTGCTTGCTCCAGATTTATGAAGCTATTTTCTTATTTTATATCTTAATTTTATATTGATTTACCATTCACAAAATGATTTCTATATATGCTACGAAGTAGGGTCAAGACACCAATGTTTTCCATTGGGACAAATATGGATCAGGACAGTCATTTCATCCGGCACCATTGATCCAAAATGCCTGCGTTTTCTCCGACATTACGTGGTACCCCCTCTCCTGTTTTCATAAATCACGCATCTACACGTGTTCACCTGGTCCTGGGCAGTTCACGGGGTTCAATACTCTTTACCACTGTTTCAATGGCTACATCTTCACAATAAGGGCTGCTGCCGCTTAACCTCCAACTTTGGACTTGATGCTCCAAACTCCATAGTCTTAGTCATGTGCATTTCAAATAACGTTCATAATCAATTACTGATTTCCACAAAAATATTGTAGTGGAATTGCTTTGAATCTAAGATCAGTCTGTCTGCAGATTTTCAGATAAACTTCCAGGTGTAGTCCTCTGGCTTCTTGCAATGGTACACCTATAATTTTTATCATAAAAGTCTGGTACGTATTTCACATTACTCATCGTTATGAACTTGAAGTTTTAGGATATGATTATGAGTAATATCACACCTAAAATGTCATTTTCCCATTTTTGTTGCTGATATATAAAAATATAATTAATTTTTCAGTATTGACCTTGTATCTAACAAACTTATTAAATTCACTTATTTGAGATTATCTTGGATTTTCTATACAAAATCATGCTTTCTGCTAATGACAATGGTTTCATTTCATTTTATCCCAGGTACTTTATTCACTCATTCCTTCAGCCAAACGCTTTTCCAAACTGGCCCCGTCGCTTGGCCTCCCCCCAGCAGCGAGTGACAACGGCTCCAACGGCCCCGCAGCCTCACCCGGACTGACAGTGCCTCCGCAGCCTCACCCGGACTGACAGTGCCGGTCATCTTTACTTCAGCCATTCTTATAGCGCGCACGGACAGTGAGCGTTCAGAAATCTGCATTTCCCTAACGCAGCGTGCTTCCGGGTTCTCATTCTCCATCATATATCTTCGTGGGGGACGTTCCTGCCCGTATCTTTTGTCTCCTCAGTGTTGAGTTTTGAAACTCACTCGCGTGTTCTGCACGCAAGCCCGTCCTTAGCACGTGATCCGTACACGTGGCGGAGTCTGGGCTCTTCCTCTCCATTTTCCAAGGGCGGCTTTTCAAGACCAGAGGTTCTTAACCTTGATGAAGTTCAGTGTATCATTTTTTTCCTTTTATGGGCCATGCTTTTGGTGTCCTATCTAAGAAACATTTGCCCACCCCAGGTCACAGAAATTTTCTTCTCTGTTTCAATCAGTTTTGTAGTTTAAGGTTTTACATTTGGGATCTGCGCCATTGGGTTCATGTTTGCATATGGCACAGGGCCTGGGTCCCGGCTGACTGACCTGCTTATGGGCTCGCAGCAGCACCAGCATCGCTTGCCAAAACAATTATCCTTTCCCACTGCGTTGCCACTGCGCCTTCATGAATAATCAATTGGCCTTTTCCTCGTGGGTCTATAAATAGACTCTGTTCAAGTCAGCTGACCTGCCTGTCTGTCTTTCACCAACACCACAGTACTGACTGTTGTGGTTTTTAGGCAAATCTTGAAAATAAACGACCTAACTCTCCCTACGTTACTCTTCTTTTTCACAATTGATTTGGCTGTTTGGGTTCCCTTGTCTTTCCGTATTCTAGACCGACTGTTGATGTCTACGATCACGGGACTGACTGTGGTCACACTGAGCATGTAGGTGGGTGTCAGGAGACAGACACATCAGCAAGCTCGGGGTCCCAGCTCTCCCCCACACGGTGCCTCTTGGCTTATTGGTGACCTTTCATTTCTATTTCATCCGTATCTTGTAGTTTCCATCTTACAGATTCTGCACATGTTCTGTTGGATTTCTCTGTAGCTCTCTCTCTTACGCTGTTGTAAATAGTAGTGTATGGTTAAAACTTTTATTTCCAGGTATGTATTGCTAATATATAGAAATACATGCGAGGTTTTTTGTAAACTGGCTTTTTATTCTGCCATCTGGCTTAATCCACAAATCTGTTGAGGGCCGCTCGTGTCTCAGAATGAGTTCCAGCGGTAAGAGGACACGATGCTGTGTCCCGTCGTCGAAAGCGGTGCTGAGTGAGGCCTGAGATGTTCTCACCGCAACGGTGGAGGTGAGAGCCGTCCCTACGGGGATCGTCACTGCACAGCAGATATTGGATCAAATCGTCCTGTCGTGCTTCTTAAATCCGTGCAATGTTGCACATCAGTTGGACCCCGACAGAGCTGGACCCACCCCAGCCCGTGTGGACCGAAGATTCCTCCATGGCTTCCTTGTTGCCTGGCAAATAAGATTTAAATCCCAAAGCTTGGCCCCCAGGACTTCCGTCGCCTGACTCTAAGCCTGCCATCCCCATGCTCCTTCCTCCTCACCTTGGGGTTGACCTACCAGCACGGCCGTGCTGCCGTCTCAGAAGTGGGGCCTCTCGTCCACGTGCGCCCCCCCACCACACCCAACCGCCTCGGAGTCTCAGCACGTGGCCACCTTCTTTGTAAAATTATCCCAGGTCTAAAATATATATATATATTCGTGAATTAGAGAAAAATGGTTATTCCAATGGAGGCAGTTTATTGTTTTACGTGTTTGCTGTAAAGACAGCATCAGCGTCCAACAATTCACACTCTCCTCTCTCTCTGCCGACTGAATCGGGGCTTCTGCCCGGTGTGCGATCTCTCAGCTCCGTCCCGGGCCGCCCTCCCTGCTCTTGCCCTGGCCGGCCTCCCTTTGACTTGGACTCTGTACGGCGTGTCTGAGGGAGGTGCCTTCTTGTGTTGGCAACAGCAGCTGTATTTTCCGTCTTTCTCATCTCTACCTCCAGACGGAGAGATACCTACCACCGCCGCCCAGCAGCCCTGTTGTTCTCGTTGTTTCTCGAAAGGATGAGCCCGAGGGTCGGCCCCGTCGCTCTTCTTCCGTGCATCTTTCCTCCCACGTGCTGGAGTCGGGGTTGCAGGTGCGTCTTGAGTGGAGCTGGGGGAGCCTCGTCCTCCTCCTGCTCCCCTCCGACCTCCCGGCGGGTGGTCCTGGGCTGCTTTCCGTGGGTCCCCGAGGCGATCTGTCCTGCTGCCCCAGGCATGCGGCCCCGGGAGACGAGCGCCCCGACGAGGAGCAGGTCTCGCCTTCGTGCAGGCTCCTTGCAAGGGGGCTTCTCTCACGCCGGGCTCTGGTTTGGGCCCCTCATGCCTGCAGGGCGCCCACACTGCCGGAAACGCTGCCCGGCCCTCTGTGGCTTGCTGAAGGGGCCGGCCGCATCCTGGCGCGGCTGAGTGCTGCAGCAGCTTCGGCTCTCGGAGCAAGCGTGCGTCACAGCACCTTCCTGAACACAAGCAGGTTTCTCATTGGAGAAAACGCACAGAAGAACGACCGAACCACTTCAAAGCCGCAAACAACACAGGAAAGCGAGTGGCTCTGGAGGACGGTCGCGACAGCGCGGACGAGACGGGAGGAGTTCGCAGGAAGCGTGAGGAGAGACGATAAAACCAAACCCCACCATTTCTCTTACCACAATGGAGCTGAAAGGGGTAAACACTGCCATTAGAGAGGAAAATGGACAGACCAAGTGAAAACAGACAATGGGACCTGGACCGGTGTCGTGCGGGAGGCCACACGGGGACATTCTCTGTCCCCTCTGCCTCAGTTTCCACGCACGAAGACCAGAAATCATAGTAACACATTCTGAATGTAGTTACGAAAACCTTATAGGGGCGAATGGGGAAGGGCGCGGCTCAGATGGTGAAGCCGCTGCCTTCAGCTCAGGTCATGGTCTCAGGGTCCTGGGATCGAGTCCACATCGGGCTCTGCCCAGCGGGGACCCTGCTTCCCTCCCTCCCTCTCTGACACTCCCCGTGCTTGTGCTGTTGCGTCTGTCTCTGTGACAAATAAACAAAATCTTGTAAAAAAATTTTTTTAATAATAAAAAGGCTATAGAACAGCCCTGCTTGTGGAGGGCGTGCTGGCCCCTAGCGTGAGGGAGCGGCTGGACTGCGGCCGGCAGGGGCTTGCTAGAGCGGCGCTGTGGGCCTTAGCGGCGCCACGACCTTGGGCCACAGCAGGAGGCGGGAGGAGGACACCGGCGACCTCGCAGGGGCAGCCGAGTGCCACGTTGGATAAAATGCTCAAAACCGCTTGTGGGAAGAGAAGCTCCTTGAAGCGGGACCCAAAGACGCAGCAGCGGCCCGGGGACACCCCCACGGTCTGTGCGCCGGGAGCCGCGCGGGGAACCCACAGAACAGTGTGTGGGGCGGGGGAGTCCCAGCGCGCCGGAGAGCAGACCGGTCCAGCCCGGCCCAAGGAGCATGGAGGAGCAAGCCGGGGACGGTCACAGCGGACGAACGCAGGACTCTCGGGAAGGTCGCACCGAAGGCCCAAGCCGGCCGCTGACCTTGGATCTCCCCGGACGTTCACGAGCGCCTGCATCCACGAAGCGAGGGTGGCATGAAGACCCCCGGACGTGGGACGCCGTCGGCTGCTTTCTCGGGGCACAATGAAGAAACGAGAATTAAAGCTCGCAGGTGCCTCTCCCCAAAGACTTCACGGTGTACGGAAGCCAGCCGAATGCCTCCCAGAGCGGTTCCCCGAGCCGCCTCCCATCCCGTGAGACAGCAGACGGACAGACGGCTTAGCAGGTGTGTGCTCGGGGGAGCAGACCCTAGTTCAAGCCCCAGCGATGACCTTCACTGCCTGGGGGACCAGCGAGCAAGTGTCTCGTCTGACACGGGGACGACAGCGGCGCCGGTCCAAGGATGGGGCAGAGCGGATGAGCTTGTGCTGTACCCGCTGCCCGGTCCTGACCCGCTGCCCAGTCCTGACCTGCTCCCGGTCTTGCACCCGCTGCCCCGTCTCGCACCCGCTCTCCAGTGCTGCTTGCTGCCAGGACTGTCCGTGAGCGGGAGTCACGGGAGGGAGGGTGTCACGGTCAAATGTGTGCAGCTACAGCGGGCATCTCCACTTACCACACAGCCAGGACTTGGGCTCCTCCAGGCTCCAGCGGCAGGGGCGGCTCCAGCCCAGCTGCTGTGCAGTCCATGGTCACTCCGAATCACCCCTTCCTGGAGGGGGTGGGAAGCAGCCCAGGGTGGACTGCGTGGATGTGCCCTGCACTCCGTTCTTCCAAGGCGCTGACTGAGCACCTGCTGTGTGCAGGCCCTGAGTGATGGAAGAGTCCGGCTAGGGCAGCAGAAGGGCACGAAGTCAGGGGTCCAGCCTGCACCCTCAGAAACACCAGCTAAACGGAGCCTGTCACTTGTCCCCATGGCAGGAAGGAATCTGTCAGAGAAGGAAAAGCCGTCTGGGGACCTGGGGCCTCTGCCTGCCTGTGTGTCCTCAACACTCCGGCAAAGAACCAGAGCCCTGCTCCGCCTGACGGCCTGCAGGAGGGGAGGGCTAGCCCCCTGCACCCATTATGCCCGGGGAGACAGGCGGAGATGCTGGGGCACAGGGAGGCCCCTGACTGCCCAGCCTGGGACAAAGATCGTGGAGGAGCCTGTGTTTGCACCCAAACCTGGGGGTGATGAGCAGGGCACGGAGGCCCCCAGGAAGGAGGAGGACAGTGTCCATGGCAGGTGGAAGAGTCGGGAACAGACGAAACGGACCCCAGCACAGGTGTAGAAGAGGTGCACAGGGCCCGGTTGGGAGGACACCGAGACCCTCCACACAGTGACACCCTCGCCTAGCACCGCTGGGGCTGCCGGCCTCCCAGGGCCCTGGCCAACCCTAAGCCAGCCCCATACCCACTCCTGCATCTGTTTTTTGCGTGCTGGCAGCCGGGGAACCAGGTCGTGATGTCCTCCTCAGAGGAGGCTGGAGGGCGTCCTGAGACCCCGCATGGTGGGTGAAAGCCCGTCGCCGCCACGGGGCTGTCCTGCCACCAACGTCTCCTGCCTCCAGCCCCAGCCTGGCCTGAGAGAGGACGTGAAATGCCAAGGGCCCTTGCTTGCCGGTAGGCAGGGGCTCTCCCGCACCGATTTCCCGGGATCTGTATTAGCAAAACACTGTCCAACAGTAGAGTGAGAACCACCAGTCATTCTAAGAAGAATAATTAATCGAATGCCAAATGTAAGCACTGAGAGTTTCGAATAAATGTAGAGACACAGTTACAAGAGCAAAATATTATCATTTGCCCAACATAATTATTTTCTTGGAAACAGCCGATGATTAATAAGGCACATTATAAATACGCCTTTGTGCACCAAATCTCATCTCTCCAGCCTAATTAACATGCTAGGGAATTGCCCTTTTGGTGCATAAAGACATTTAAAATATATATTTCATGAAATCCGAGTTATTTGTCATAAACTCCAAGAGGAAAAAATAAAATATGAAGAATGCTATAGTCATTTAAATACTTTATTACACAACTGTATTCACATAAATTAGTTCCCCGGGTTCTGGAGACCCATGAGGGAGCAGGACTCCCCGGGGACGGGCAGCATGCTGCCCACAGACCCCGGCGCCTGCTCCCTTCTCCCCGCACATTCTCGGGACACAGATGGCGGCCACACACGCAGGTGCCCGGATCCCCTTGCGTCCGACCGAGCGGGAGGCCCGGACCTGACCTCGCAGCCCTTCCCAGGTGCAGGACTGCGGCGGAGTCCGGCGGGCATCCCGGCCCCACAGGGAGCGAGGGGCGTACAGCGGCGCCCTGCGGACACGTCCCTCGTGCCTGTGAACCAGGGAGTGAGGCTGGAGTTGAAAGTCGTGAAAACACGGGATTTGGGAACACATCTCGGGTTGATGATTTAACTGCGTTTTAAATTACTGTTCAGATGCAACGCACACCCTACACAGTGCTGGTTTCGGGCCCACAGTGCCCGGATCCGGGATTTGTCTACACCGCAGGATGACCCCAGCCAGCCTCGTGCCATCCGCCAGCGGTGACGGGGTCTCCTTCTTGCAAGGAGAGCTCGTAAGATCCACCCTCGGTGGCTCACGGACACGCCACGGAGCGTGCGGCGAGGGCGAGTGTGGGACGACTGTGGCCCGGTGTGCTCAGCCGCTGACAGTGGCCCCTGCTCCTGCCCCACCGCCCCACCCCTCCCCTCTGGGGACCCCCAGTCTGTTCTCTGCAGCCGCGAGCCGGGCTCTGGGGGTTAGTTTTTAGATGGCACACGTGAGTGAGATCGTACGGCGGCGGTCTTTCTCGCTCAGCATCGTGGCCCCAACGTGCTTCCGCGGGGCGGCAGGCGGCAGGTTCTGTCTTCTGTAGGCCTGAGCCGTAGTCCGTTGTGCGAACGGACCGCGTCCTCTCTGCCCACTCATCTGCCCGTGGACATCCAGGCCCTTTGTGTACTTGGCTGCTGTGGGCAACGCTGCTGTGAGCCGGGGCTGCGGGTAGATCTTCCCCTGAGAGACTTCACAGACACCAGCAGTGGGATTGCTCCATCGCGCGGTAATTCTATTTTTGCGGAACCCATCCCGTCTCCCAGCGGGGCGGCCGGCGTGACTCCCGCCAGCGCAGGAGGCTTTCCCTTTCTCCGCGTCCTCGCCGACCCCTGTTGTCTCCTGACTTGTGAATTGTAGCCGTTCTGACCAGCGTGACGGTGTATCTCTGCGGGTTTGATTTGTGTTTCCCTGACGCTGAGAGACGTCGGGCTTCTCTCCACGGGTCTGTGGCCATCCCTGTGTCCTCTCCGGGGAGATGTCTGTGCGCTCTTTCTGCCCATTTTGAAACCGGATTGTTTTCTCTTTGGCTTGCGAGTTGTGTGCGTTCTTTATACATTTCAGGTGTTAGTCCCTTACCAGACACTACTTTCTCCCATTCCATACACTGTCTTTTCACTTTGTCAACGATTTCCTTTGCCGCTCACAGGATTTTAGTTTGATTTATTCTCACTTGCTCATTCTTGCTTTTGCTCTCTTTGGGGAAAACTGCTGCTTAATTGTCCTGGGGAAGGAGTTTACCTCTTTGTGTCCTGAGCGGGGGATCCCTCTGCAAGAATGAAGTGCGACCCCATGGAGAACCGTGGTAAGCCCAGCCCTGAGCTCCTAGAAAACCCCACAGCGTCCCCCAGATGGCCACAGTCCCTTGCCTGGGGTGGATGTGGGCCTTGCCGTGAGAAGTGAGGGGGAGACCCCAGAGCAGCCAGGGCACTGGTTCTTTTTCCCCTAAGCAGACACCAGGAAGAACAAGGTCCAGCTCAGCTGGCTTTCTGTCTTTGGGTGCTTTCATTAGGACGTGAGCTCCGGGGCTGCTGCAGCCACATTAAGACCTTGAGGGGAGCTGGCTGGCAACAGAGGTGGGAGACATGGGGACAAACGCCTTTAGGCCCCTGGCGGTGCCCTGGAGCGGCCCTAATGGCAGGCTCTGCTCTGCAAGACGGGACACTCGTACCTCTGAGCCGGCGGATGGGTTTCCGCCACTTGCTGATACAAGGCAGCCCCACGGATGTTCTTCACTCTGTTCTTTGCAAAGCCGAGGCCGGGCTGGGGAAAGTCGGTGCCAATGAGAGTTTTGCTGAGCGAGATCAAGGTGTCAGCAGGGCTGGTTTCTCCTGAGGCCTCCCTCCTGTCGTGAAGACACTCCTCTCCCCAAACCCTCAGCCAGCCGTCCCAGGTATCTGTGTGTCGTTCTCCTCTTCTCGAAAGGGCACCCGTCACGCTGGGCTAGGGCCCCCCAGTGATCCCATTTTGCTTTCATCCCTTCGGTAACAGCTCAGTCTCCAGATACAGTCACACTCTGGGGCTCCTAGGGGTTGAGACTCCAACATGTGGGTTTGGGGGACACGGTTCAGCACCTAACGGAGCTGATGGGATAAGACAGCACCACACGGGTGTCGGGGAATGCCCTGGGGGCTCCAGGTCATCTGGGCATCTCCAGGCTGGAGGAGGCAGCCCAGGCCCCAGGTGGGGGCACGGGTAGCCCTGGGGCTCAGCAGCCGGAGGAGCCCGTCTCTAGACAAGGCTGTGGTCGGTGGGGACTCGCTGACTGTCCTGCTCACCACACTTCTGACAAAGTCTCCTGTGACGTGACCCAGCCTGGCAACAGCCCCCAGCCCAGATCCCTGGGTCTACAGAATGGCTATAGCAGCCTCCCCACCTGCCAGGGACCCTGGTCACCCCCACGGTCCCCGAAGACCCATGCTCTGACCCCCATCTGCCAGCTGCCATGGGGGCCACATCCTGCCAGGCCCAGCTCCCGCTACCCCCTGTCATGTGCCAGGCTTGTCCCCCTTCCACGTCCGGATGCGACTCCCGAGGCTGGAGATCGAGGCTCCCCCAGGTGGTGACAGTGGTCACGGTCATCCTGCGCTTGTTGGGATGGGGGGACCAGAAACCCCATGCTGACCTCTGGGGAGTATGTCCCCTGGGAGGCCCTCCCACCCCCCTCACCAGAGACGCAGGCGGTCCTCCCTCCACCAAAGCGGGTGCCCAGAGGGGTCCAGGCCAGATCCCAACAGGCGTTGCTCAGACACCCCCTCCCCAGAGACCCCGCTCTGAGGGCAGCAGTGACCGGGGGCTCCCGGAAGTTTCCAGACAGGGGTCATGGGCGGGACCCCAAGAAAGATGACATATTCCCTCCCTTTAAACCTTCATGAAACCCAGGCCGTCGGGAACTTCAGAGAAGAAACCCCAGCATCGGGGCCAGAACCTTCAGAGCCGGCTTCGGACCCAGCCCGGCCTCGTTCGGTGACAAGCCGGCCACGAAACCCACTCGCGGTGCTTTTTTGAAAATAGAGAATCTATGTGTGTTTTTCTGAAGTTAACTCTTCCTGCCAGCCTGGAGAGAGCGGGAACCTGCCGGGGAAGTGGCGTGTTGCCCTTGTGAGGGCGAACCATCCATCCGGGAAGCCTCGTTCCCACATCTCCAGGCCATGGTGCACAGCAGGGGCGAGGCCGGCGAGAGCACTGGCCTCGGGTTCACGGGGCTGCCCGGCCAGCTCTGCGTCGCCCAGACTCACCTGGCCCTCGTCCCAGGCGCGCCGGTGGTTCTGACATGGAGGAAATCTCGACTTCGCAGCAGACATGCGGCCATGGCAGGCGGGGTCTGGACCCCGGGCACTAACCAGCCACGGCGCACCGGGACCCGTGAGCACCCTCTCTGGGGGAATATGTGAGGGAACGGGGGGTGCTCGGAGCCGGACAGCGTCCGATGTGCGTGCATGTCCTGCCAGGTTCCACCACGGAGACCTCTTCCGCCACGGTGGAGACGGTCCACAGTGGAGAGGACCCGTGGTGGAGATGCCCGGCGGTAGAGACGGTCCACGGTGGAGATGGCCAGCAGTGGAGATAGTCCACGGTGGAGAGGACCCGTGGTGGAGATGCCCGGTGGTGAAGATGACATTTCCCGTGGCAACAGCTGGCACACCATGTGTGAGACACAGGGAGGGGACAGGAGGGCTCCTGCCCGGCCCCCCTGAGGCACTGCCCTCCTGCTCCACCTCCGGGAAGGAATACTTCTGCAGCCACCAACTCAGGAACGGGCTTCTCTCGGCCCAGCAGATGGGGGACCCTTAGGGCACTGAAGAGAAAACAATTTGTGTGGAGACAGGCCCACTGGGGTAGGCGGCTTCGAGTTAGAGCCACGTTTGTCACACGAGAGACCCACAGCGTTTCCTGGGCCCCTTTCCGGACCAGATCTCACTGCAGACGGTCTCACAGAGAGGGCCAGACCTCAGAGGACAGCAGGGCGCTCCGTGCTGGAGGGAGAGGCCACTGCCCACCAGCCCTACATCCCCTGTTCCCTCACGGTTCGTGGGAGCTGTGGAACCGTGGGAGAGTCTGGGTGCAAGGACGAGACATAACAACCAGCACAACAGCCTTTGACCCGAAACCACGTGCAGAACAGGAGGCAGAGGGCGACAAGTAACGTCCCGTCATCTTTGGGGCTGAGTTTAGTTGGGGGATGGGCAGAAAACTGCGGGGTTGTTTTTCATTTCAAAATACTATAAACTAGTTGAAATGAAATAACCAACAAGTTGAGAGCCTGGAAGTGGTTGTACCTTCCGGGTACAGCACGTGCCATCCAAACTGCGTGCACAGATCTCGGTCCCGGGAGGATCTGCGCTCAGCACCAGGGACCATGCTGACGCTGCGTCAGGGCAGCCCTAAAGCTGGGGGTCCCAGAGCCACCGCTGAGGGAGGAGCAGACCTGAGCAGATCCTAAACACTACGATTCGGGACAAAGATTGAAACCAGTCACCTCTGAACAGGGCAGGCACCTGTCTGGAAGCCTGTCCATCCGTCTATCCACCTGTCAGCCTGTCCATCCGTCCGTCCACCTGTCCATCCCTCTGGCTCTTACCTGTCTGTCTGGCTATCGGGCATTACCACCTTCCCACCATCTGTGCCTCCCAAAGGGTAGCAGGGAGGGATGAACACAGAGCAGGGGATGGTGGATGCTTCTGGAAGGAGAGGACCGGCCCGAGCATCGAAGGTGATAGAGGAGTTCAGCGGCCCCGAGCAGGGGTCGATCTTCAATTACTACCCACATCTGAGAGACCCTCTTGATTCGTGATTTGTTTCACGATTCTTGAGAATTAGGGATCTTTCCGCATTTATTTAAGGTTTCTGAGTTCATTCTATTATGCGGTTTCCCATCTCGTTATTAAGAGAAAATGGTCGTGTAACATCAAATTAGGAATTAGCGTTAAGAAGCGGAGCATGAACGCAATCTACACCCTCTTCTTTCTGGAACAGATTGAACCCGGAATTCTCTTCAGGAATGCAATGGCAGCATGACCGAAGACACACGTCCCCACCCTTCCGACAGGGACACGTGGGCCAGAGACAATTCTGCGGGGCTGCCGCTGTCTGGCCAGAAGGACACCGAGGTGCAGCGCCCCAAGCTGGCCACAGTGGCCACCCGGGACCAGCTGCTAGAGTCCAGCACAGAGGACACATGCCTTCGGGGACATCATGGCCGGGAGCACTGACTCCCACCAGTGCCCAAGCCCCTCCCATGGGTGCAGTTACGGGGCCCTGATGGGCCTTGAACAGGGCTGTCCTCCTCTGTCCACACCCGTCTGCCATCAGGGCGCTTCTGCCCAAGCCCTGGGAGTTTCCCTGCCAGCCCCACGCTCGTCACCAGCGTGGAGAACAGGGTGCTCGCCGGAGCCACGGGTCCCCGGAGTTGGGGAGACACGAGCATTGTGCGGCTGCCACGAGGACTCAGCAGAGAAGAACAAAACCGAAGGAAACAAATGCTCGTGGTGACCGTGAGGCAGCGCAGCGTGAAGCAGCGGGTGCAGCCTCGAGCTGGGGAGCAGCCTCGTGGCCATGCCCCATGGACACACGACCCGGGGTGTGCAACGGGACAAGCAGGTCTGTTTCATCGCAGTGACGAACGTGGCACGTGAGCTCCTCGGGTACCTCCAGGCTGCTCTAAGGGCCACTCCGTGACTTGCGGGTTCATCCAAGATTTGTTTTGTCATCAGAGGGCCTGGCCCACGTGGCCTTTTCTTTCCCCGTGCAGTCGGCAAGTACGGCAGTGGGCTCGAGCGGAAAGCTCGCTCCTTCGACCTGAAGGCCCAGCGAACAGCAGTGAAGGCTTCAAACCCTGCCTGACGTGACACGGGTGTAATAATTCTGCCTGTGACCTGAGATGCGGTGGCAAGCCCGTGCGGGCATCCGTCCTTCCCGTGGAGTCCGGGGCCGCCCGTGGGCCTGGCTGGGTCGGAGCTCCCAGGCTCACGCAGCCAGCACCTGCGAAATGGTCACTCACCGTGCCCGGGGCGAGCCTATCCACAGGCAGCCCGTCGGCCGCGGCGGGAAGGACGCGGGATCCGCTGCAGGAGTGCTCCCTCCGGGAGTCCCAGCTCCTGGTGAGGTCTGGTTTGCAGGTGCGTGTGTCTTGGTCTCGTGCGCAGTGAGTGACTGGCCTGCGGACCACATCCCGAGTGGCCGTGGGATGCCCCGTGGCACTGCCAGTGAATAGCAGGGCTTAACGGGCAGATGGACAAAGAAGCCCAAGCCGAACCGGAAAACCAGAGAGCCCCGTGGGGCCCTGCCGTCCTGGACGGAGGGTCCGAGGGCACAACCAGGCCTTGAGCAACTGGCGTACGTTCAGCTCTGGGAGAGACCCGCTTCCTCGGGCAGGAGGGTCAGCACTTCCATCCCGCCCGGTGAGCAGTGTGGCGGCCCCACTTTGAGTGAACACTGGACGCACGTACCAGGCGGTGGCAGCGTCCGTCAGGCAGACCTTGGCTGCGGCGCGTCCTCTGCCAACCGCCCGATTAAATACAGGAGCTCGTGTGCTGTGACAAACGCAGAGGAGAAGGAGTCTGTGGGCTTCAAATCTGCTTCCTTTGTTGACGGGAAGTAATGTCCGTGGGACCCGTGACTCTGACCAGACAGCAGCGCCTCACCAACCCCATTCTGCAGGCGGGTTTGCTAAGAAGCGTGTACAGAAGGGAACACGGCACAGGGCTGGGTCCTAGGTGCGAGTCTCTCCCGTCCTACACCTTCCCCGTAGATCCACGCTGGTCAGAAGCCTCAGTGCTCGGGGCTGTGAGTCCCTGGGACTGTAAGGATCGCAGTCCAAGCCCCGTGTGTGTGCAAACCCCAGGAGGCAGTGTGCGAACACGCCGTGACCATCCGGGCAGGGGAGGGGAGTGAGGGGGGCCATGTGATCATCTGCATGGGGCCCGGGGCACCGGACATGTGGCTGAACATCATTCTGGGTGTGTCTGTGGCTCTGGTGTGACTGGTACACTGAGTCAGGGGGACGCCTTCCCCAGGGTGGGGGACCGTCCAGTCCCCAGAGGCCTGAACAGAGCCCAGAGCAGAAGTCAGGGGTCAGCTCTCATAGCCTGACTGCCTCCAAGGGGGACATCCCTCTCCTCCTCCCTCGACCTTAGGCTGGAACCCGCACCGCCGGCCTCCTGGGTGCCCCGTGGGCAGACGGCAGATCTGGGGCTTCTTGGCCTCCGTAATCACGGAGCCAAGTCCTTATCACAAACCCACTGGTTCTCTTTTCCAGGGAACCTGACAGATACAAGGACCTTACAGCTGAGCATCTCCATGAAACAGAAAACATTTGTTTCAGCAAATGTGAGTCCTGTGAGCTATCATATTTGACACCTGGTGACCGGCCAGCGACGCCTCTTCCTGGCTCAGCGGATGGGGCATCTGTGGCCAGACACGCAGCGGACGCTTGTGGGACCGAGTGCTTCCCGTTCCGGGAAATGTTTCTGCCAGAAGTGCTAAGTGAGTCAGGCTCCGGTGGATCCAAGGCCATCCTGCTGGAATTCATGAAATGTGGCACTTTAATTTCTCAAGGGACCGTCGAGGCCTGGTCTCCAGACAGTGGTGAGTCCCGGGTGTTTGTCTGGGGGTCGGACATTCTGCCAAACACCGCCCCTGCGGGCATGGCAACAGGCACAAGAGAGAAGCCCTGAGGCCGTGTGGACACTGGGGGGAGCGGCAGGACGGGATGACCGACCATGTGGCCCTGAGGAGTGCGGGGCCCCACGTCCACAGTGTGTGCAGCCAACGGGGCTGCAGGGCCCCTCCCCGGGCCCGAGAGCGCGGGCAGCAAAGCTCTCCCTTCCATGAAAGAAGCCATGGGTGGACGAAGGTCTGAGAACAAATAAATCAACCGTGTACCCCAAAATGCAGAAGAAAATCTATACATGCTTCCTGAGCGAAGGGATAAGATGCCGTCAAGGAAACAGATGGATTTAAAATGTCATCAGTGACAGGGGAAGGGCAGCACGGTATCGGAAGCCACACAGGAGCCTGGAAGAAACATGCGTGATGTCAGGACAGAGGAGGCCTGCTGTCCCCAGCAGGAGGACTGAGGGCAACAGAAGAGACGATGCAGCTTTTCAAGTGACAATGAGACAGAAAAGCCCATCCAAACAGCCCAGGGCATGGAAGGGCTCACTAGTGGCCAAACCAGGGATGCTGAGCACCCCTTTCCCACCACCGCGCAGTCGTCGCGCAGTCGCCGCACAGTCGCCACTGCAAGAGAGGCCACATCTGGTGCGCAGCTGCGTGTGGTGCACAGATGTGTGTGGTGCACAGGTGCGGCCGGTGCGTGTGGCGGTCGGGGCAGCAGGTGCGGCAGGACACAGAGAAGCAAGCTCCTCCACGGCAGAGGCGGGAGCAGAAACGGCTCCAGTTGCCCTGGAAATTCACCAGGCGATGAGCACAGGGATTGGCAGTACCTGTTCCGGCACAGCCTTCTCAGTGCCGGGATATCTTCTGGGCCACCAGCTTTGCCCCCGAGGACCTCTGCCCTCCTCTGGACAGGGTGACAATTCTGTGACCATGAAGGATGCTCAGGAGCTGCTTGAGGTGGGCTTGGCTCGGAAAGAACAGAGGAGCTGGGGTGCCTAGTGCAGAGGACGGAGGGAGGATGGGCAGGAGTGGGAGGTGAGCTGTGCACGGGCGGGGTCGCCCATCGTCTTGCTGCCAGGGACCGTGGCCCATGCACTGTGATAAGGGTGGCCAGGCGCTAGAGCAGGCTGCACATCGTGTGTGACCTCGTGCACTCGCTGTCTACACACAACATGACCTTGTCCTGCGTCATCCCCGATGCCGCAGCCGCTGATCCCACGCCTGTTCAGCTAATGCCCACTCCCGCCTCCGATGCTGGGGACAGAGGGCTTTGCTTCCCACAGCCTGCCGCAGTGGCGGCTTTGAGCACACACCAGGGCCCAGACCCTGTGCCAAGCGCGCCCCACACTGGTCTGGACACCAACATCCTGGCAACGGGAGCTGCTGTCCATCAGAGGCTGGCGCCAGTTGGGGAAGGAGCCTGCATGAAGGCGGGTCTACCTGATGTGGTCCCGGTGTCTCAGCCACTGTCGGAGCCTCCGGACGCCCCCCACGTTGTGCCCCTAATGGGGTGGGGGGGGGCAATGACACGCAAAGTGGCCTTCGTGGTCACAGCTGCTCACGGTGGCCTATTTTGAATTCCTCCGATTCCAACCCAAAACCTCTTTGCAGAAGAGACCACCCTGTGCCTGCAGAGCCCAAGGCTGTGAGCTGGATGGACCCCGTTCCACCCAGAAGCCGAACGTCAGGCCGGACCCAAGATGCAGAGACTGACGGTTAAAACGGTCTTCAAGGCGGAATCTTGAATGTCTGCCCTGTCCCGTGCACCTGGGCCTGTGGGCAGACGAGCAGACAAGTGGACAATGACAGAGAAGCAATGACGGAGAGGAAGGGGCAAGCTGTGGTCTGGGCTCTTCCACTCCCCAGACCCAAGCCACTTTGCCAAGTGCATCCGTGTCGGCGCAGACAGTCGACAAGCAGGCGCACGCTTCACGCTTGTGTCGTGAGTGGGGACACCAAGGGACACAGCCACAAACACACAGGGAGTCATCCAGGCTATCAGGGTGACCCTGCGCCCCCCAGCAGACCAGGGGCAGACCTGCTGCTCACGTGCCCTCCAAGTCCACACGGCACTGGGGAGGAAGACCCAGGACTGGGAGCCCCCCCACCCGGGCAGCCTCCATGCCTCTCACCTTGGGGAGAGCCCGCCGGCTGGAGGGCAGCGTCCCAGCTGGACCTGAAGTTGCAGGCACAGGAGAGAGGGGCCGGGTCTGGACTGGAAGCAAGAAAGCACACGACCCGGCGCCTTGCGCACAACCTCCTCCCCAACACTTCACGCGGGTGTGGTGCAAGGCTGCCGGACGACTGACCTCCCGGGCGCTGGGCGGGCAGGGATGGGGGTGGCCTGTGTGCAGCTCGAGCCGCACTCCCTGCCGTCACCCTTGAAATGTGTGAGCACACAGCGTCCACGTGCCCCATCCCCAAATCCAGTTGTCTGCGCATCCGGTCACACGGTCACACGGTCACACGGTCCTCCCACAGGGCCGGAGTCGGTAACTCATCGCGACCCTGTGTTCACACTTGCAAAGTAGCTAGTCCTGCGGAGTGCGGGGAGCCCTGTCCTCCTCCTGCTGCTGGGGAGGGTCACCCCATCCCCGTTGGCCGCCGAGCCCCCAGGACGCACGCCGGACCAGACCCCAGCCTCACCCTCCCAGAAGGTGCCCCAGCGCCCCAGCCAGACCGCCCCGAGCCGCGTCCCGCCACCGCCCCGGCCACTCCTGGCGCAGTTTTGTTGACAGCGTGGTAACAACTGAGGTTGACAACAGACGCAGTCCCCGGTATCTCCGGGTTCCTGGGGGACAGACTCGTAACGATCTTCGTAGGTACAATAACAAGACGCAAATAATCACATCACAGTGTCTACGAGAGAGAACGGTTCTCGGCGTAATTAAATGCATATTTTATAAGACATGCTGGGGAAACCCGAGCCTGTCCTCAAGATGTGACGAGGACACAGACATGGGCTCTCGCTGTCAGCGCGTTCCGAGGGCACGTCAGTGCCCGTCTGCCCCTCGGAGCTGGACCACGTGCTCCACAAGCTCCTATGGGCGGGAGGTGGTGTCCCCTCCTGCTGGGGTCACATTCCCTTGCCGAGGGGGTTCCCCAAGGTGTGCACCTGCTGGA
Source organism: Lutra lutra (assembly GCF_902655055.1). Taxonomy (NCBI): domain Eukaryota; kingdom Metazoa; phylum Chordata; class Mammalia; order Carnivora; family Mustelidae; genus Lutra; species Lutra lutra. The sequence continues at coordinate 143,726,066 of NC_062285.1, forward strand.
GGGGACGTGTCCTTCAGCCTGTCCCCTCCCAGGGGCTGGGCCAGGCCAGCTGCACCCCGTATGGGCACGCCACCCCAGACACACGCACAGCAGTTCTCCACAGATGCTCACGGGTTGAATTGAATGGAACTGAGAGAAGGAATGACCCCGTTGCTTCTGATTTCCTCGTAGGAGATTCCCAGGGAGGCCTTGCTCTCTTCCCTGCACACCCCCGGGCGAGCTGTGTCACCGTTGCCACACTGTGGGGCTCCCGTGGGGATGTCACACAGCCCCCTCCTGTCCTCCTATGCTCGTGAGGGCATGTGCCCCGTCCCAGAGCCTGTTGCCGTGAATGGGCTCAGCCCAGAGACACGAGCAGAAGAGACGTGTGTCCCTCGGCCTGGGCTGTGAACACTGACATGAGACTCTGCCCTCCTGTGTGTTGGCCGGGGGCACAGATCAAAGCCCCCCACCCAGAGTCTCACCAGGGCTGTGCCAGGATGGGGACTGCCGGCCACCCAGTCCGGCCAGGCCCGCCCAGGTGTGTGCAGCTCGTCTAACAGCTTGGTCCCGGGGGCGCCTGGCGGGCCAGGTCTCCCAAAGACGGCTCCACACCAGCTCGTTTCTGCTCAGAGGAGCTGCTGGGGGGTGAGGGGCGGCAGCCAGCAGAGCACACCCAGGACCCACCCCCGCCTGCTGCGGTTTTCACACATGCGGTTCTACAGGCGCTTACCCGCCCCATTCGCTCACACTCTGCCTGCAGGGCTACGAGGGCAGAGAACCACCCTGCAGACCCTGCTGCTGAGAAGCCCACCGCACCTGCCCTCCGGTTCCACGAGGGCGAGGCGTCCCGGCTTTCCGTGCATTCCTCCTCTGCTCCTCGCTGGGGAAGTAAGGGCTCCAAGGTGCCCCAGGAGCTCATTCACACCCCAGCAGCCCCCAGTGTCCACTCTGAGGGGTCAAGCAATCACCAGGACCACGCAGCCAGCAGGGGACCTGCCCTGCCCTGGCCCTCCTTGGCAGGGCTGTCACTCCGGGTCCATCCCAGCCGTGTCACCTCCGTGGGCAGAGCCACTGTGAGGTGGGGGCTCTGTACCCCCCCCTCAGCCAGAGCTCACAGCATCTTCGAGTCCTGCCTGGGGCCGCCTCGTCTGCTGTTGGGGGCAGTTCCTCTCACTGGGCACCTGTGTGCCATGGGGTCGCTTCTTGGGGACTCAAGACCCCAGGTGGGAGAGTATTTGCCCAAATGCCTCCCACCCTCGGTCTGACCGCCCAAATCCTGCGGACAGCGGGCTTCCTGGAGGCCCCGGCTGGGGCAGCGGGCTCTCCCTGGGGCAAGGGGGTCCGGACCTGCCGCTCCACACCTTGGTTTCTGTGCTTATCCTTTTGTTGTTCTTTTCAAAGCGCACAAACCTGAACGCGCGGTGACCGCTGCTGCTTGGTGCGTCCCTGGGGACCGAGGTCGCTCCCATCCCTGTTGCCTGGGCAGCGTGGGCTGGCTCCCTGCACAGGCCCAAGCAGACACCTCGGGAGGCCTGGGCTCTGTGGGTCTCAGGGGAGCGTGGAGACCCCAGCCTCAAGCCCAGGACGGAGGCGGCAGGGGCAAGGCCGCTCACACAGAGCCCGGGAGTCTGGGAGCCCAGGAGCCCGGGCTGGGCCTGGCCCACAGGCCACCTGGGGTCCCTGGAACGAAGCACAGGGGAGGTGTGGACGTGACCCCGGGGACACAACGGCCATGGGCCAGGCGTGGGACAGGCGCAGGAGGGAAGGATGGGGTTTTCCTGCATCCCTGCTAAGGCCACTTACTCAGCAACATCCGCATGGCCCTGGGGACATCCACAGACTCGGGCCAGCCAGGGCCTTGCTGGCTCCTTTGTTACCATGACCTTGATGCTTCTCGGGATTATGAATTTTGAAACTTCCTGAAACTGACGGTGTTTTCCTGCACGCTCGTTTGCAGAGCCCGGGGCTCCTTTACCGGGTGCCTACGGGGTCATCTCCAGGTGCATCCGAGACTCTGGGCCCCAGAGTTCCCAACTGAACCTGCCCCATGGGCCCGAGCGCAGTGCTCATCAATACCGGCTCCATCTGCTGAGAAGAGGACCCCTGGCGGGGTGCATCGGCCATCTGGCCGGGACAGGCTCCGGCCCTGAAGTGCCACAGTGTCCCCCACAGGCCCCTCAGAGGTCAGGAGGCCTCCCCAGGCCCTGCAGCTCCCCACCTCCGTGCTCCATCCACACCATCATCCCAGCCTCCTCCTCCTCCCAAACCCTCCCGGCCCCGCACAGAAGCTACCTCCAGGGAGCTGTCCCTGACTCCACAGCCCGCCCGCTGCCTGGCTCCAACATCCCTCGTCAGCACCGACGTGTCCCTGGGACTGTCACATCCCCAATCCATCCTGTAGCTGCTAACGGAACTCCCTGAGGGCCGAGGCTTCTCTGCTGCTGCAGGGTGACCTGGACACGGGCCGGGCTCCGAAGAGGCAAGCAGCCCTGTGTGCAGCCTCGGCTCCCCATTGTCCCAAGAAGGGGCCAAGGAAGCCGTGAGTCCTTGACGCCAGACAGGGCCCCGGCCCCCCTGTGGCTCTGAGTGCTGCCCAGGCACGTGGACCGCAGGCCGGCTAATCATCCCCTGGGGGGTGGCCAGAAAAGTCCTCGAAGGCAGGCTCAGAATTCCCCTCAAAAGAAGTACCTTAAATTAAAGAGACGTGTTCCATCGATGATGAAGGGGCCGACAGCCAGTGTGTCCTGAGCCGTCTAGGATCTGAAATGACCAGCAGCAAACAGAAACCCAGGCGGCCTCTGTGGCCCTGTGGGAACAGTGGGCCCTGCTCAGTGGCCTCCCCGCTGGCTCTCTACACCTGCCCAGCTGGGGACCCCCCTGTGAGACTCGGGGTGGGGTGGGTGGAGGCACCCGGAGCCTCTGCCCACCTCCCTCAGGGACAGGACACAGAACAAGATACGGGGTCACTGGCGGAAGACCAGAAACAAGACGTGGGCCCAATCGGGACCCCCCGGCCTCAGTCACTGGCAGAGAGAGGGAGATGAGGACTCAGCCTCCGGCCAAGTTGGTGTCCACCGCAGGCCCCGGAGGTGGCCGTGTCTGCGTCCCTCCCCAGCCTCTGCTTGGCCCTCCCCCCGGCGCAGGCTGAGCCCCGGGCCTCCCTGCCGCTGGGAAGGGAGCAGCAGACATTCTCCGTGCGGAGACGCAGTCGCCTCCAGAGGCCCTACTGAGTGGGAGACGGGGCCGGGGTCCGGAGCCTCGTATACTGTTGCCAGGGAGGAGCAGGACGGAGGGCTCCCTGGCAGAGAGGACGCACGTGACCCAGGTGGGCAAAGCAAGCCCCAGGTCCCCGTCTCCCTCAGAGCCGCTGGGGGCCTCTCGGGGCTGCCCTCTCCTCTGTCCCGGTGGCTTCTGTTCCTGTGACGCTGGCTGGGCGGGAAGCTTCTGGCGTCTCCTGCGTGAACTTACCGCGTCCGGCGAAGCGAAATCAGGAGGCTCCTCCGTGCACGGGTGAAGTCGCACCCCTGGGGATGTGCGGGCAAGAGAGGCAAAGGGAAACGTTCTCCCACGTCCCCGAGAGCAGTACCACGGGCCCTGTCGGGAAAGCGCAAGCCCACAGCCCCCAAGGGTTCGTGCCTTCTCTGAACAAAACACCAAAAGAGGCAAACTGGTAACAGAAGCCCGGGGCCCGGATTTCCCTGCTTGCGGGGGTCTGTGAATCCCTGAGATTATGTGCAGTTTTGTGCATAAACATCACGCATTTTTCTGGGAAGGCCACCCCAAATGACACATGATCTCGGGCGCTCTTGTGGTGCTCGAACAGCAGAGCTCCAGCGGCCCGGACGGGAGGACCCCTGGACCCCGGGCCTCCGTGTCCCTGCAGGACATGAAATGTCCACATCCAATGCCCACGACAGGAGAAAGGCACTTCCCCAGGCTTACCCGGGGGCCCAGCCCGACAGGGCTGCGGGGTCTGGCGTCCATCAGGAATGGCAGAGGTCCGGCACAAACAGTGAGCGTGCAGCAGGACCCGCGGTGACGGGATGGCTGGCTCCCGGTGCTATTTCCAGAGGCCAGACGGCGCTCGTCAAAACCGCGCAGCCGATACCAGCAGCAAGCGCTGTGCCCATCCACCCACCATCCCCCCAACAGCACGTATTTGCACAAAAAGAAAAATAAAGGAAACAGAGAAAGATGTGGTCAAGTCGACAGGGCCAGAACGTACCCCTGTTGCGTCCCAAGGTCCTGATGCCTTCTGAGCGGACAGTGCTGTCCCCTGCCTCGTTGTACCTGCACTGTTCCCGTGGAGATAACAAAGTGTAAGGCCCCTACTTGCACCAGAAACCGGAGACGTTCTCGTGTTTACAATGTTGCTCCTCTGAGAAATGAACTGACTTCACGCCATGCACTCAGGCTTCTTTTGGAAGGTTTGTCCTTTCCTTAGTGTTTGTTAAAAAAAAAAAAACTCTTTATATATGAAGGTTAACAACTCAGTGTCACGGTAGTCCTGACTCTAACTTTGTGTGCACAGCAGCTTGGAAGGCCTCCTGGAGGACAGGACAGTCAGTACCCCGTCTGGCCCTGCCCCTGTGGTTTCCTGAGTGACCCGCAGGGATGCAGAGGTGGACGCAGCCCGTGGAGCTGAGACCCTAGTTGCCGAGACCCAAAGGGTTGAGGAGATGAGACCACAGGGCTGAGACCCAAGGGGCTGAGCCAGGAAGGCTGAGGCTGCGCACCTGAGGCGCCATCCTCATTGTGTCCCGGTTCCCTGGCACTCGGGCAGGTGAGTGGGTGTTTCCCAGGATGACTTCAGCCATACCGGGCCCCTCCCCCCGCAGGAAAGTCCTCTTCTCCTGAGTTCCTGCGAGAACCCGTGAAATCAGAGCGTGTCAGCATGATATCGGCCTATCCCCATCTCCTGAGAAGCCTAATGCTGGGAGCCGGCACTGTTAGATCCTAGTGGGGTTCTCAGGGGCCATTTCTGGAGCCCGGGCAGACAGACTGCACGCCCTCTTCCTGGGGAGAGAACGGTTTGTTTTATGATGTGCTCAGGCCGGGAGGGGAGTGGGGAGCCGTGTGCAAACAAGGCGTGCGGGAAAGAGGGGATCAGAAGCCACCAAACAAAACCCTCCACGGGGGCGGAGGTTTCTTCCTGGGTGTAGACACAAAGCAAGGACCCACATCCTCGGAGCCCGTCTACACAGCCTCACAGCGGCAGGATGAAGACCTGCGGGATGTTCTGAGGCCAAGAAAGGGAGTGGAAGCACCTCCCCCGGCTGGGATCTGGGGAGATGCTCCTGTGTCGGAGCGAGAAATCGGGGCTCTCCCCGTTCAGGGGCTCCCTGCAGGGTCACCAGCCCGAGCGGTGGGAAACCTGAGAGCAGGCTGGCTGCGGGCTCAGGCTCCAGCGCCCCCACGGCAACGTCAGCCGACACCACCCACAACCGGTGCGTCCCGGTGTGCGACTTTCCCGTTCACCACATAAACCCACGTAATAATAAACGGATCCTTAGCTACTCCCTTTGTAACGTGCACGTGCGCGACTGTGTGCACAGACGTGTGTGGCTGCGTGTGCACACGTGTGCATTCTGTGTGTGCTCGCGCGTGCACACATCTCACTGCCTGATTTGGCACAAATCACGTGTCCATTCCTTCTACTTATTTCCAGATCATTTTATTCCCACTTAATTGAGGTATAATCGATAAAACATACAATATGCGCCCATTTGAAGAGTTCAGCTCCATAGTTTTTGCCAATTATGTGCCCCCCCCAGCCTGCAGAGCTGCTCTGGAGCCCGTCCCCAGTCTTCCCGGCTGCCCCGAGCCGCTCCTGGCTGCTGTCACCGTCCATCGGACTGAACACAGACTCGCACAAGACGTTTCTTGTCCACCTCGCTCGCTCGGAGCGTGTTCAGCGTGACCCACGACTGTGGTGTCCCGGCAGCTCACACGGCTTCCCTCAGAGTCTGGCCCCCACGTTGCGTGCAGAAGAGGAACACACAGCACCAGGCCCGTGCCTTCCGCTGGGATCGGCATGCAGGTCTGCAGGTCCGGTCTGAGCCGCGGCGCTCGCAGGCGCTTGAACCCGCGTCCTGTGGGACACGGGTCCTCTGTCCTCTTGAGCGAACATGTCAGAATGGACCACGGGGCCGTGTGCTACGCGCACGTGTAACTGTGAGGAGGCGCCAGTTGTTTTCAGAGCCGGACCACCGGGCACCCCACCAGCAAGGCGGACATTCTCCCCCACGCCCGGTTTTCCTTGTCACCGTGGCCCCTCGTGGCCAGGCTCTGGGCCGCTCCGCACACAGCCCTCGCTGACAATTACCGCAAACTCTCCCTTGAGAAGCGTCTGTTCCCAAGTTTCGATCTCTTGTTGGATCCTGTTGAGTTGTCCCAGTTCCTCCCGCTCTGGACGGAGCCTCCTCGGAGACGAACGCAGCACAAATGCTCGCTGCCACTTCGGGCTGCGCCTCGTGGTGTTAACAGCGACTTTCAGAGAAGGAACATTTGTCATTCCAGTAAACTGCGATATGTTGATTTTCCTCCTTCTTTCCTGGCTTTTTTTTTTTTTTTTTTTTTTTTTTTTTGTCTCTAGGAGAAGTGTCTGCCCACTCCAAGGTCACAAAGACTGTGTCCACATGGTCTCTCCTACTGATTCTGTCCTGTTCGTCTACGATCCCTTTTCCACCAAAGCTGTCACGTGGTGTGGAGTGTGGTTGAAATTCGTAGTGTTTCCACGAAGATGTGCGCTCCTGGCCTCTCCGCTCTGTGCCGTCCGTCGTCCTCTCCTCCTGCCCACGTGACGCTCTTGTCCACAGCGCGTTCTGACAAATCTTGAAACTGGGAAACAGAAATCCTCCAACGTTGTTTTTTATTTCCAAAACTGTGGGGCTACTTCAACCTTCCGCATTTCTGCGTGAATTTCGGAACCAGCCTGCCAGCTCCGAAGGGTCTCTGGGACTGGACTGGGGGTGACAGGGTCTCTACACGCCCCTGGGTTAGCCGCGGCCGCTCATCTTCTGACCCACACACAAGTCTTTCCACCTACCTACTTGGTTTTAAACGTCTCTCATAGGGACATTGGAGAAACTTTGTTCCTACGCATTTCTTGCTTCTGATGCTATTATAAGTGGTTTCCTTGTTGTTTGAAATTGTTAATGTGATCTTTTCTGACGTGGCCATTACTGGCTAAAAGACTGAACTGCATCACCAGGGATCCCGTCACAGTCTCCCCGCAGAAGCAGCCCCAAGCAGGTCCTGGGCCAGAGCAGCGCTGGGCACGCTCTGTACGCCCATGCCAGGCCCTCTCATGGCCCAGCCCCTCCACGGAGCTCTGCCCACCACCAGCTAAGCCCCTTCTCTGCTGACCCTCAGCTTCTCCATCCACCCTGACCACCAGCCGGCCCCAGGCCCCACGTCCTCCCTCCACCCATGCGGACCAGAGCATGTCCGGTCGCTCTGAAGACGTCGCTCACGGCTCAGGTTCTCGCCTCGCCTGGACTAACGGCAGGTGAGCTCGGCTTTCCCTGACCCTGGATCCCTACCTCACAGTGTCCTCTCTTCTGCTGCTCCACTGGGGACTAAACCCACACGGGAGGCCCGTTCATCTGCGTCGCATGGCGTCCACCATGACCCGCAGGAAGGACTGAGGTCACACTGGAGTTTGCCTTATTTGCTGACGACCCGCCACCCCGCCTGGCCGCGGGATGCGCCCGGCCAGGGCCGTGGAGGCGGCGACTGTCCAAAGGCGAGTGCTTCTCTGCTTGGCTGGGGGTGGCCACCCCACGGCCTCAGGAAGGCACCCCCTGGCTGGGCACGTTCTCCCTGAAATGCCGGGAGCTCAGGTAAGTCTGGGAGCTGGCAAGTCCCCACGCCCGTGGGCTCCGCAGCCCCATAACAGAGGGACCTGCTAGTGGTCTCGGGCGGGCGGGGCCTCCCTCCTTGCTGGCCCCCGGATCAGTAATGAACGCGGCTTTTCCTAGAGGCTTCCCCACGCGGCACCCCTGGATCCCAACCGGACCCCCGGACCCCGCGGCCAACCCTCGGGGCCCCTCTGCGAGTCCCGCACTGGGTCCCCCGCCTCCCGGGGGCTGGCGGTCATGCCCTCCTGCTGACACACCGCGGCCGGGTGCGTCTGTGTTTCGTTCTGATTGGAAGACAATAGAAGAATGAGATTCATTTGTATTCGTGGCGTCAATAATGCAATACGAAAGAACACACGGTCTGCACAGGCAAATCTGACGACAATTTATTACTCACGATAACGAAGAAAAGCTTTTAATTAGGAATCAGCTATTTCAAGAATGGGGTAGGCATGGGACACAACCCCCGTGCTCTCTACATAACAATCTTCAAAAGATGTAACTTTGGTAACAAATACATCAGAAAAATTAACAGGAGTTCTGTCTGGGCCGCCAGGTTATGGATGATTTATTTTTAATTTTCTTCTTTATGTCTTTCGGGGTTTTCCAGACCCTCTATAATGAGCTTTTATTTTTTCTGAGTTTTATAATAAAAGCTTTAAAATCAGGGACGAGTCAAAGTTGAGGTCTACTCATCAGAAACACCCTGTGCTCGTTGGGACTGCAACGTCCTCGCATGCCCGTGGCCGTGAGGGTCCCAGCTTAGGGTCGTGCGTGCTTCTGCTGCGCTGTGGTGTGTGCAAGGAGGGGGCTCCCCCCCACCCCAGAGAAGACGCTGTTCTGGCTCCATGGAGGGCGCGAGCCCGACTCAGGTCAGGACCCGCAGTTCCGGGACAAATGCTGCGGGTGCCTCCAGGACTCGGACTGGGAAGTGAAGGGGAGGAAAGGGTGTCAGGCAGGGCTGTGGTGCCCATGGCCCCCTCCCCGGGGCCGTATGTGGCAGTACCCCTGCCCATGGCACAGGTGTCGGAGGCCCTGGGGCAAGCACGCCCCTTCTGTAGCAGGAGGACACAGCGAGGGGCAGCTGCTCGCTGGGGAGGGGCCTCAGCAGACCACAGGGCCTTGGTGCCGTGAGTGTGGACTTCCACCCTCCAGAGGGTGAAAATGAGCGCCTCTGTCTAAAGGCCCCGTCCACGGCATCTCTGCTGCAGAAGTCCTGATGGACGGAGACGGGAGAGAACCCGCCCTCCAGGGGCCCTCCACTGCCCCCACTCTGGTCCCAAACGGAACCAGACTCTCCAGGTATGTGCACGCAGACTGTCCACAGCCTGTCCTCGCTGCCGGAGACCCCCCAGCACACGGAGTCACACAGCCACCCTCTCACAAGGCTCCATGGCCTCCTCCTGTGGTGACTTCTGCAGGAAAGACACCAGCCTCATCGACATGGGGACACGGCCACTCCAGGCTGCCCACCAAGAAGTCTGCCCAGAGCATCCGTGGGGAACATGCAGGCCACATGCACCACGTGACAGTCCAGCGCCCAGATCTAGACAGGGTCAACTGGAGAGGTTGGGACCCTGCCGGCCAGGACTGGAGGTCCCTGTGCAGAAAGAGCAAGATGAGAATCCCAACACCTGAGCGTCCCCAATGTCCCCCACACACCACCCCCACCACTGTCCTCATCACTAAAGCCCTGACCACAGGCTGGAGAGAAGGCTCAGGGCTCCCTGATGAATGGGGGGACAGGCCCCCCACTGTCAGAGTCTCCAGCTTTTCATGCAGCATCCCTGACCCCCCATCAGACACAGGCAAGACGTCTTTGCAAAACTAAAGTGGGAAGATGCCTCTTGACAATTCAGGGGTCTGCCCACAGACGTGGACCTGCGTGGTCTTGGTGGACCCACAGGGTCTTGGTCTGCAGCTCTGGCAGCCACCTCCCTCTAGGCCCCAGGAGCCGCCAGGCACCGGCCAGGGGCTGGGGCGGCCACACACCGTGCGTCCGAGGGGTCTCCATGCAGATGGGGAGGGGACCCCTCACAGAACGCACGGGACCAGGGTGGCACCACCTCACCCGCAGCGCAGGCCCCTGTCCTGGGGCAGCCGAGGAAGGGGGTTGGGCCTGCAGGACGTCCAGCAGCGACAAGCGGGATGCTGAGATGCAGCCCAGCAGGGGTGTGTCGGAGCGTCCGCCATGGAGAATGGCAATTCCTGGCAGAACCGGGAATGAAGGAAGCACCTGGGCCCCAGAAAGTCCCCTGCAGGCCGGGCCAGCCCGAGGGCTCTGCCAGACAAGCCCCGGGAGGTTCTGCAGGGGGCCCGGGGCCGTGTGCTCCCCTAAGGAGCAGAGAAGAAAAGCCTGGAACCAAGCCCATGTCCCTGCCTGGTTTCCTGTCCGTGACGCCCGGGGTCAGGGGATCTTCCCGTAGGACCCACAGCGGGTCTTACCCGGAGGTGGTGGGCTTCCTGCCAGGCCCGGTGGCTGTGACCCCCACACCCGGTCCCTCACGGGCTTGTGGAAAACACGGGGCTGCCCACGGGCCCCCTCCCAGCCCCACGGTCCCTGACACTCAGCGTCACTCCAGATCACCGCGGTCCTGTCCCCGTGGGAGGAACTGCTGTGTTTCCTCAGGGCCCGCAACCATAATGCCCCAAGCAAACCACCTTCCAGAACTTTCCGGGTCTCCAGTGCTGGGAGAATCGGGGTCTGGGAAGCCGATACCGTGTCCAGCCTGACAGGCTGCCCTCCAGGAAAGGCTCTTCCCATTCCGGATCTTTCTGAGCAGAAGAGGCTGTGCCCACAGGAGGAAGAGCAGAGGGCGGGGAGTGAAGGCCGAGGGAGGTCCAGCTCCTTTGTTCAAAAAGGCCCCGTTCTCCGTGCCGCGCGAGTCTTCCCATCAGACGGCTGTCCCCTCCTGGAGCCGGGGGGAGCCGACCCGGGGCGGGGGTGGTGTGTGCCGCTGGGAGGACAGCAGGGCGGCTCCTTCGAGGACCCGCGCATGCTCCTTCCCTGGGGCAGCCGTGACAGAGCCCCCCGGCGAGCACCTTCCACAGCAGGTGTCCACTGTCTCGGGGTCCTGACATCTGGAGTCCGAGAGCAGGCGCCGGTGGGGCTGGCTCCTCCCGAGGCCCTGTTGGCCGCGTAGACCCCCTCCCTCCCCACGTCCTCACATGGACGTCCCTGCGCTTCTGTGTCCCGATCCCCTCTTCTTATGGGGATCGGTGATCTTAGATCAAGGCTACCCTACGACCCCATTTCACCTGAACCAGCTCCTTAAAAACCCCAAATACAGCCCGCCCCGAGGCCCTGGGACTCCACCATCCGACCGGGAGCCACAGTTCAACAGGTGGCAAGTGTGCTGGGGGCTCAGGGTCTGAGCTCAGGAAGGTGAGGAAAGGCACGGGGGCAGGGGTCTTTATTTGGGGCAGATCTAACCCAGATCCTCCCTCCTAGTACTGACCACAACTTAGGACTTGGAGGCACCGGCCCCGCACCTGTGACACAGGTGTGCGAGGGGTCAGGGCCCCGAGTCCATAACCTCCTTCTCTGCACGGAGACCGGCGAGGGGCAGGGGCAGGACAGGCCGGGGATAGCCCCAGCCCACACGCTCCGGCCCGGGGAGGATGGTGCGGAGCAGCTCCCCCAGATCAGAGTGGGAGGATGCCCTGAATCCCAGCGTCCCCCCAAAAAGGGACAGCAGAATCTACAAAAGGTGTGTCTCACCTCATCCCAGTCCCCAAGCCCCGCTGAAGCGGACAGGAAACCCCCACGCAGAGCTGAAGAGAGCGTCCGGCAGGCGGTGGCTCCCACGGGAGGCTGCTGTGGCCGCCAGGATTTCTCCCAAGTGCCAGGGACATCGTCCGCGGGAGGTCAGCGTCAGGGCAGCCACCCAGTGCAGACGCTCACACCAAAACGAGTCCGACGTCATGGCCGCCGGTGTGGACGCTCACCCCAACCTGATCCAGCCCCACGGCCTGGTTTGTTGCTAAGCAGAAGTGACAGCCTTGGTTGACTCTCCTCAAGAACTTCTCTGTTGTTCCCGTTAACTCTGGAGGGGAGCCCCTCCCGTTTCAGTGCCTGTTCTTTAAGTAAACACAGCGGTTAATTAGTCCTTCGAGCTGTTTAAAATGCATTCTGCTTTAAAAGAACAAGTAATCACAATTAAAAAATCACGGCATTTTTAATATCTGCTAATTCTTCCGTCCGATTCTTAGAAAAATGAGCTCACATGAGTTAGTAATTTGCCTCCTCTCGTTTCATTCATAAATAAGCAAACGCGTCTCGGCTCACGCGGACAGACGGGACGACGGTGAAACAGGAAGCTCCGCATCCGGAGAAAACCAGGGGATGAAAGAGCCATGGACGCCTCCGGGGGGCCTGGGGGGGTCTGTCCAGGCTGGTGCACCCACCAGAGCTTCCCACATGGGCACCGTCCCGTCCCGTGACACACCCACCCAGTTCGAGGCCCGGGCCACAAACACGAGTCCAACGGGAGAAGGAAGGACACTTCTCTGAAGCCTCGAGAGGCACTTGGCTGAGTGGCGGCCAGTGGGGACGGGCAGCGGGGACGGGTGGCAGGAGTGGGAGGCAGGGGTGGGCGGCAGAGCCCAGGACTGTCGTGGGGCAGAGCCCAGAACAGCGCCGGAGCTGAGACAGCCCTCAGACCTTGCAGGCCAACACCGGGCCATGGTGCGAGGATGGGGCAGGCACACATGCGACTCCTCGGGACCCTCTGGGCCGGTGACCCTGTGAAGGTGGCTGCCCACCACCCCCGGCTCTGTGCCTGCGACACAGGCGGGCTCAGAAACGTGGCCTGCCAGGGGGCTCACCACCAGCTGACCATGTTCTCAGGGAGTCCCCGGGGACACAACAGTGACCTCTGTGATACAAGGGTGGCCACTTCGTGGCCAGAGCTAGTGCCTGCTGCTGTCCAGAGTCAAGCTCCCGACAGCCAATGGGGTCCCGGTCGACTGACAGTGGTAGAACAGCGACCATCGCAGGCAGAGCAGCGGGAAGTGAGCCCACTCCAGACCTACAGACACCACTGAGAGGCCTTGATCCTGTGGCCCCAGGCAGGAGGGATGGACAGCCGACAGGGGTGTCGCTCACTCCTCCCAAAAACGGAGGCCAAGGGTGAGGCTGGGAGGCCAAGGACACTGCCCAAAAGTGACCGGCCATGCTCAGTGTCTGTAGCTGGGTCCACGGATGGAGGGAGGGAGGGAGGCGCCCGGATGCCGCCAGCTCCATCGGGACAGCGACCCCCTCCTCCCTGAGATGACCTCCGGACGTCAGCCTGTGGAAGGGCACCCTGCGCCCCCTTAGAGCAAACAGCCTCTTGGAAGGCTGCGCATTCCCTGTGGGTGCCAGGGCACATGGTGCCTGTGTTCTTCCCAAATGGGGCCCTTGGGGGTGGCCCGTGGTGGCCATGTGGAACAGCTCCCACGCCCAGCGGCCCTGAGGACTTGCGTGAGGGCGGGTCCACCCCACTTGGCAGATGCCCACGGGCCCACCGTTCACTGACAGAGCTGCACACTGGTTCCTGATCTGTGCAGAAGACCAGGTGGGACGTTCCAGAACTCCTCTTCCTCACCCAGGTGAGAGACAGAGAAAGAGAAGGACACACAGACACAGACACAGAACTGAAAGCAACACACTGTCCCAGGGGGACAGCAATCTCGCCTCCCACCTGCTTGGACTGGAGAGACCCAGGCCTAAGGCTTCTTGTGGAGACACGTCCCGTTAGCCCAGTGGCCCTGCGTGCGGGGACTGTCAGCACAGGGCGCGACGACCTGACTCTGAGCCACCCAGCTCAGACAGGTCCTCTGCCCAGTGCGGATCCTGCGTCCTTCCGAGGGATCCCTGGAATCCCACTTCCGGCACCTCCAAACCCAACCTATGCCTCACAGAGCCCAGGGACAATCTTCAGGAACCCCGTCAGGCATCTCACCAGGTGGCCACAGACAAGCTGCCTCCCCTCCCCATAAAACCTGCCTGGTCACCAGGGCCTCCAAGGTGGACCTCCCAGCTCGGCCTCCCGGGGTCCAGACAGCAGCAACCCCCACACACCTGCCATCCCCGCCCAGGATAACACGGTCAACATGGCACCTGGGACACGAGACTGGGGCCCTCTGGTGCCCTCTCTGCCCGGCACTGGGCCCTCTCCCTTGGGCCCCCACACCTGCTGGTACCTCCACCTGGGACGCCTTCCAGAGGACCTGTGAGTCCAAGCTCCCCGTGGCAGGTCCTAGGCTGAGGACACCTTCCTGCCGCCTGGCATCCACACGTCCAGAGCGCTCACTCGTCCGCTGCCGGAAGCCCCGTTCTCTCAGAGGGGAGCCAGGCGTCTCCAGATGTCCAAGTCGCTCACCCCCTCCAGCTTTCCATTCTCTTCCATTCCTCTGCTCACCTGGCCCTCTGCCTGGTCTCTCCCCCAGGACCCTACTCTGATCACTGGACTCGGAGACAGAGGACCCCATGCTGTGCCCATGTCCCCAAACACAGAGGACAGGCCCAGATGCGTTTGTGCACTGAAAGCAGACGGGTCAACAAGCACCAGGCCCCTCTGTCCCCCTCAAAGCCTCGGAGTCACCTGTGTGGGAGGCGCTCAGCCTGGGTCAGCAGCTCCGTCCGTGGGTGTAGCCTCTGCCGCTCCTGATCGCCCGTCGGGCGGGGACACAAGTTGACCCTGCTGGAGCCGAGTCACGGAGGAGTGAGCGGGCTGGAGGCTGCTGGGAGGGGGGACCCACCCCAATCAGGTGGGCCCAAAGCTCGCTGCCTCTGAAGCCTCACAGGTGCAGGCCCACGTGCCCCTCCGCTCCCGACAGCTGCCCTGGGCCACCCTCGGCCTGCTGCTGGGGCAGCCGCACACGGCTCTACTCGGCCCACACCTGATGCAGCGTCCGCGCCGCAGCTGTCTCTGCTGCTGGCGTGCAGGGACTCCGAGTGGGAGCCAGCGGCCGGGTCCCGAGCCCCGGGGTCAGGGCCGGGATCCTCCCTGCCTGGGGACTCTGCTTCCTGGCCCCCCACCTCCTCCGTACCCTGAGGCCCACCCCTGCCCCTTGCGGAGGAAACGCCACCTGCACTGACCCTTTCCTGGGTGTGTCTGTCATTAGCTGCACATGGCGGCAGCCTCCGGGGAAACAGAAGGGAAGACCTAGGATCTCCCACTGTGACTATGTGTGCCCATGAGAAGAGGGCACATCGCCATACAGACGTCCGCAGGGGAACCTACGTGGCTTGATCTTGGTTGAGGTCTCAATCTGAGGGCTGTGAGTTCAAGCCCTGTGCTGGGTTCCATGCTGGGCATGGAGCCTATGTAATAAAAAAATTTAAAAAAAAAAAGAAAAAGAAGGAAAGAACCTATTGCATTTTTATACACTAACAATGAACTATAAGAATGAGAGATTAAGAAAACAATTTCATTTGTAATTACATCAGAAAGAACTAAACACCTAGGAATAAATTTAACCAAGGAGGTTAACTGCACTGAAAACCACGAGATAATGATGGAAGAAATTTTAAAAGATACAAATAAATAGAAAGACACTCCACACTCATGGATTGGAAGAATCCACAGTGTTAAAATGTCCATACTACCTAAAGCCATGGGTAGATTGAGTGAAATCCCTATCAAAGTCCATGGCATTTTTCATAGAAATAGAAGAAATAATTCTAAAATTGTTGTGGAACCATTAAAGACCCCACATAGCCAAAGCAATCTTGAGAAAGAAGAACAGAGTTGGAGGTGCCATGCTCCCTGTCTCAAACTATATTATAAATTACAGTCATTAAAACATACGGTATTAACATAAAGCAAACACATGGATCGATGGGACAGAACAGGGAACCCAGCAACAAGCCCGTGCACATATGTCGATTGATTCATAATGAAGGGGGCAAGAAAACACAGCCGGGAAAGGACAGTCTCTCCAACAAACAGCGTTCGGGAAACTGGACGCCAAATGCGAAAGAATGAAACTGGTTGACTATCTCACACCACACACAAAAGTAAACTCAAAATGGAGTGAAGACTTGAACATAAGACCTGAAACCATGAAACTCCTACTAAAAAGCACAGACAACAAGCTCTTTGACATCAGTCTTGGCGATGTTTTTGTGCATCTGACTTCAAAAACAAGGACAACAGGGTAAAAATGAGTGAGTGGGACCACTTCAAACTAAAAAGAAACCATCAACGAAATGTAAAGGCAGCCTATGGAATGGGAGAAAATATTTAATAGACCTGATAAGGAACTGTTACCTAAAATATATAAAGATCTCACCCAAAAGCCAAAAACCAAACAATCTGATTTAAAAGTAGGCAGAGGACCTGAACAGACATTTTCCCAGAGAAGATGTACAGATGGCGGACGGACACATGAGGAGACACTCGGCATCTGTCAGCATCAGAGAAACGCAAACCCGAAGCACAACTCACCTCACACCTGTCAGAACGGCTGGTGTCAAAAAGACAAGACGCTGATACGTTCTATGTCAATCACATCTCAGCAGCAACAGAAAAGTGGCAACAATGTATCTGCAATTATGGCTTCTGGATGAGGGAAAGAGGCAGCAAAGCTGCGAGCGCGGAGGGAGGAGCTGGGAACGTCCCCATGAGGAGCGGGCGATGCTCACGGCACGGGACGGCACGGCACAGCACGGCACGGCCCGGGGCTATTGAAAGTGGCCTGGCGTTCACTGTACATGGGTATTGCAACCCCTGGGGCGACCACTGAAAAAGTTAAAAAGAAAAAAAGAAGGGTAACAGAGGTGCTGAGAGGAGAGAAATGGAATCATGCCAATGGTCAGTTAAAAGTAAAGAAAAGGAGCAGATGGTCAAAGAAGAAACAAAGGGCCGAGAACAATGAATGGGAAACAGTGACAAATGTGCCAGCTCTTTCCAACTGTATCAACATCACTTTAAATGTGAGTGGTTTAGAGACAGCAACTAAAAGACAGAGACCGTCAGGGTGGAGAAAACAGCCAGACCCAAGTACATGTTGTAGAAAGCAACTCGCTTTATTCATAAAGGCACCGATGGATAAAGGGAAAGGGACGCGGAAAGCTGTGTCCTGCTGACAGGAATCTGAAACAGCTGGAGTCGTTCCACTCAGGTCAGACAGAGAGGGTTTCGGAGCGAGGAAGGTCCTCCAGATAAAGAAGGGCATTACGAAATGATAACGGCTCAACACCAAGAAGACAGAACAGCCATGTATGTGCGCCGGCTGGCATCAGAGCCCCACGACCCCCACCCCCGATTGCGTCCTCCCCCTCCCTCAGCCCTGGGGTCTACATGCAGGCACACTACAGGCCTGGCACTCATCCCCACGGTCCTGAGATGAAGCTCCCCACCCCCACCCAGCTTTGCTCCCTTCACTTCCCAGCTGGCTTCCCTGACCTCCCCCTTCCCACTGCACCTGCTCCCACCTGCAGGCCCTCACCCCACTCCAGCTTTCCAGAGTCCCGACCAGCCAGCAGTGGGTCACAGGCAAAGACCTCTAGTAGTCCAGGTAACAGAAGCCAGCAAGAGTTGTCCTTGGCCTGGGCTCTTGAGAGAGGGGTGGCTGGAGATTTACCGCCAGCCCCCTACCCAGAAAGCATGTCGTGAGAGAGGTTGACCAGGGCTGCTGCTGTGGGGACCCCCAACCCTGGGATGGGAGCAGGGGCTGGTGCGAAGACTCGTCCCAGAAGGAGGCTCCGATGACCCCATCCTCCTGAGCTCAGGAGCCCAGAACCCTCCCCTGAAGCTCCAGGCAGGAGGTGGGCGTGGGGGATCAGCATCAGGACCCAGGGCCCCAGCTTCTTGAAGGTGTGTACAAGAGTCACCATGCGACAAAGCCCCGCAAGAGACCCAGGCGTGTTCACAGTGTGGAGACCTGTCCCAGACACCGACCCCCCACCTCTGGTTGCCCCCGACCTGCCACACCATGTGCTGCTCTCTACCCCCTTGGCCTGGATGGAAGCCACTCCTGGGTCCCAGGGCTGACCTGCAAGATCCCTGACCTCCATGCCGGGCTGGCCCTGTCCCTCTGTGTGGGGTGGGCAAGGAGCAGCCCCAGTGCGGAGGCAGAGGGAAGCTCCTCTGAGCCGAATGGGGTCCAGGGATTAGTGCCCTGCATCACGGGGACCACTCACGTTCCCTTCCCAGAGACTCTGAAGGAGCGCGCTTACTGACGGAGTTGTCTGGAGAAACCCTGAACTAACGCGGTCAAACCTCATACACCGCGTGTATGTGGCTTTCCAGTCACGGTCACCGGGGAGTAAGCTGGAACGGGGCATGCACACGGGGAGGGCTTTGCAGAGCAGAGACGCAGAGCAGGGACATGCCACCACGGAGAGTCAGGCCAGCTGTTTGCACAGAGAGCGGGAAGGTGAATTTCAATTTGATGCCTGAGCTACGACAAAGACTCCTGGTCAGACATGTGTTGTGGAAGCAGAGGTAAACGTCCAGTAGCCCTCACTCAGCATCACCACCCCCAGCCCCGTGAGAACTGACCGGCCAGACCTGAGGGCTGGAGGAAGGGGCTGAGAGGGGAGGGGAGGGGGAAGGGACTTGGGGAGGGAGGTGGAAGGGAGAGGAGGCAGGGGAAGATGGGAGGGGGAAGGAGAGGGGGGAAGCCATGCAGGATCTCTCTGTAATGCCCCAGGCCTGTTGAACTTTGGGAGAAACTACCTGTGAACCCCAGTTCGGGTGCCCATTTCTCCAGAGCAGATAGGAAGCCTGCACACAGGTATGGGAGTCAGGAAGGAAGGGCCCCGCACACCTCCCCAAACCAGCACTAACTAGGCACATGGTACGTGGGAGCCCAGGGGCACCTCTTTGCTCAGGAAGAAGAGAGCAAGGGGCTGGTGGGTCTCCAGCTGAGGCCGGGGTGGTCCCCTTCCAGGTGGACAACAGGGTAACCCCAGCCACCCGCTGTCTCCACAACTGGACACCATGGGGTGCAGCCCTGCCCCAAGGGTCCCGGGCTGGTGTCCCAACCTATACAACACTCCTGGGGCTGCAGCCTCTCATCCCAGGTCCACTCAAAGGCCACTGTCCCCCTCCTGGCTCCTTAGCCCTGCCCCAGGCCCCAGAGATGGGTCTCGAGCACAGCCTTGCTAGGAGGTGCCGCCCCCAGAGCCGGGCTCCCCGGTGATGGAGGTGGGTCTGCTCAGCCCCCCGACCAGCATCAAGGTGAGCATTAGCAAGCGTCAGTCTCTAACTGATGCCATATTCCATCTTGAGACTTAAAGACAGTCCTGACCCAAGGGGGGCTCCTCGAGGACACCCAGCCCAGAGCAGGGGCCACCCCTGGGGCAGCAGGAGCCAGGCTGGACTGCGGCCATGGTGTGTGGCTCTGGAACCACTGAGCCCTCTGGGGCTGGGGGCTGGGGGCTAGGGCCCACAGGACCCACCCCCCCACCCCAGAATAGCTGTGAGCTGCGTGGGAACCAGGGAACCTGCACCGCAGGCCAGGCCCTGCCTGAGGGACATTCGCCTGCTGTCTGACCCAGAGCAACCGGAAGGAGCATCCAGGTGGGGAAGACCTTGTTGGCGGGGGGCGCCCACCGTGGGCCTCAGGGGAGGGAGGAACCACGCCCACAGCGTCAGCCCCTGCAGAAAGCCTCGGAAAGGGCAGTGTGTGGGGACAGCCCAGGGAGGAGGTCACGATGGGGAGGTCCTGGAACACTGCTATTTCCTCGATGGGGTGCCAGGCCTCGCACAGGTCTCCGCGGGTAAGTGAAAAGGTGGGAGCTCACGCGCTGGGTCGTTCTAGGAGGCTGTGCCCAGGTTCCCACGAGCAGTGCAGCTGCAGACCCCTTCCCGGCAGAGACCGAGGGCTGAATATGCTAGTCCTACCCCCGCACCCCCCAAAGCACCTGGGGAAGGGGACAGTGAGGGCACGGCCCCCAAACGCCATCCCCTGCGGGGGGGCCCACAGTCCTGGAAAGGGTGAGGTCTGGGCTGCTCTGTGACCCCCCCCCCCCGGGGCTGGCCGGAGCCAGGCTGGTGTGTGGAGGAGTCCGTCCGCCTTCACAACGAGGGAACGGTTTGGGGATGATTCTCTCTTGGGGCTCATCCCACTGGGGAGAAAGTGCATCTTTCTCCAAAGATCTGAAATGAGGGGCCACTCAGCCTCTGTCTGAGCACTTAGAAGCAACCCAGGGCCCTGAGACAAAGGCCCTGGGGACCCCCGTGCCCACTCGGACCCTCCCTTCCAACGGACACTGCGGCTTGGGGAGCAGCGCTACGGGAAACGCATAAATAATCACTCCGCTCCTTGTGCCCAAATGTCCTTGTAATTAGCAGTTCTAGAACATAAATAAATTGAACTGTGTAATTTGTCAGAGTCCAAGCATGCTTTCCTGTCCTGAAAACAAACAGGTGTGCACACTTCAGAGTCGTGCCCAGGGCAGCTTTCCCACCCCAATGACGAGACCTGTGCCCCTGCACTCAGGCCAGGAGGGGGACGGGGTTAGGATGGCCCAGCTCCTCCCAACGCTGGCTGGAGGCAGGCCTGGGCCAGGGGGTGGGAGGGTCCGAGGTCAGAGCGAACATCCTCTGGGCCCAGGGCACCTCGTGGACCCCACCAGCGTGTCACCTTCACCAAACGCCCAGCCGCAGGGCTTCCAGAACATTCTATCCCCCATGCCCCTGTCGGCACGTGCAAAGGGCAAGGTACGCAGGACAGGTGGAGGGGCCTCACCCGTCGTCGCTCGTGCACCTGCAGGCACCCCCGGGGCAGGCGGCTCCTCGGGACCAGCCCAGGAGGAGCCTCGGCCAGAGCAGAAGCTGCAGGGAGGCCGTCTGCACGCGGGGCAGCGCGGGAAGGACTGTGGGAGGAAAGCAGAGCCCCAGGCATTAGCCAGTGAACCGGTCGCAGACGACAGTCCTGTTTGGGACACAGTGACTCCTCTGTTCACGTATTTACTTGGTTTTAAGTAAGGCTCCCCAAATCCCTGAATCAACAGCGGATTCTGTAAATTGTTGCATAAGACGAAAACCACGTCCTGGGAACGGCGGGGGCACAGCGCCCCCTGCGGGGGACGGGCCGCGGCGCGCTCTCCGCCTCTCCCTAGCAGGTCGGCAAAGGGAGCGGAGAGCTGCTTGCAGAAAGAAGGGCGACCCGGGGCCGCCATAATTCAAATAACTCCCACCTGAAATGTCTGAAATTAATTGGAATTATTTTTAAGGAGAAGATCGTATCTGAAGAGGCACTTCTGTGTTCAGCTGACTTCGGTTCCAACGGCCGTCGGAGAGCTCGTGCGTGGGGATCTGCAGCTCCTCTGAGGCTGTTGTCGGACTCAGACATGAACTCGAGACCTGGGGCAGCCTCGCAGGCTCCCAGCGCAGGACAGGAGCCCTCCAAGGCCTCTGGAGCCCTGGGGGGCCGCCGCTTCCACGCACCAGGGAGAAACCCTGCCCACGTCTGCTCTCCGTGAGCCCCCTGCCCTGCTAAGCTGCTCCCTGAAGACCCAGACATGCAAATGGCTGACCTTGGCCTGAGGAAGCCCAGACCCGTGGGTGACCCAGCACGGGGTGAGGGGAGACTGTCACCCAGGGCGGGAAGGAGGGGACAGGAGAGATGGCAATGGGGAGGTGGCCAGCCTGCACTCCCTCTGCTTCCTTGTCTTCCCTCTTCCCCTGCCCTCCTCTTTCACAAACGTCCCTAATGTGTGCAGGGCACTCAGCGGGGGGGCTCTGGGGGCCTAAGAGGAGTGGTTCATGAGATGGGGCTTTTCTCCTCAGAACCCAATGGGGCCCAGCTGCAGGGCCGGCAGGATGCACTAAGGACTTCCTGAGATTTGAGAAAAGGAAGGGCACGACCTTCCTCCTGTCACTTCTCAAAATTCAGTGGCAACCCTTGTTTCAGTAAATGGTTCTCTGCTTCCTTTCAGGAAGTCGCATCAGGGACAGATGTAACTGAGCTTCTCAAAAGCAGTGCTCTGTGGGGTCTTGAAGATGAGTCAGATGTTAGTCCTGGAGATGATGGAAAATATTCAGGCATTTCCCCAACTACCCATGCATCCAAATATCCATCCACCACCCACCCACCCATCCATCATCAATCCTCCCATCTATCCACCATCCATCCATCCATCCACTCATCCACCATTTATACCTCCCTCCCTCTACCCATCCATCCATCCATCCATCCATCCATCCATCCAACCAACCATCCATTCACCATCCACCATCCATCCACCATCCAACCACCAGCCACCCGTCCATCTACCTTCCACCCACTCATCCACCATTTACCCCTCCCTCCCTCTGCCCATCCATCCGTCTAGTCACACGTCCATCTGTGCATCTGTCCACGCATATATTCCAAAGCCACCATAAACTGAGCACTCACCATGGGATGTGTCCTCTGCAGAGTGTGAGTCTGGAATGACAAAAGTGACTCAAGGATACCCCATGTTTCAGGGCCCAGAGTCAACAGATCCTTATTCCCATCCAGCTACTAGAAGGCTGGCCTACGCAGATGACCCAACTGCTCTGAGCCCTGACACCACACCTCTAAATGGGAACAACAAAACCCAGTTCTGAGCATCACTGAAAGGATTTCAGGAGACGGAGCCAGGCTCAGCGTGGCAGGTAGAGGACCCCCAGATGGACTGCACGAAGCCACACTCAGACATGTCCTCTACTGACTCCCTCTCTGCCCCCACTGCCACCCCCACCAGGGCCTGTCCTGGACCCATTTCTGTGGCCAGCAAAGTAGTATAGCTGAGCAAGGAGGGGACCCAGGGGACCCTCAGCTTGAATAGGACCCACAGGAAGATGTCTGCCCTGCACACCCACCCTTGCAGCCTCTCTGAGTTCCCCTGATAAGGGGGAGAACAAAGAATGAGGGGGACAGGAGCAAGGAGGTGACAGGTATGGGGCTGTGGGCACTGTACTCAGTGCACCGACCCCTCCTCCTGACTCCTCAGACACGGCCAGAGGCAGGGCTCACATGAGGCCCATGAACAGGGTACGTAAGGGACACAAAGAGGGGGCTGGGGGATGGAGAAGGGACCCCAAATCCTGCACCACCCTAAAACAGACCCAGCACTGAGCACACGGGGAGATTCCTGACCACGTGAATGGTCTGGCCTTGGATGGGGGCCAGGACGCAAGGCCACAGGGTGAGGGGTTCCATGCCCGCAGCAGCCCTGCCCTGCTGGTATCAGCAAAGCCCATCTGTCTGTCTGTCCTTCATGTCTCATTAGCAAGCAGCGGAAAGCCTCCCTGGGAAGGCTTGCCGATGGCTTCCCCAGGCACAGAGCACCCTGACCGCTGCCTACCAGGCCTGTGGCGGGCGGCTGCTGCGTGCCCTCCATCCTCGTGGCCTCCCCACTGCAGCTTCAGACCCATGAGCGTGGGGGTCACACCAGGATCCCAGCCCCTCCTGGTCTGTAAGCAGGGGAACAGGAATCTGGATCCAGGTCGTGAAATGGCTCAGCTGGGCACCCCTGGAGTCCCGCCATCAGCTCCCAGCCCTCCTGTCCGCACAGCTGGTCTCCTCCTTCGGCCAGCTCAGACCTTATCCTGCCCATCCAGAAGCCAGCCTGCTCCAGGGGTGTGCGGCACTGACGACCTCACCTTGGCCTGGGGCTTGCCTGGGTCCTGAGCCAGGTCCTGAGCCGGGGCAGGTCTGTTAGCTCCCTCATTCGGGGAGGACTCAGTCTCCGGGAAGCACAGTTTACAGACCTGCTCTGGTGAACACTTTCTCTGTCCGCTGTCCTGGGCGTGAGGAGGGGCGTTCCCGGGCCCCAACTGGGATCTGGAGTCTACTTGCCGGCTTTCTGAAAGAGAGAGAGATGGAGAGAAGGTGAGCAGGAGGGAGGGAGAGCCACCCGCTGGCCCCAGGCACCGGGCACAAGGCCTGGTCTCCAAGGGGCTTCATGTCCCAGGAGGACCCAAACCTGCTGGAATGACCCAGGCCTCCCCAAGCCCTTGACTGACAGCTGCCGGAAACAGAGCCCACGAGGAAAAGGCCACATCTCGGGGCGGGTCCTGATGTTTGCGTCTCCCTGAGTCATCTGTGTTTCTCTGCATTAGAGGCTTTAGGGGGTGTGGTCTAGGCCCAGGTCCCACGTGGAGATGACGTGAGGCCCCAGGAGCCCTGAGAGCAGCCTGGTCCCCCTGACAGTCTCCTGAGCCCCCCAGGCAGCTCTCGGTGCCATGAGGATACCCTAGACTTTGAGCAGCCCTGGGCCCCGCCTGACGGACCCCAAGACCTCAGACAAATGCTGTTCGCACCTCCGTCCCCACCAGACTCTGAGGTTCCTGCCACTGTCTAAGACTGATGGTTTTCCCTTTGTGATCATTTTCCTCACAATCTCCCTTACCTGACACCTTATTAAAAATTAATTCAAATGAACCAAAGGCCTAAATATAAACTGTGAAAGTCTTAGAAGAATACACAGAAGGGAAAAAAGCCCCTCAATGTTGGATTTGTGCTGATTTCTTGGATATGACACCAAAAACACAGGCAACATAAGAAAAAATAGGTAAGCTGGGCTTCCTCAAAATTAAGAACTTTTCTGCTTTAAAGGAGAGTATCCAAAATGAAAAGACAGCGCACAGGACCGGAGAAAATATTGTGTCTTCCACCTTATGAAGGAACAATAGCCTCAATATGCAAAGAGCTCCCACAACTGAACAACAACAAAATTCAAAATGGGCAAAGGACTCTGTTACGAGCTGCATGTCTGTGTTCCCCCCAAATGCACAGGTCGGGGCTCTCACCCCAGTGTGAGAGTATTTGTTGGGGACTTGGGGGGGGGGTGACTGGAGCTAGGCGAGATCACGAGGGGTCATGAACTCATTGGGGTGGGGGTACACAGGGCAGCACATGGTCCCTGCCAGCCTGGAGGAGCGCTCCAGCAGAGCCCAGCATGCCGGCACCCTGGTCTCAGGCCCCCAGCTTCCAGGACGCAGGACAACAGCTGCCCTGGAGGCCCCCCGTGTGTGGGAGGCTGACCCGAACACACGCTTCTCCAAGGAAGACAGACAAATGCCGAAAGCGCATGAAAAGACTCTCGGTATCACTATTAGCCTTTCAAGATAAATACTGAATTACTGTGAGAACAAAAGTCGCGAGTTTAAAAAAACAAATCTCTCTTCTTCGGGATTTTCCAGTTACCTAAAGAAGGCGGACGGAAACCCATCCAAACCCATTACTGCTGCTCTCACAGAGCACGCCGAGGGTTACACGAGGACCCGGCCACAGGGAAGGGGTGGACTGAGGGGCGCCGGGACCCCGAAAGCTGTTGAAGCTCACCATAGGCACGTGGGCAGGAGCTGGGGATCCAGGCTGGGGCTCGAAGCAGGGGAGAGACAGGAGGACCTGGGTTCGGGCTGAGGCCCCGGAGGGAGTGCCGGTGGCCTCGGGAACAGTGGACGGGGCTTCAGAAAGAAGGGGACCTGGGGGACGCCTGAGCCTGGGGCAGCGGGGTGGACTCGGAGCGGCCGAAGGACAGCCCCCGGCCCAGCCCGCAAACGAGGCTTCGGAGCTTTAACAAACTGAAAACAAAACTGTAACCTCCTGCTCCTCCGGGTACACTATTCCTCAGAATTAATTTCTAAAATAAATTGTTTTGAAATTGTCTGGTCCACCTCGTCTAAGCCCCCCATGTTTTTCTGATTAGACATTTTCATCTAGAAAGACGTGACGCCTGAATGACACCTCAATCCCGGCCGCATCGACGTGTGCCAGCCCGTGGTTGATGGGGAAAGTATGAACGCCTTGTCGATGGCTTCGCTCAGATGGAGCCGCGTCCTCTGGGAAATTAGACGGGCGCTGGGCTGTGCAGGGAGGCCCCGCACGCCACGGGGTTTCTGCAGCCGTGGGCGGGCCAAGGAGGAGGGTCGGGGAGGGGGCGTCCGGGGACAGGGGTCCTGGTCAAGGCGCCTGGGAGAAACAGGGAGCAGGTCAGTGTGTGCCCAGGCTCCTGCCCAAGGGCAAGGTGGGTCCCCGGCTGGCTGCGTCCGGCCGCCTCCTGCAGCCGCGAAACAACGCGCCTCACTGGGGACGCGCTGACACCATTTTCCTTCAGGACACAGGTCCTTCGTTGCAGCGAACCAGCCGCCGATCGGCAGGAATGTAACGAGCCTGAACCAGGCAGGGTCCCTGAGTCCCTCCAGCGGGTGGATGGGGACTCAGCACCCCCTCCAAGTGAGCCCTGGGGCAGGAGTCCCCAGGAGCCACCTGGGCGTGGCCACCCCCAGGGATCCCGTGAAGCACAGGGACAGGCCACGTCGTCCCCCAGGGCCGCGCAGACCCCCGCAGCGGGAGCAGCCCGGGAGCCACAGCAGAGCTTGCACCACGGGGCCTCCGCCCCTGAAAACTGGGGTTCGAAACACGGGCGGTTTCCCCGGTGAGTGGGACACACATTTCTGATTCAACGGCTCTGAGAAGCCCCTGGGGGGCTGACACGATCCTGCCAGAAAACAGATCCTACCCAAACGGGAAAGCTTTCCTGGCCTCCAAAGATTTAAAACAAAACACTCCATACATTAAAAGGCAAACAACTAGGAAAATGTCTGTCCCTCTCCGTGATGTCAGGGTCCCAGCTCGAGCGCCAGGAGCCTGAGCGAGGGCTCCAGCATCAGAATCGGAACCGGAACCGGAACCAGAACCGGACCGTGGCTGCAGGCCCCACCCTTCCCAACCCGCAGAGGGGACATGGGGACAGATGCTGGGATTCAGGCCTGGCACCTCCCCACAGGGTCTACACTCACTTGACCTTGAGTGACCTTGGGCCCGTGGCCCGACACCCCCACCAGTTCCCTGAACTGTGGCACGGCATCCGGGCACCCCAGTGACTGGAGGGGCAGCGCTCAGCTCAGGGACCCCGGTGCAGAGTGCCAACCCCCCGCCATCATCACCGCAGAGCCCCTCCCCGAGCTGTGCCCCCGGAACCTACCTGCAGAAGGACACCCAGGCAGCCCCCAGCACGGCGGGGCCATCCTCCACCCACACCCCATGGCCTGCCAGCGTCCTGGAGCTCGTGAGCGTCTCCCAGCATCTCAGCACCCCTCCAGAAGAAGGTCTGATGGAGACTGGGGCTCCACACTCAGCTCTGCTGGTGGTGGAGGGGGTCTCACCCCGACTCAGTCCCCAGACCCTGCTCCAGCCCCCAACCCCACACGTACAGTGACACCTGTGTCTGAACTTACCCCTTGCTTGGGCTCTGACCCCTCCACCAGACACAGACGGAGGGCAGGCAGGTCACCCTCCGTGGACGTGACAGCTGATTGCAAACACGCCGACAGGGCTGCTGACCCACGAAGGAAACGTGCAAACCCCTGCACCCGGCCCGGGAGGGGTCTCCTCCACCCAGGGTCTCCAGAGGAACTCGAGGCTCCTGGGGTCGTACAGGTCCCACCCAGTGCATGGGGTTGAGCTGGTCCAACTCAGGGGCCACACTGAGGTCCACGTGCCATCCCAGGAGGCCTCTGAGACCCGCAGCCACCACTCACTGCCTGGCGACTGCCACCGTCATGTGGCTGGACTCGGAGCCAGGATGGCTGCTTGTCTGCTGTGTGCCGGCTGGTCCCAGCCTTTCCCCTCCCCCGCTCGCCCCACTGGCTTGTCTCGTCCGGGCACAAGGACACCCAAGAACCCGCCTATATCCCTAGAGCCAGGACCCCGATTGGCCAGGGCCGGCCCTACAACAGTACCCCAAAACCTCTCTGCTTCAGATGCTTCCCTTCAAATGGGAGGGACGTGCGCTAAACCCATCAGATCCAAGCCATGAACACGCCCCACCTGGGGATCATGAAGGCGATTCCGCCCTCCTTCTGGCATAACACAGAGTTGGAGTGACAATGCAGAACACACGCCCATTTGCGTGGCCGTGACTTCCAAACGCCCCGGCCCACCAGGATCAGGGAAGCTCATCAGCACCTCCCCCTCGTCCTTGGGAAAGGGAGACAGGAGGAGCACCTGTGACGCGGGGGCACCCCCACACGCGGCCTGACCCCTGCCGGTGTGCACGTGCTCAGGACACAGGTGAGAGCCCGCACCCCCAGCCCCTCCAATGACCCATGGTTCACAGTCACCTGCCCTGCAGTGTCCACATGTCCAGGTGAGGCCAGGTGGACCACCCCCACGCCCACAGACATGGCAGCTAAGACAGGCCGTCCTCCCCCTGCGCACCTCCAACCTACGGCTCCTGCCGTCACTACAGTTTAAATGACCCCATCCCCCAGCACAGCTCCGGCCCCGTTTCCGGGGTTTACGACTGAACATTCGCGCCACGCCCAGGCTCAACCCTGCTGCAGCCACGACTCGCCGTGGGAACGACGGGACACCACGGTCCACAAGCGACCACGTCACGCCCGCCCGAGTCTGTGGTCGGTTCCCGCACAGACAGCGATGTGTGCGTGTGAGTTCCCACTCGTCTCCTGGGGACCCACTCCCCTAATGGTTTACAAACGCGGAGGCTCGGGCGCAGAATCGGGCAGCCGCGGTGGGAGGGCGGCAAACACACGGAGGGCGGGCCGCAGAGGTGAGGGGGACTGGAGGGACGGCGCTGGGGGAGCCGCCGGCACCCTGGGGGGCTTTGCAGGGGAGGACCAGCCCATACCAGTGAGCACGGCTGGGGACATCCCCGGAGGGTGACAGCAGATGGGGATGCAGCCCCCAGAGAGGCCGTGGACACGGAAGGTACGGAGCGCAGAGTGCGCGTAGCCAACCCACCCCGAGGGGGTCGCGGCTGCTCTCCCAGGACGGAAGCGACTCGTGCCTCCCGCGCCCTGTCCAAACCACCTCTTCGTGCTAAGATGTGAACCACGTACGACCTCCGGGTCTTCCGCCCTGAGTTAGCGTTAAGGTCACCCGTCCCTCCCGTCTGCGTTACCCGCCGCAGTGAGGCGCCTCCCGAGCTCGTACAGAAGGCCCCATGGAGGACTCAGCGGCATCGGCCTTGTGTGCGGGTGTGTGCCGGGGGTGGAGCAGGGTCCCACACAGGGCCCCCCTCACGCCAGGCTCACGCGCGTCCCCACGGTAGCCTCAGAGCACGCCCCACGGAGTTCCAGACGAGAAAACGGAGGCTGCGCTGCAGGCCACACGGGAAGTCCGGGGGAGCCGCAGGTGCTCTGGGCCATCCCGCTGGCCAGAGGTCCACCGGCTCCACTCCCCCGACGGGGCTCCGTGTCCTGGGCCCGGGGCCGCTCCCGTCCTGCACCCGTCCCAGAACGACAGAGCCGCACTGGCCATGCAGTTACTCTCCCAGCTCTGGGGATAATTAAAGTTCAGAAAAACTAGAAGCTAATTAAAATAAGAATCCGTGATTCTGAAATAACGCGTCCCATTTCAAACCACGCAGGTCATGCAATGGAGCCACGTGAACCCACCTCGCTCCCCGCCCCGTTCCAGCCCTTCCCCGGGAGGCTCTCGGGCTGGTGGTCGCGGCCCCGTGATGCTTGGGCCCCCAGAGTGGGACCCTGCCTCCCAGGACACCCTCCCATGCCTTGAGACGATGGGTGGCAGTCTTGGGGTCTGGGCAGGAGGGCACAGCACCCCCAGCCCTGCACGCCCGGCCCTGCGGTGCTGCCGCAAGACTGTCACGAAGCTTCGCCACGATTCAAATCTGCTCTTCCGAAGAACTGATTAAACCAGGTTAAGCTGTGACCGCCCGGGTCACTGTCCCCCCAACCCCCAGGTCCCCCACCCTTTGTCTGAGCCGCGACCCCTCCCCGGGGCTCCCTCTCTCGTCTCCTGTCTAGGGAACAACCTCAAAGCCACGCGGTCTAACTCCTAGAGACCCCGAGTCCCGGGCAGAACCCAGGCGTCCCCGCACCCCCAGCACATGCAGACCGCGGGCTCCGGGGCTCTGACTGCCCGCTCCCCCGCCGGACCTCCTGCCTGCTTCCCAGTGGCAGTGTCTGAGACCCGGTCCCCAGGGGCAGGCGCTGAGGTCACAGGCCGTCCTGCAGGAACCACGGCTCCGGGAGGTGGCCTGCGACGGGGCTCGCAGGGCCGCATCTTTGCTCAGCTGCACAGGTGCAGGGAGAGAAGCCGCCAGGATGTGGCACCTCGTGGCACTTTCTTCCCCGATAGAGGCGGGAAGAGCAAGGGTGCAGCAGGAGGGCTCCTTCCCCACACCTGCTGTGTCCAAGAGTCCAGCTGCCTCACTGTGCGGGAGGCTCCAACGTGCCAGGTCCCACCCCACCTGCCGTCCGAGGTGCCCAGGCCCGCAGGAGCACCCACCTCGAGGCAAACACCCACGGCGCCCAAGGGAGGAGGCAGAAGCCCGCCCAGAAGGGCCAGCCAGGGGTCGGCCATGGGTGCCCACCCCGCCCCTCTCTCCACGCGCTGTGACCTCATCCATGTCCCCCAACAAGCACAGGCTGACATTTACTGAGCAGATCGTGGGCCGGGTCTGTCCCCGAAAGGGGGCTTGGCCTGCTCCCGTCCCCCATGCGGCTGAGGGGCGAGAGGCTCAGGGAAGGGGCTGACCCTGGAGGCTGCTTTGTCCTGGTCATCCCACTGTGCCTCAAGGTCACAGTCACGGAGTCAGTCCAGGTCAGCTCCCTGCTTACCCCTTCCTCCAGGCCGTCCTGCAGGTGGACACCACCACATCTCTCACAAGGAGGTCCTGGGCCTGCCGGTTTGCCAGGTGGCCTCCTCCAGGTACCATGGGCATCCCTATTGGGACCTACTGGTGACGCTGCCATCTGACCCCCAGGAGGGGGTGGGATGCGGGGGGCACAGCCCGGGTTAAGGGGGCAGGCAAACCCCACTGGTCCAAACACCCCGTGAGGAAGCAGGCTCCCCATGGCCGAGGGCTCCTGGCTGGCGGGGGTCTCAGGGCGCCATGCGGACCTGCGGGGCTCGCGGGCCAAGAGGGCTGGGGACCAGCCCAGGCATCC
The DNA here is from genome assembly GCF_902655055.1 of Lutra lutra. Lineage (NCBI taxonomy): Eukaryota > Metazoa > Chordata > Mammalia > Carnivora > Mustelidae > Lutra > Lutra lutra. Next base: position 143,756,763 of record NC_062285.1, read on the forward strand.
GTCGGGTTCACTCTGGTGAGCGGGGAGCCCTACAGAAAGCCGCAGAGCTCCAGACTCCCTCTTTGCGCCAGGCCCTGCACGCAGCGGGTGGCCCGGGCACTGGGCAAGGGGTGCCCGCCGACGAGAGCCTCACGCTCCGACGAGAGCCCCGGTTTGTCCCCACGTCCGCCGCACCCTCATCCCAGACGTCCTGCAGCCAATGCAGCAGCCACTCTGGAGACCCAGTCCCAGGGACGTGTCCACGCAGAGCCTGCATCTGCCCGCCGGACGAGACACACACACGCACCTCAGAAACGTCTCTTGTGTCCTTGAGCTTTAATCCAGTTCCTCGAAATTGCCGCCGGGCTGGGCACGGGGTGGCCGTGGGAGGGCTCCTGTCCTTCCTGAGGTCTGAGCAGGTCCGTGGCCAGCGGCATCCACCCGCCGCGGCTCCATGAGGCCCAACCGGCAGCGGTGGAGGTGGAAGGGGCACCTCCCGGGTCGGCTCTCAGGCACACTTGGCTCAGAGAGGACACTCCAGGTGGGACGGGAGGACCCTCTTCCCTGGGCTAGCGGGGCCTCGAGGGGGGACCCAGGGAGCCGTCCTCGACCGTATCACAGCAAGAATAGCCTGTGGCTGCCCTGAGGCCCCACCACGTGGCCCTGTCCCACCTGGGAGGCCTGGACGGGAGGGGGTCCGGGGGAGGTCCCTCACGCCTGCATGGGGGTTGTGGCAGGGGGGCCTTCCCTGCCCGGGACACGGCCCTCTCGCCCTCCCTCCCGCATGCCTGGCTCTTGGACTGTGAGGTCCAGACCTCGTTGGGGGCTCCCCTCCCCAGGACGCAGGGCTCACCGTCCATCAGGCCACAGAGGCCTGGCTGCCACGGGGCTGGGCCTGGGGAGCCACGGTTCATCCCTGGTGTTTACAGGAGCAGCTCACCGGGGCCGGTGGTCGGTCACCCCTGTGTGTGGCCTTTGTACCCAGGCGCTGACTCCATCCTTCCTCTGTCCTCCCCTAGAGGACAGGCTGTCCTTCAAATCCCGGGTCCTCCCTGAGCTGACACCCAGCCCGCCGCCACTCAGGGCCTCCGTTTCCCCAGCTGAACCCCCCAGGGGCAGCCACACCCAGCATCACGCAGTCTGGGGCTGGACACACAGTCTGGGTCAGGACATGAGATCCCGCCCAGCATGATGGGAGGGCAGACACTCAGACGGTCCTCAGAGGCAGATGGGGGCCCGGGTCGTGGCCCATCAATGCCCCCCGACACTCACCTCTCTGGGGACACTTCACACACAGTCCGATGAAGCTGGCTAGTCACCCAGCCCGGGGAAAGGGGCCTCTGTCCCCAAGGGAGGGCTGAGGAGACAGGGGCACAAGGAGGCAGGGAGGGGACACCCAGAAGATGCCGAGTCACCTGCAGTGCCTCCCCCAGCCCGGGGCCCTCCATTCTCGCCCCTTACCTGCTGGCCACTGGGCAGGATGCCCTCCACGCTGTCGCCCCGCCGTCCCTCTCCGCAGGCTGGCGTGTGAGCCCATCATGCGCGGCTGAGACGGGAGGGGTGCCGGCACGGGTGCCTTTAGCGTGTCCTCCCAACCCCGGCCCTCTCTGTTCCCAGCTCCCCGCCACACGTCGAGCCACACCCCACCCTCCTGCTCCCTGACCCCACCATCCAGGCCCACCCAGGCCTTTCCTGCTCCTTGACGTCCCCCCTGCACCACCCGGGTCTGCTCCGACCTCCCCGGGAGCGGGGACCGGTATGCGGAGGCCCCTGCTGCCCTCTGCGCCCTCGCTCCCCTGACCATTCCCTCTCAGGCTGGCAGGCGGGGGTCACTGTCTCCACCCGGCCCCACAGCCCTCTCAGGGGCTCATCCCGGCCCACGTGGCGTCAGCTTCACACCACCCACGGATGGTGCTGCGAGCTCCGCGAGCTCCACGAGCTCCGCACACGGCAGCGGCCGGCCATGCTCCCCGGGGAGAGGAGCTACGCCGGGGTCAGCCCACTCCCCTCACAGGCCGGTCCCAGCGCAGACTTGTGTAGAAAGGCTCCGGCCATGGGGGGACGTCCGCGTGGGCTCCCGTGCCGGCCAAGGGCGCGATCGGGCTGCCAGTCCCTCAGCCCCGCCGAGGGCACCCCGAGCTGTCCGTCCTTCGCGCCACGTCAGCCGCGCTCTGCCGTTGCCAGCATGGCCTGTCTCCACGCCAACGCTCAGCCGGCTTGTTCGATTGCATCTGTAACTCTTAGTTAATTTGCTCCGTAATTGAGTTTTTGCCCGTGATGCTTGAGATCATTTCATTTGCAGGATCTGGGTCTATTTCCAGCCGCTGCTGCTAATGCTGGGGGTGGGGGGCTGCTCCTGCCTGCCCCTCCCTGAGGCCAGTGGGACCGAGGCCGGGCTTTCAGAAGGGTGGAGAAGCTGGTCCGGCCTCCCCAGCTGGCCCCGCACCGTCTACCCAGCCCCCCTGCCCAGCAGGCCCCGCTCCGTCCACCCAGCCCCCTGCCCAGCAGGTCCCGCTCTGTCCACCCAGCCCCCTGCCCAACCGGTCCCGCTCTGCAGCCTCGGGTGCCCCAGCTCCATGGCGATCCTGGCCGTCTGGGGCTCCAGGGACCTCTGCCAGTGGCCCCCCTGTGGCCCACCTGGCTAAGCCAGGAGATCTGGTCCTGGAGTCAGATGATGGGACGGCCACCGTGGGGCAGCGGCCTCGTGTGGAAGGCTGGATCAGGCCCCCAAGCCAGCAGGGTCCTGAGACTTGTCATCACACCATCTCTGCCCCTGCCCCTGCCCCCGTCCCTGTCTCTCCCCCTACAAGAAGGTGATCAGACCACCCCCCAGACTCTCCGGGCGCCTGCAGGAATTCGCAGAGGTGAGGCTCTGAGAAGCGGGCAGAGCCACACAGACACAGATACTTGGTCCCAGAGTGTCCCGCGGTCACCCCACCTCCTCCAGGACCCCCAACCTCCCTAAAATCCAGCCCCCGGGTATCCGGGCGCTGGTCCGGCTGGAAGGTCAGCTCTCGACCGCGGAGGTCCCAGGCGGTCTCGGGAGGTCCCAGAAGGCCGAGAGCAGTTTCTGACAGTGAGATGTCGTGACCCAGAGGCCGCCCCAGAGCAGCGCCAACAAGGCAGGCAGGGTGGGTCCCCGGGAGGCACTCACGGGCTGCTGGGGAGGGCACGTGGTCGGGAGGCTGGCACTCGGGGCAGTTGTGCCCAAGACGAGGACTTGAAGGTTTCTGTGTGAAAGTGGGTTGACTAAAGCCAGCCCCTCGTCAGGGTTCCTCAAGGTCACCGCGTGCAAGAGGGAAACACACCAGGGACCCGTGGCCGCCACCCTACTCTGGCACGAGCCGTGGGAAACGGCGAGGCTCGGGGGCACCTTGCAGGGAAGGGCTGCGGGACCTCGGGGTGGGGCCCCTAAGCTTTGGGATGCAGAAGAGCAGGACCACGGCCGCTGTTCAGGGTCAGGCCCCACCGAGTTGACCATCACGGTCAACACAGAAATTCAAACCCTCTCGCTGGAAAAGACCTTGGGCACAGCTGGAAAACGTGGAGGGAGGGAGCATCAGCAGAGCACGCAGACCAGTGTCCAGAACACGGCGGCGCTGCACGCTGAAACACAGCAGAGAACAACCCGGAGCACGGACGACTCGAAGGCCTGGCTCGCAGACACGGCGTCCAGGAGATGCCGCATGGGCCACCGAGCTGTGGGGCTCCAGCTCCGCGAATGAGCCGGCATCCGCACAGCAGAAGCACCGGCTGATTCCAGCGAGGGCCACGCGCGTGTGGGGACGTGGCCGTCGGCTCCCTGAGCAGCGCTGAGAGACCCTCGGGCCAGGGAGCAGCAGGGGCTCTGCCCCCGGCGTGCCCACTGCCCCATAGCAAGCTGGGACATGTGCAAAGGCAGAAACGCTGCTCGCGGCCGGTCCGTAAACACAACATCGCACGACAGCCCAACCGTCTCTGGGCTCTGCCGCGACCCAAGCTCGCCGTGAATCTGTGGGAACTCTGGTGCCCTGTGACAGCCCCAGTCACGTGGGAGAGACAGAGAAGAGCCTGTGTCCACAGCAGCCGAGAGCTAGAAGCAGCTGAGCGTCCACTGAGGGACAAAGGGCAAACACGGTAGGGCCCCAGACGGCCTCCCCTCGGGTGGCAGCGGCTCGTTGGCAGGGCCGCGGTGCGGGTCCCCAAGTGCTGGTCACAGATGGACACACAGGGCAGCCCCAGGTCTCCGGCCAGGGTTCTGGAGTCCAGCAAGGGCCTGATACGTGGGCCGCGGGGTACACGAGTCTGCAGCGAGCTGGTTTACGACGCAGAGAAAGGCCCAGAGAGCACGCACGGGGCTGGGTGAGCGCAAACCTGGGTAACAGAGAGGCAGTGACACCCACCGGGGGCTAAGTGGGGCCCCACATTCACGTGGGAGTCGTCACCCCCGGGACCTCCGAGCAGGGCTACATTTGGGGGCAGGGCCTTCCCAGGGGTGACTAAGGTAAAATGAGGTCACGTCGGTGGCCCCGATCCAGTGGGACTGGTGTCTTCCTTAGAGATCAGGACTCAGACATGCTCCGAGGGACGACCCTGTGAGGACACGGCGGGAGAGGCCGGCTGTCTACACAGCAAACAGAGAGGCCTCAGGAGTGAGGGGCCCCCCACGCCCAGACCTGGAGCCTCTGCGGGACTGTGAGGAGGGGAGTCTCTTATTTCCACGACGGCCAGACAAGGGGTCTGCACCTGCCCACACTCGCCATCCCTTCCCGCCGCCCCTCCTGCCAGGACACAGGGCTTTCCTTTCCCGGGGACTGTCCGGCTGCCTCACCGAAATGGACTTCTCCCTTGACGCACCATCTACGTCAGAAACCCACGAATAGGCAGTTGTCTTTACAGAAGGTTCTCCTTCTCTAAAGCGAGTTTGGGTTCACGTGTGGGAAACACTGGCAGCTGCTCCCCGACTGCCCTTTGCTGGGAGGGCTGGGTTTCCCGGGCGGTTTGGGTGGGTCCCCTCAGGGCTCGCCACCAGCTCCCAGTCATCAACACGTTTGCCTCCAGAAGGAAGGAAGGCTCTTCCCTCATGAAGCACCTCAGCCATGCCCCCCGGACCACGCCATGGCCGGAGCGGACATGTCCCTGCTGCGCTACAGCAGTTGCTGAGCGTGCACACGGCCCTCTCCGGACAGAGGGGCCTCTTGCCTCTGGACATGGTCTCCCCGGGGCCCACCCTCCACCCCTCCCCTCTGAGCCTTCTTCACCCCCGTCCTTCCTGGGGGACCCAGCAGGTCCAGGTCCCAGCCGGGGCTGGCACACAGGTCAGTGGCCAGGGCGGGTTGGACAGACACAGATGAGGAGCGATGGGTGGTGGTGGCCACAGCTGCAGCTGGGGGTCAGAGGCTCCAGGTCCTCAGTCTGCCCCACCACGTCCACCAGCTCAGCGGACAGCACTGTGCTCAAGCTGGGGACGGCAGGTGGGGACGGCAGGTGCAGTCGGCACGGGACCCCCCATCCCCAGCTCTACCCACCTTGCTGGGGTGCTCTGGGAAGGTCACTGTTCCTCTCTGTTCATCGGTAAAGCAGGGACACCAGGAGTCACAGGGTCATTGAAGGTCAGCAGATGGGTCCATGGGAACAGGGCTGGGCCCCTAAAGGTCATGGGGGATTTGCGCACAAACTGCCCACACAGAGCAAGGTCCTGAGAAACAGCAGGTGTAACTGAGATCCGGGGGCCAAGGAGGTTCCTGCAGAGACTGGCTACGGAGCGGAGAGCTCCAGCTCCGCCACGCTCTGGTGCATGACATGGGAGAACTACCTGGCCCTTCTGACTCAGTTTCCTCATATAAGATAAGGGGCTGACAACTTGCAAAGGTTTATTTCTTTGCCTGATTAGCTCATTATTGCTTGCCTTTGATAGACTGTAAGTTGCATGAGGGAGAGCTGTGCTCTGTCCTGCAATCCACTCCCCTCCACTGCCTACGACAGGGGAAGTTCCTAAGTAATTGCTGGGAGATGGGTAGATAGAGGGATGGATTGATGTAGGTGATGGATAGAGCACTGGATGGGTGAATAAATTGTACATGGATGGAAGAAGGATGGATGGATGGATGGATGGAAGGAGGGATGAAAGGATGATGGATGGTTGGATGGAAGGAAGGATGGGTGGATGGATAGACAGAAGGATGATGGATGGATGGGTGGAAGGCAGGCAGGAAGCACAGAGCAGGAGATCCCACCTCTGAATAAAGAAAGGAAAGGGCAGAGGCGCCTCGGTGGCTCAGTCGGTTAAACGGCTGCCTTCGGCTCAGGTCATGATCCCAGAGTCCCAGAATCAAGCCCTGCATTGGGCTCCCTGCTCTGCGGGGAGCCTGCTTCTCCCTCTGCCTCTGTCTGCCTCTCTGCCTACTTGTGCTCTCTGTCTCTCTGTCCAATAAATAAATAAAACCTTTAAAAAAATAGAAATGAAGGGCAGAGGGAATGGGGATTACCTCTGTGTCGTAGGCACACACAGACAAGCAGCAGAACAGCCGTCTAGGTTTGGGAACCCTAAAAGGACTCCTGAGGGGGAACGGGGAGCAGGTTCATGAGGGAAGCGGATGGTGGGATGGCACGGGGCTCAGCAGCCAGCGCGAAGTCACACACAAGCCCGAGAAGGGGTTTGAGTCCAAGCTAGAGTGAGGAATGTGAATTATAAAACAAATCCTAATGAAGGCATTTACATGAGAGAGTGAAAGAGGAATTAGTCTGACCAAGCAGGAAAAACCGAGGGGTGCAGGGGCATCCGACTGCCGTGTGACTCAACCTTCATCTGCAGGACGTCCTCCAGCGCCAGAGTTCTGGACGCACAGAAAGTTGTTACACGACGAAGGAGGCGGCTCTTCCTGACCGGACGGCAGTGTCGCGTGTGTTGTGTAGCTGACAGTACGCTGGGGACAAGCGTGTCCCGGCTCAGAGACAGCTTATCTGTGCCGCTCTGACGTCACCTGGTGGCAGCGTGCCCGAACCGCAGCCCCACAGTCGGCCCAGAGAGAGTAGCGTCCTGCACGGGCAGAGGAGTGTCAGTGACGACCAGGGTCCCAAGCCGGGGTGCCCACTGCCCAAACACGGGCCCGGACCACAGAGAGACCCCAGAGCCACTTCTAGAGAGTTGATCCTCCACCCCGTGGGACGGAGGGGAGTTAGACCCAACCAGTGTTCAAGGAGTCGCGGTGAGGTTCGGGAGGAACACGGCACACACTAAGTTCAACTTAATTCCACAACAGCCTTTGAGTAGCCTCAGCAGGACAACACAGAAACCGCAGTGGTCACAGCAGTCTGGGGACGGGGGCACATGGTGGTGACAACAAAATTCGCGTTTTGGGGGTAGGGAGAGCTGGACCAGCGCAGGGGCCTCGAGGGCTGACTTAAATGGCCATCTACTCTCTCTGGGACCTGCCCCCCATTGGGACCAGTAGCCCCTCCAAAGCCGAGGGGACGTGCCACCACCACACACCATGCTGCCGGCCACCAAGCCTCCTGTTGCCCAGTGGGAGTCACCAGAGGCTGCAGGCACAGCCCCAGTCCTCCTCTTCCTCCTGGAGGCCAAAGGACCTGAGGGCCTCCCCATCTTCCTGGGACTCAGGACTCAGCCAGTGAGTGGTCCCAGCTGCAACCCTGAATCCAAAGCAAGTGAGGGGACATCCAAACTCACGGCAGAAGCCAAGACCACGCAGGAGTCCAGTGGCCAGAGAGTGAGTGCAGGGATGAGGGGCCTGCTCAGTGGTCACGGAAATTCCCGGGGAGACCATGGCACTCCTATGTCCCCACTGTGCTGGGAGGTCAGCCCAGCAGGGAGCTGTGGGTCACTGCTGTGGGTCCCCCAGACTGGTGGTACACATGCACCCACACACACCCACACGCACCCACACGCACCCACACGCACACATGTCTACATGCGCCCACTGTTACCCACATGTATCCACACACACACATGTTATCTAGACACGCACACATGTATCTACATGTGTGTGCAAATCCACACGCACGTGTCATCTACATGTATCTACACATGTGTTGTCTGCGTGTATCTACGCATGCACAGGTTATCCACGTTTCTGCACGCACACACATTATCTTCGTGTTTCTGCACGCACACACGTGTTATCTACCTGTATCTACACACATGCACGCGTGTTATCTACCTGTATCTACACACATGCACACACGTGTTATCTACCTGTATCTACACACATGCACGCGTGTTATCTACCTGTATCTACACACATGCACACACGTGTTATCTACCTGTATCTACACGGATGCACGCGTGTTATCTACCTGTATCTACATGCATGCACGTGTGTTATCTACCTGTATCTACACGCATGCACACACGTGTTATCTACCTGTGTCTACACACATGCACGCGTGTTATCTACCTGTGTCTACACATATGCACGCGTGTTATCTACCTGTGTCTACACGCATGCACGCGCGCACATATGCGGGGACCCGATTTAACACCGATGGAGCCGCCCCGCTTTCTGTGGCCTGTTTCACTCAAAATGTTTCTGGGTCTCATCCGCCTATCTGACCTGAATGCCTGAGTGTCCCAGGCCCCTCCCCCGGCCCGAAAGCAGAAACCCCTTATTCCCAACTTTTAGCGTTTTTGACAACCTAGAGGCCAAATACTCCCGTTTTTAGTTTCCATTTCTTTGCGTGTGAATATGCCGTTTCCTCTCTCTTGGGAGGAGTGAGGCGCCCCGCCGGGGTCCCAGCGGCCTGTCCCTTGGGCACCATCCCGTCCCCGGGTCAGAAGGGCAGCTCAGAGGCGCACGGAGGGCGGCCGTCGCAGAACACTCGGCAGATGGACGCGGTGCGGCCGCTTCCCGCCAGAGCCTGCTGACGGCGCTCACACACTCCGCGGGCTCACGTCGTTCGCTCACGCCCGGGAGGGGTCCCGGGCGTGGGTCTCACTCGGGAAGGCCCCTCACTCAGCGTCCGGAAGGCGTCCTTCCCTCTCTCCAGGAGTGGATCACACTCGGCTGCACACGCACCGAAGGCCTGGGTTCCAGAGCCCCACCCGGATCTCCTTTCCTACCTGTGGATCCAACGGGCACGACCCTCCCGGAGCGGTTGACTCTCCCCTCACCCAAAATGCCCTGTTGATTCTGAACTGAGCCTACTCGTCCCAGACATCTTAAGTCCGAGCGGGTCGACCGGAACGCTCTGTGGCCTGGGGGTCTGTGACACGAGAGGCCAAGGGAGGCTGTCGGGATCCACGACCCGGATGGGGCAAGGAAGGTGCTGGCGGACAACGGCCCTCGCAGACACCAGACATGCAGCCGCGAGGCCCCTGATGGAGGATCCTGGGCGGCCTCAGAGAGACTCCCCATTTCCTGCCCAGAGAATTTGGGCTCCAAGCAGCTGAGGTTCCCAGACCCGTCCCAGGGCAGAGGGACCGGGCTCCTCCTGGGAGTCCCCTCTGGTGCCTGCGCCCAACCCCACAGGGACCGTGACCTCCGAGCCCGGGACCCCACGCCCTGGTACTGCGCCCCCTTCCTCAGAGCCCATGTCCTGACACCAAGCGCCGCTCAGCAGAGCCGAAGTTTTCAACGAGGAGGGACCACCCCTCCTCCAAACTCTCCCCCGGGGTTCGCAGGGGCCGGCTCGAAAGATGAGCCAACCTGCGCCGGCCCCAGACCCCTGCATGGACCCGAAAGCCCCCCGGTGGTCAGCCCATGCAGGACCTCGGACCCGTCCACACTGCGCCCAAGACATAGCATAAGAAACCAAGGATATGCTGGGCTGGGCGGGCTTCTCTCCAGACCACCAAGCAAAGAATTTGAAATATTTCAACATTTAGACAGTATCTGTGTGTGAGACACGCTCCACTCCGCTCAGAAAAGCAAAGACAGACAAACCAGCAGGGAGGGGATGGCAGGGAGGGGATGGTGTGGAAGGGATGATGGGGAGGGTACGGCAAGGAGGGGACAGCCATGGGGACCACAGGGGCCCTGGGAGGGCCACTGGGCTCCGAAAGCAGAGTGGAGACAGCGGCGGCCAGGGAGGGAGGCCGGTGGGAGGAGCCCTACCCAGACCGCGGACTGAGGACCAGGGCGGGCAGGGTTCCACGGACCCGGCTCGAGAGCCAGACGGAGACACACCTGGCGTGTGTGCCCCTGGAGAGCTACTGACTTGTAGAAAAGGCCTGTCCTCTTGTTCCAGAAAACAATGTATTCCACTCACATCATGGCTGGACTGAGGTCAAAGCGGGCAGAAGTTTACGGAGCGCATCCATCTCAAGAGGCACAACCCACGAGGTTGAGTGAGAGCCATCGCCATGCAGAAGGGGCACCGTTTCGGCCCCTTCCCTCCACCCCGGCAGCGGGGGCTTCACCAGGCAGCCTCAGACCTGGGGCCCAGGGCTGCACAGGCTCCAGCCCAGGGCAGCTGTCACCCCAGGGACATGGGGGCCCCAGGGCATCCTGGCCAGAAAGACACTATGTCAGGCATGTACCGGCCTCTGACGGGCTTGGCTTCTGCATGCACGGTGTGTGCAGTATCATCACTGGCAGGTCTGGCCATGGCTGGCAGGGAGAGCGGCCTTGTCCAGGTTGTCGCAGCCGGTGAGGCGTGGACTCTGGCAGGTGCGTGGGCTCCTGATGCAGCAATCCAGCCTGGGCAGGCAGGACCCAGCACGGTGCAGGTTTGAGTCGTGGAAACAGGAATCGGGGCGGCAAGGGGAGTGAGCTGAACCGGTGCTGCTCTGAGGGAAAAGGGAGACGAGGAGGAGCCGGCCCCGGGGCAGATGACTGTTCACCGGTTTGGCCCCTGCTGGTTGTGCTGCGTGTCTCCTGCCACTGAATATGCGGGCAAGCAGGACTCTGGGCCCAAAGCAGGGCCCAGCGGCAGGACCAGGTCACCACTCCCGAGCGATAAACACTCCCCCTGTGCCTCACGGGGCGTCACTCCGGCCAGTCTGGGCTCCATCGGCTCGTCTTCCCAGCGCCCAGCAAGGCCAATGTTGTGACTCGCATGGCACACAGTTCCCCCCGTGGTTTAGCCCACAGAGCGGACAGGCAGCCCCAGTGCCTGGACCACACAGCGCGCCATAAACCACTGTGCCCCTCACCCCCAGGGGCGGGACCACACTGAGCCAGTGCTGGATGCCATCAGACAAAGGGCCCTCGTTGTGCACCTTATGCAACAGATGGTTTTCCAGTTAAAGGAGACATAAGTCAGGACACGTCTCAATAAGAACCAAGAGAAACCCAATGAGCAAAAGGGAACATTTTCAGGAGAAAAGAGAAAGAAAGAAATGTCCTCACCCTTGAGCATTCAGGGGACAGTGCATCCCGAGGAGGCATCCCAGGGCCAGCTGGAAGACGTCGGACAAAAGCAAGACCACTTCATTAGGGGAATGAAATGACCCGTCCATGGGAGCGACTCCTGGCTGCCCGCGGTGTGCTCTCCTGTGAGATGGGGCCACAGGACAGAGACCCACAGCACAGCTGCCTGTCCCCGCCCTCCCAGAGCCACCGGTCAGTGCAGGAGACAAAAACCAGACACACTCAAATGCACACATGAACAGGAAGGACAGAAGCGTGTATGGAAAATTCCATCAGAAAAAAATGTGGGAAATAGCAGTGAAGTGACCCAGAAACTGGAAATTCACACACATAAAAATGTGGCTGGAAGACAACTGAAAATTGGACCAACATTCAATGAAATTTTTAAAAAATATTTTAATTAAGGGGTGCCTGGGTGGGTGGCTCAGTCAGTGAAGTGTCCAACCTTTGGTTTTGGCTTGGGTCATGATCTCTGGGTCATGGGATTGAGCCCCGTGTTGAGCTCCACTCTCACCAGAAAGCCTGCTTGGGACTCTCTTTCTCCCTCAAGCCACTTGTGTTCTCTCTCTCTCTCTGAAAAAAAAAATTAAGAAAGAAATGAAAAAGAACTTTTAATTTAAAAAAACTTAAAGAAGTAGTTGCAACTCTGAAGGAAGACCATAAAGCAGAAATACAAGATCTCAAGGACAACACAGACAAAGAACAGAAGAGAAAGCTAGACTGGCAAAAATTAAAAAAAAAAAAAATGAAAAGACCTCTAAGAATTTCATAAAGAAAAACTGGAATACAAAGATCACAGAAGAGTAGAGATCCAATAGCACAGAAGACAGAGCCAAGATATTTAGTGGATTTAAAATATTTGAATAGGAAAAGAAATTTCAAAACATCTTTCAATGATTAAAGCTATAATCGGTAACTTCACAGTCTAATTTAGGCAGAGGCAGATGCAGAGCTAAATGAGAAATCATAGAAATTATGGGCAAACCGTGGATATTGAAGCAGGTCCTGGCCACGGGGTTAGAAGGTGAGGACGGCCGCCCTTTCGACAGAGGAAGGAAAGCCCGGGCCACTTTGGAGCAAAGAGAACGAGGGGGTTCCAATCTGAGCCACCAGGCAGGGGAGGGTTCGCTCAAGATGTCAAGGAAAGGAAGGGCGAGTGAGAACTTAATGTCCAGACCACCCCTCGGGGCTTCCCCGGCCCCCCCGCAGGAGCCACCAGAAGGCACACCAGTCGCCAGAGACCACCGGCGATCAGCAACGAGGTTTAAGTGGGGTCCGGGATCAAAACACACAGACGGGCTTCAGACACAGCAGAAGGGGAATGTCGCCCTCGGTGACGATGGAGAAAGAACGAGCACGAAATGCGGGGAAGGAGAAAGAGGGCACGAGTGCAGCCCCATGTTGGCCCCCGCTCCCGGTGGGTTACAGGTCTCCGCAGGTTGGGAGTCTCCAGGCAGGAGCTAGAGCCATGAAGAGGTGGGGCTGTGGTAACCCCGAGCAGCACAGACACGACGGCGGCCCCGAGGGCTGGACCCGCTGTCCCCTCAGGGCCCCCCTGCACAGGCACCAAGTGGGAGCAGAAGGAGATCCCGCGGGCGCAGCGCGACTCCCGAGAAACCGGCGACGGGCGCGCCATACGCTGGAATTGATAGGAAACAGGAAAACGCAGCATTTCTGCGGAGAGATCTTCTAACTTTCGTTCGAACAGCATGTCGTCGAAGAGAAATGCAGACCCAGACTGCCGGCCTCACTAAAAAGCCGGCGCTGGCGGACCGAGCACGCCGGAGCCCGCGGGGTGAGCAGGGCCGGCCCGAGACAGCGCTCTCGAAGGAGCAAAAGAAAAAACCATGAAAGAAGCATTTGACCCACGGAGTTTTAAAAAAGCAACATAAATGTGACCAAAGCAAAGAAAAGGTCCATAAAAGTAAAAGCAGAAACGAATGGGTCAGAATCGCAGCGGAAGGAAGGAACCTGTCCGATCACTGGTTCTTCGGGAACGTGGGAAGACGAAATAGTAAATAATCTAATCGTGAGTGAGGGCCCCGCGGGACACAACGTGAGGAGGGAGGAGATGAATGTCAGGGACAGGAGGCCGAGAAGGCTGGACGTGAGCACCTGCTGTTTGTAAACGTGTTTGAATCCAGGTCTAAACCCACGATTCTCCAGGCACGTGTCCACATGGACACAGACGTGCTAGCCAAAGCCGCGGCTGGTCTGCGGGCGGGCACCCCCGGGAACCAGCCCAGCTGCGCCAGGACCCACAACAGAAGGGACAGGCATCTGCAGGCACGTGCGTCCCAACGCGGACCAGAGGCGGCCCAGAAGCAGGACAGCCACTCGCACAGAGCAGGGACCCAGCGGCGCCCCACAGACCATTGAGACTCGGCGTGAGGGCGCTCTTGCCCGCCCGCAGGCCAAAGGAGCCGCGGTCAACACTCCCACATTCCGTGGCCAGTGGCGCGGAGCAGGTGCGCATGTGCCCGGGCCGCGCCTGCGGAGGCCGCGCCCTGCAGGGAGCCTCCGTCATGTGCCAGGAGACAGTGGAGGCTAAACACTGCAGACGGGAGGTACAGTCGGGCTGAGCACGGGGGACACCACCGCGCACCAAAGGACCCAACTAGCCACAAAGAAGATACAAATGGAGACAGGAAAGGAAACAACCTCATGACGGACCGTCCTGGTGAAAGGGTCCCTGGGACAAAGCAGCCGTGGTGTAACAGGTGCAGCGGGGAGAAGCCGCCTGGGAGTATAGTTGAGAGAAGTGAGTGCAAACCCTGGAGGGACCCGCTGGAAGCCCCCCAAGGGACACACAGCCCCACGGGGACCACGAAAGGTCGCAGATCTGCCAGGGGGGCCCGGCCCGGGTCACAGTGGATGGGCCACATGAGGGAAGACGCTGCATCGTCCGCGATGCGCCTCCGGGCACAGCCGGCCGGACCCCGCGCCGCCCCCTCGTCTAACCCCCGCGCCGCCCCCTAGCGCATCCCCCGCACCGACCCCCACAGCCGGCCACTGAGGAAGCCCCAGGGACGTACCGTGTGCTTTGGGTTCATCTCAGACTATTTATGAAACGTAAGTAAACATCATGATAATGAGAAATGTGTTCTGAGCTCTTTGCCTTCCACGTGCTGCTGACGTCTGCTTGGTATTTATTCAACATCCAATAAAACTAGTAATTAATCTGGGTTTCCTTAAAAAAAGAAAGGAAAGGAAAGGGACACCGAAGCAAGGGCCACGATTCAACTTTGGCCCCAGCAGGGAGAAGGCGGGTGGCCGTGCTCACGGAGCCTTGGGCTTGCTGCCCTGGTCCTCAGCAGGCCGCACAGCGAGCCACCCCCCAGCCCAGCTCCACCGTCCCCAGTCATCACATGCTCAGCCCCGGGGACCCCCCGTTTGGTTTAGGGGCCCCCTCTGGAACACTGCTTCCTCGGTGGGCACTGCTGGCTCAGGCATGCCGCCTGGTAGCCTGCCCACAGCCCCGCTCACGGACTGCAGTGTCCAGCGGGACGGCACGGCCCCTGTGCCAGGAACAGCCACTGGCCACTGGAAGGCCAAGGCCAGTGTTTAGCTTGGGAACTTCAGGCTGCACAGGAAGGACCTACACCAGCTGGAGTCCCACCCTGCCCCCTCCCCAGACCTCAACCTGCCCTGACTGACACAGCCAGGTAGCGGGAGACCCTCCCTGGTGCTACCTGCAGGGACCGCGTCCTCTAAGTTTGGTCCCCAAGGCGCCTGGGGTAGGGTGAGGGTTCCGTGGGGTTCCGTGGGAGAAGGGGTTTCTCCGACATGCGCCCAGCATGGTCAGGACGAGGGGTCTGCCTTTCCCCTACTTTTAGACACAGCGACTTCTAACATTTCCCTCAGAACTCTCCCCACCGTCAGGGTGGCCCGAAGACAGAGCGGAGCCCCTTGGCCTCGGCCCCTCCAGGCCTGAGGAAGCTCCCCCTGCCCCCCGGCCACCAGTGGACGGGGCAGCACACCCCCAGCCCCGGCCGCCCTGAACCCCGGACCACCGGCCTCCCTTGGTTCTCTCCACTTATCAGACGAGTTTACGCCGGTTCCCAGCCCAGGCAGCAGGGACAGCGCGTCCCAAGGACAGCTTCTGCCGGAGAGGGTTACTTGTCATCTCTTCCCCTGCCACGAGACTGGGACAGATGGGCTTGATGGGGTCATTGGAAAGGGGGACTCTAGTTTATTAATTTATCATCTTTGCTTCTGCCAGCGACACTCTTTGTACGCCTGCGGATAATAGAGAGGAGACTGCCAAGCGCGGCCTTGACCCTTGCAAGACGGTGTTCCCCAGCAAAAATCCTAAATGCAGTAGTCAGAACTGAAAATCACAAATATCCATGCACTAAACTGAATAAAAATGGCGATGTCTGCTCCTGGGCTTCATTACATGCTCCCTGAGATAGATCCCGTCCTTTGTGTCCGTTACCCTTTCCCTGCGGGGCCCTCTGGTCCAGCGTGAGGGATGAGCAGCCACCCACACACCCGACGGCTTGACCTTCATTCATTAAAACATGGGGCCTCCGGGGGTTAAGTGGCTGTCACTCCGGGATAAAACTGATCCTAGAATCAGCATCTCGGGAGCTGTCTCAGATAACGTGCTGGGAAGTGGACTCGGTACTCTGGGCTCACAGCTCAAGTAAACAAAATCTAGTGGAAACAGTTGTTCCCAGCCGAGTTGCTCTGGTCCTCTCGCTGGAGAAGCTCAGGCCCTCTCAGACCTGAGACATCCGCAGGACTCGAAGGAAAACCATTCATTCTGGTCGCATAAGAAACCTCCTGGGAGCGTAAGGCCGACTTCAGTGTCTTCACTCGAAAGTAGTTCCACGCAACAGTGAGCCTGAATCTGAAAGTAATATTAGGATACCTAAGAATGCATTGAAAAAGATTAATGGGAAGGGACTCACCCCACGAAAACTGAAACAACATTGGGATTCAAATCCACAGCAGCAGTGGGGGGGCCCCATCGGTGGAGTGTCCGACTCCTGGTTCGGCCCAGGCCATGATCTCACGGGGTGTGGATCGAACCCTGGTTCAGACTCCACACCCAATGGGGGTCTGCTGGAAGTCTCTCCCTCCGCCCCTCCCCACCCCCAATCTCTCTGTCTCTCTAAAATAATAAGTAATTTTTTTAATTAAAAAAAAAAACCTCAGCAGAGGAGCAGAGCAGGTGCATAGCCATTCCCTGAGACCGCAGGTGTGCACACGAGGTAGAAATCCAGACCGTGTGCGAGGATGCAGGGAAGGACCCCATCACAGACAACGGTCATAGGAGGCTTAGTCTGGAGACTCTGCAGCCGGAAGACCAAGAATCAGGCCACGGGACCACAGGACCACGGGACCACGGGACCACGGGGCCACTGGGGCTGCCCCACCACACACAGCTGTGTCTGTCTGGAAGCCGGGGCACTGGGAGACTGGAGATGCAAATTCTGCGTTCTGCTCGCCTGCAGGAAAGACCCCAGAGCCTGATGGAAACGCAGGCAGAGGCCGCACAGAAATCTACGCTTGTAGGGTCGACCCGCACCGGCCGGAGCTGGAGCCACTGCTGTTTAACCAAGCACGGTCCCCAGCTGTGAGGCCTGGAGCCGCGGAAAGCCGTGTGCCCGCGGTACGAGAGCTGGAGTGAGCGGACAGCTCTGGAAAGAAGTCCTGCGTCTGGCCAGACCAAAGGCAGGCCGCCGAGTTGTAAAGGCTCGGAGTACACGGCTGGGGAGGCCACGGAGACAGAGCGGAGGCGTCAGCAGCTGCGCAGGGCACGGGCGACGAGGCTGGCGGTGTGAACCAGAAGAGTCAACCGCCGCTGGGACACGGAGGGAAACAACCCCCAGAAGGGCACAGAATGAGCCGCGTGCCCTGTCTCGACCCGTCGCTAGACGTGTGCAGAAACAGGGATGCTGGACCCACAGTCAGGAGAAAAGGCAATCCATCGAAATTAACTCCAAGCGCAACCAAACACTGAATTTAATAGGAAAAGACATCAAAGCAGCTGTTGTGTTCAAAAAGTAAACGTACGTTCAAAGAAAAAAATATATATATGAAGACGTACAGAAAAGCATTCCATCGATGACTAACCAGATGGGACGTCTCCACAGACCGTGGAAACAAGAAATGGAAATTCTGGGACCGGTAAGTACAGTCGGGGAAACATAAATTCGCTGAGATAACCTCCGTATCAGTTTGGAGGGGGCAGGAAAAGGTCGTAAACTTGAGGCTGATCAAAAATGCAGAAAGTAAATAAGATTGAGGAGAAGCAAACAGACCCCCAGAGACCCACAGGACAGAATCATCCACATCATTTGAAACCTGGGAAAGAGAGAAAGAAAAGGAAAAGTGCAGACACTTGTCCAGACACACGTAACGGCCCAAGTCTTCCAGATGTGGGTGGAAAGTTAACTCAGATGCAAGAGATCCAACCAGCTCCAGCAGGAAAAGCAAGAACATGACCAGTCGTCGCCCGTCACAGGCAAAGTTCTGAAAGTCAAAGACAAAAGACCACGTCGGAAGGAGCCAGAGACGGCGGAGCGATGACGGAGTCACGGGGACTCCTATCACAAGCGGCAGGTCCAGCGCCAGGAAAACACTAAATAAATTATTAACAAATTTAATTATTCACAAATACAAGCATATGTAAGTATCTAAACGTGGTCTGTGTAAGTCTGTCCGTCCTGACCAAGGAGGGTCTGGAAACCCGTGTGGTCCCTGACAGCCTGGAACAGGGAGTCAAAAGTCTGCTCAGCCAATGCGAAAAGAAGGTATAAATGATGTTCGACACTCAGACGCCGTCCACATCCAGGACCGCGGGGTGAAGGCAGGCCTGGTCCCAGCCGGTCACTCCTCCTGGTTGTCATCCCAGAGCTTTGCCAGGCAGGTGCGGGCCCGAGCTGGCAGGACCAGCATCACGAGGGAAGGCGGCGTCTGGCCCCAGTCCTGCTGGTCAGTGTCCGCATGTTAACGCCTCTGTCCTGCGTGCACACGCGTGTGCGTGTGTGAGAGACACGGCTGAGGAGCCCCGCCCAGAGACACCGCCTTGTCTGCGTCGAGAAAAACGAAAACCTGGTGCAGCGTTCCGCAAGGAGAAGTCACGAACCACAGCGTGTTCGTCCGTGGGTGAACCACACAGTAAGAATCAATGGGCATCGTTCAGACGACACAACGGGGCGGGTTGGGGCACGGCTTTATACACACGGAGAGGACATCTGTGCAACACAGAGACATGTCACTCTGGGCGAATGGCCGGTGTCAGTGCAGATGGCAGTGGCCATCTGGATGACCCGGACGGAGCAGAAAGGGGCTGGGGAAGGAGACATCATCTGTAGGGCAAGTTTCTCTAGGGAAAAACGCACGCCGGCTCTGTCGGAGGCGCACATGACTCACGATCTCGGGGTCGTGAGTTCAAGCCCCACGTCGGGTGTGGAGATGACTTAGAAGCGGGGTGCACTGGGGAGAGACGGTGTACGCCAACTACAACGGCACGTTTCCTTCTCTTCACTCACTTCTCTGTATAATTTTTGAAATTAATAATCAAATGGCAGGTTAAGATAGAAATGGCACAGGGCCACTGTTTTGAAATCACGAGCATGTGTTTGGCAGACACAAGCTCCATACATAGACTCCTGGAGATAAAACCCATCTTTTTAGAAAGCAGTTTTCCAAGCTATGTCAGGAAAGTCTGTCCTGGCATTCATAGAAACACATTCTCTTAAAATAGAGACCATCTTCTAGGAAAATATGTTTATTATTAGAAGAAATAAAAAGAACATAAATGTCTAGTGACACGGCGGTCTTGAGCAAATTTGGGAGACAGCGTGTATCCCTGCAAGGTGATGACTGTGAACAGATTCTCGGAGTCGGCAGGTGTGCTCGTGTCCATGGTAAGTTCACTCCGGCTCAGCAGACATGCGTCCGCAGCTGAGAACGTGGACGGGGTGCGACACTGAGCCCGGGGAGGGCTGGGCAGCGGCCGGGATGCTGTCCCTTCCCCTCACTCCCTGGGTTTCAAACTAGGTTATGTTCCTGCTAAAATCTCATAAGAAGACTTTATTTTAAGGGGCGCCTGGGTGGCTCAGTGGGTGAAGCCTCTGCCTTCGGCTCTGGTCGTGATCCCAGGGTCCTGGGATCGGGCCCCACATCGGGCTCTGCTCAGCAGGGAGCCTGCTTCCCCCTCTCTCTCTGCCTGCCTCTCTGCCTGCTTGTGATCTCTGTCTGTCAAATAAATAAATAAATCTTTAAAAAAAAAAAAAACATTCTTGGCAAAGTATAGAAGGGAAGGACTTCCTTTAAAAAGAAAAAATGCAGACAGGCCAGTTTCTTGTCATGAGCTCACAGAGAGCTCCCTGGGTCGTGCTGCGATGCTGGAGAGACAGCCAGAAAACCCCGATGGGGCTCTGCCCTGAGGGACCCCCCACCAGCCGTGGCCTCCACGGGAGCACAGCCCTCCAGCAAGCCCCTCGGGGACGGTGGGAGATCGAGCCCACGGAGGAGCAGAGGGACTCCCTGGCCCTGTTGTGGGGCCACGGCAAAGCCACGTGCCTCATCGGCCCCGGGACGGAGGGTGATGGCAGTGGACCATCACCACTGGAAGTGGAAGTGGAAGTGGACCAGCCTTCCCGCACGTTCTGCCTGGGAACCCCTCTGATGGGCTCTGCGGCGACTTCTGTCCCTCTGTCTCTCCTGCTCCGTCCCTGCAGCCCCCACATCCCAGTGACACAGGGCCCAGGGCCCAGGGCCCCTGCCGGCCTCCCCGCCCACACCTCCCTGGCCTGTCTCACGGCACCCTCAGGGTTTAGAGCGTCTGGGCTCCTGGGCGTGTGCGGCCGCCAGAAGCTCTGCAGATGGAAATGTGCCCCCGCCCACAAGCCCCGATCCGAACACCGTGTCCCTCCCACCTCCAGACGGGGCTGTGGGCTGCCACAGACGGCAAGAAGTCGGGGTCGCGGCCAGCAGAGCAGTGCTGGCCTCTTCCCGGCCTACAGACCCCCGTCCGGAGTCCTCACGCGGTGGGGGCAGAGCCATCCGCTCCAAACTCTGCCCCCGGATCACACGGCTTCCTACCCTCCCTCACACGGACACACGGTCTTTGGCCCCGGGGCCCACCTAATCCAGGACATCACATCCCGAGACCGGCCCCTCATTCCATCTGCTAAGACCCTATTTCCAAGCAAGGTTCTGGGGGCCACTGGGGGCATCGTCCCCTCTGACACTAGCCTGCACAAGTCCTGGGGGGTGAGCGCAGCCTGTCCTGAGGCAGGCGGGGGGACCCGTCAGGAGGGGCTTCAGAAGCTTCTTAGCCCTGCTGGGGCTGGGCCAGCTCCGTGACCCGGAGAGGCTGAGCGGGTCCACAGGCAAAGGCTGTCACGCCACAAAGCTTGGTCTAAAACAGACTGCGCGACTGTCACTGGCCCCGGGCAGGCTGGTCTGACCAGCTTCACAGGTGATGCGGCTCTAACTGGGAGCAGCCTGCGCCCCAGGCCCCGCAGCACGGAGCCCCCCATCTCCAGGTCAGAGGGACACAGACAGCAGCCCCGACCCGCGACGGACGTCGGTCGGGAGGGCCCAGGCATGGGCTCCAAGGGGAAGTCCCGGGGTCACTGGGAGCCCAGCAGCCAGTGGCAGAACGACGCCGCTGGCGCGGCAGCCACACCGGAATACAGCTTGGCCTGAACCTCATACAGACCCGGCCTCCTGCAGCGGGCCCGGTGCGTCGGGTGCGTCAGGTTTGTCGGGTGCAAGGAGCCGGGGACCCCCCCCCCCTCCACCGGCTGCTGGGCTGTCCTGAGACCTGCTCCGGGCACCCTGGGCCCAGCTGTGGGGGACGCCCCGCCTGCCCAGCCTGTCCAGCAACCCTGGCGGGGCCTCCCAGGATCTACTGGCCTGGCTCCCCAGGAGAGCACGGTGCAGGCAGACCCCAAGTTCAGACCCAAAATTCCCAGTGTGGGGTCGAATCACTTCGGTCCTGCAGTCAGCCAAGAAATGGTTCAGAAACCATTCCGGTCGGCCCAAAGAAGTGAGGGGTGGGGAGGGCCCTCGGGCAGCTGTACTCCCCTCCGGGCCCTCAGGAGGTGGCAGGCCAGCATCCAGCCCCACTCAGTTGTCCGTGTTAACACGCCTGTAGGCCTGGATGGCCGCAGTGAGTGTTGGAAACCTTGGCAGACAGAAGCCCAGAGCGCGGTGGGCCCCTCCCCGCCAAGGGCACTGCGGAGGTGAACGGGGCCCCGGCAGGGGCAACGTCCCCAGGGGTCTCAGGGTCCACGGCAGGCCGCTGTCCCTCCCCCAGCGGTGGCACCAGACCTTTCCCTGCAGAGCACGTACCCCGAGAAGGTCTCACTCAAGCCTCACGATGTCCCTCCGACGGGGCCACAGCCACGACCCAGGACTGTGCCCTGGAGACTCTGCGTTTCAGTTCGTAAATCTGTTCATTGTTCACCAACTAAAATTAAAAATTATGTGCATCGGCCCTGGTCTGTCATGAGAACCCACGGTTCGTTAGGAGAACAGCACAGTCACAAGGAAACCTGGAGGAGAGGCAGGTCGAAGGGACAGTGTCCAGGCCTCTTCGAACTCATCTGCGGAAGTCAACGTCCTGAGAGAAGGCGACACAACGAAAGACATCCGTGGGTCGTATCTAATTCACACGGAGGTCGTGACTCATTTCTTCTCTTGTGCTGAAGAGCCCGCCCTCGTTTCCGTTTGCTGTTACTGGGTTTGGCAGTCACTTAGGTCACCGTTCAGGTAAAGGCCTGGGCAGGTCACCATCCCAGGCAGGTTGCCGTCCTTGCGCTGCCCGACTCAGGAACCAGTCCCTGTGCTACCCCCTGGTAGGCGTCCTCTGCCTTCGGCTGCTGGAGTCAGCCGACTGACGGAGCACCAAGGCTAGCTGGGCCCTGTGTCCGTGTCCGCGGGCCTTGTGGGGAGAACAGAGAGGAGGCAGGAGGGGGCAAGGCCTCTCTGGCTCCAGGGGAGACCCCAAAACGTACAAGTAGAACGTGAGCTGGAGGGGCTGGGGGCACCACGGAGACCTGAGTCCGGGAGCCGGCCAGTCAGAGGCCTGTTACCACAGGGGCTCACCCCAAACCCCGAGTGGGCACGGGTCAGGAGAGGCTGCAGAGGAGGTGGGAGCCCCTGCCACCGTCACCGGCTTGTAGTGAGAAAGAGCTCGCGCCACAGAGAGCATCGGCGGGCGGGCGTCTTGGAGCAAAGTTGCTCCGAGACCCCCGCCCCGGATGAACCATGGGCTCCATCCGGGACAGGCGGGCAGGCGCTCTCTGGCACACGGATTTCTACCGCAGTTCCCTCGGCCTGCACGGGCTCTGCACCTCATCAGCCCCCCAAAAAGATGTCCCGTGGCAGCAGCGTCCACCCTCGTCCTGCCCTGCCCCCCCGGCCTGAGCCTGGTACACGGTGCGGCCCTCCCCACCTGCCCCAGCCCTGTGCCCTCCCCCAGGCCCAGCCAGAGGCCCACCCACAGCTCTAAGATGCTTTGGACGCGTCGGATCGGATCGTTCGGGCTGCACGCCGTCCTTGGGCCCGGCCCCCAGCCGCTGCCGCGTCTGATCAAACCGTGATGCCCTATGGGACTTGGCGAGGACACCAGCCTGTCCATGCCGGTGATGAGGAGCCAGTGATCCAGAAAGGACGGCTCCGGGTACACGGCTCTCTCCGGAAGCCCCTCTCCACAGCCCCACTGGGTGTGAATATTGTGTTAAAATTAGCAACGCAGACGGCCATGTCCAAAAAGACGTCCTCACCCTTCAGATCCTGTCCTGTTCTGCCTCCGAGACTTCTGAGCTGTGTCTGACAGGAGGGGCTGCTTTTCCCGAGACAGGGGAGTGCGGGAGCCTGGACTCTGGCTTCCTGCCTCCGGACGTCACAGCTGGTGGCGGCAGGCCAAGCCCCACGGGATGCCACATGCCGCGGTGCACACTGGGGCCAGATGGTGGGGCCAGCAGGTCCCAGGCGTCAACAGACAGGGACCCTGAGGGGAGAGCCTCACAGTGAACCCCTGGGGGTGGGAGGTCAGGCCAGCCGTGTGGCAGACAGAACAGAGGCTAACCTGAACCGCAGCCGGCCGGGGCCCGAGTGGGAGTGGCAGGGGGTGGGCGCCGGTGTCCCCATGGCTGCCCCCGCTCCCTCCTGGCGTCCAGCCTACAGCGGACGGTCAACAGCCCCGTGTCGGTTGTTCTCCGACCCACTCCTCCTTCACGGCCTTAGAGTGAATGTTGCCGCCCGACCGCCCCGTCCTCGCAGGGTCATGGTCCGAGGGGGGAGGTCGGCCGCCAGCCACGTCGGCGCGTGGACGGGAGACCCAGGAGACTTGCAGAGGCACCCAGAGCCCTGAGCAGCCCACGTTTCAGCTCCTACACCGTTTCCGGAGCCACCTCCAGGCCGGGCCACGAAGCTCCCGCTGCCACCCTGGGGTGTGTCGCCCGAGCTCAGGGCGGGGAAGCCACCGCGGCCCCGGGACGAACCTGCGTGTCCAGAGTCTGTGGATGGAGCAACCATCTCTGGAGACCCGCGGAGCGGGAGGCAAAGGCCGCGGCTGGGAAACCTCCACGCCAGACGCAGGCTGAGCAACCCCGGGACGACAGAACAAACCGAAACGCCCCCAAGTTAACCCCTAGAGCAACCACACCGCAGAGACGAGCAACGTCGAGAACCACCTGGAAGACCCAGGGGAAACAGACACTCATGGGTGGGCAGGTACCAACGGATTTCGGCGAGCCACGTTCCGCCGATAAGTTTGAAAATTCAGACAGAACTGACAAATTCTCAGCAAAAAGCCGTCCTGGAGAAGAAACCACATGAGAGCCCTCGGGTCGTCACAGTCCATCCTACAACAGAAGCGCGACCGCCCTACACAGGCACGCCGGGCCGCCGTGGCTTCACGGAAGTCCCTGAGCTCAGTGGGTTGACTCAGACCCTGCGCAAATTCTCCACAGACCGGAGGGAGGACAAACACTCCAGAGGCCACACGCAGTGACGTAACTTCATGCCAAAAACCTACTGAAGACAAGTTTTTAAAGGGAAAATTTCAGGCCCATCCAACCCATAAACATGGACGTAAAAATCAAAAGCAAAACACAACCAAACCAAATTTACCAGGAAATAATAGAATGGGACCTCACAGTCACGTGGAATTCGTCCCAGAAATTTGACATTTCACACGGGGAACAGAGCACCTAGAATCAATGTGATTCGTTCTATGACAGACGAAAGAGCAACCGGGGCACCTGGGGGGCTCAGCCGGTGAAGCGTCTGCCTTGGGCTCAGGTCATGATCCCGGGGTCCTGGGATCGAGCCCCACATCCGGCTCCCTGCTCCTCGGGGAGCCTGCTTCCTCCTCTCCCACTCCCCCTGCTTGTGTTCCCTCTCTCGCGGTGTCTCTCTCTGTCCAATAAATAAATAAAATCTTTAAAAAAAGAAAGAAAAGAAAAGAGAGCATCCGTTTGCTGGACCAACAGATACAGAAAAAGAATTTTTAAAACGCAGCATTCATCCCAAACAAGACTTTTAAGACCTTAGTTAATAGAGCACAAGGTAACTTGCTCTGATTACACAAGTATCACATTCAGTTGCAAGATAATAAAACGTCCCAGAGACGAAGAGAAAGTCAGATCTCTGTTTCCATCACTGCTGCTCACACACGGGCAGAGGAGAAAAAGAAAAAGGAGTCGGGGGAGACAGGCTTGAGAAGGAAGACACTGAACGGAACCTACTCGTGGATGACAAGCACGATAATCTGTAGATAAACTGTAGGAACTAGTAGGAGAGGTTCGCAAGACCACAGAGGACAAGACCCATTATTTCCACGTGCATAAACAGCTAGAGAATGAAAATTTTAAAAAGGTACCATTTATAAGAATATGTTAATGTGCTTGACGTCTGGAAGTCTGTCCAACAGAGGACATCCCGAGACATCCACAGAGAACTTCAGGGACCGTCCCAGGGAGGCGTTACAGAAGAAGGCGTACTTCCAGGAACATTCATGTTCATGAACCAGAAAAGCCGGCATCATCAAAGCATCAACCCTCCCACCCAGACTACAAAAGCGATTTTTCCGGAAACTGACGAGACGCATCCACACTTTATACGCAAGTGCCAGGGTCAGAAATGGCTCAAGTGTTCTTGAATCCTACTAGGGAGCTGCTGGGCAGGCGTCAAGACTCACTGTAAAGCACGGCGGCTTGGGCAGAGTGGTGGTGGCCCCAGACAAAGGTCAGGGGAGAATGAAGGGACCAGAATCCAAACAAGCTTCCTCTGACACCAACACATGACAGGGTCAGAGGCTGAGCCGCTGGGGAGCACAGCTCAGTAAGAAAAACAAGACCCCAGATATCCGCGTGAAGAAACATTCATGCCAACCCCGCCTCCGCCACGTCCCAGGGCTCGGCAGAGCCTTCTTGTGAATGACCCGAGAGTAAATACTTCAGCCTTTGCAAAGCCACATCATTGGCCTCTGTTTCCCACTCGGCTCTGCCAATACGTAAGCAGCCATGCAGAAATGTCTGGGTCCCAATAAAACTTTATTAACAAAAACAAGCTGTGAGCGACACTTGGTCCTGGGGCTACAGTTGCTAACCCCTGCCATACCCAAAAATCAGTCCTCATGAACCACAGATGTACGAATGAAAGACAAAACGGTATAGTTCTTAAAAGACAAGACAGTAAATACCTTTGTGACCTCAGAATAGAAATGGAGTCCTTCACAAAACCCAAAGAAAAACCCCTCACCGTCAAAGGAAAACACGGATAAGTAAACTAGCTTAAAAGTGAGAACTATAGATGATTACACTGTATTACACCATCGAAATTTTCTAGAGTAGAACCTGACTGTTCTCACCAAAAACACTAAGATAAAAGATAGGTGGATGGGTGGGTGGATGGATGGATGGAAGGATATAGTGATGGATGTGTTAATTAACTGGTTGGGGAGAATTCTTTCATAACATACACATATATCGAATAAATCATCATGATACACTTCAAATATCTTGTAATTTTATTTGTCAATGATAAGTCAATAAAGCAGAAAAAATTAAATAGAAATAAAACAAGTGGACACTAAAGCAATAGAAATTTTTTAAATGCGCACATTTTTATAGCTATGTTATATTTTACATTTACCTAAAGATTTACTGATATGTTTGAGAGAGAGAGAGATGGGGGCACGGCAGGGCAGAGGGAGAGGGAGAGACTCTCAAGCAGGGTCCCTGACAGAGCCACCCCAGCACCCCTACTTTTTACAAATGAAAGAAAATATTTCAAAATCCACAAGGGGGGTGCCTGGCTGGCTGAGTCAGTGAACGTAGGACTCTCCATCTCACGATCGTGGATTCAAGGCCCACGTTGGACCTGGAGCCTACTTTAAAAAAGCCACAAGGGGTCTTGTCGGGCATCCACCATGTTTGAAACAGACGCTCCCCAACACAATGTTCTCCAAGGGACAATCCAAGACGCTCCCTGGTTCAGAGCTGAGTTTGCAAGGAGCTGCCAGGGCTCACGGGGTCTTCAGAGGCAAGAGGCTGCTCTGGGGCTTCCCTGGAGACCCTTCTGGGCCACTGCTCCATCCTCTGTGGCCAGCCTGGGGTGACAGACCCGACCAGCCCCACAGGTGACCCGGGTCTCACCTTGCACACAGCCTCAGCCCCCTCGTTCTGGCCCAGATTCCGGGGGGGCTGGCACTTGAAGGGAGGGACCCCACGGGGGATGGCGGGGTCGCAGCTGAGGTCGGCCATCTGCATGAGCAGGGTGGTGGCCCAGGCCCCGGGTGGCGTGCACACACACAGCCCTCCCCTCTCACCAGCCCTCTCCCCTTTGCGGTCACACAGGTGGGAACAGAAGTTGGCGGGAAGGGGAAGCAGGGTGGCCACAAGGGACTCAGGAGATGGTGGGGCGCTCTGGCCTGGAAAGTCGGTCACGTACAAAGTAAGCCCGCAAAGGTTAACGTGGGTCTGGGCGCGGTTCTCAAATGCCCCGGTCGGCAGAGCACCGAGGACCCTCCTGTTGGGGCATCCAGGACCAGGGTCCAGGGAGAGCCCGGAGCCGGGAGGGGACGAAGACGAAGACCCCCCAGGCTGGGGGCGAGGGGAAGAGGCCGCAGGCGTGGGCACGCGCCGTCCGCCCACGACAGTCACGCGCACATCGTGTGGCCGTGCCTCGCTGCGGGGCCGGAGGATGCACCGTTTTTCTCTTTAAGCCCCGCTGGCCCTGAAGCGCTGGAGGAAGGAAGGCTGGATTCGGGCCCCGCTCGCTTCCGAAACCGCGCGCCTCCGTGGTCCCAGCGGCTTCTCCTGCTTCAAACTCCCCGCTCTCGGGGAGTCACCGCAGGTAATTCAAAAACTACCGACGTTGGAATTCGGGGCTCCGGCTTGAAACGCACCCGCGAAACCTCAGAAGCACGTGGTCGCTCCGCAGTGTTCTGTCCGGGAGGAGACGGAGGGGCGGGCGGCGGCCCCGTCGGGTCCTCGTCCTTCACCGGCAGAGCACGGGGCGCTGGAGGGGGAGTCTCGGGGAACCGGGCCCGCTTGGACCCCACGGCGAGGAGAGCTCCTGGCGGCATTTCCGGGTCACGGTTCCGCTGGCTGAGGAGGAATCGCCGCTCACGGTCTCCACCTTGGGTGCTGCTCGTGTGCGGAGAGAGGGGGCTCTCAGGTCGGGAGCTCGGAGGCTCCGAGGATGGAGGAGACCGTGGTCTGGGGAGGCAGGCACCACCCCCCTGCGCGAGGCCGGCTGCGGCTGGGGCTCGCGCGTGTGACCCTCAGGCTGACGCGTGGCTTCTGAGGGAGGAGGCACGGGAAACCTCCCGCCACCGACGGCCCACGTGGTCCTGGGGGTCACGGGCTGCCCAGGGGGTTCCCGGACGAATGAGAAAAGGAGGACGGATGCCTCTTGGGTTCGGACGCAAACACTTTGTAGAAAACAGATTTGGGAGAAAGGGTTTGTTTGCTCTTCCGAACCTAAACGAGCCCCTGGGAGCCGACAGTCACCACACGAGCTTGTCCAGGGCAGGCCGGCCTCGGGCTCCGTCGGGGGCGAGGGGGGTGCAGCCGGGCGCCCAGCACCGACACCCCACCACGGGGGCTCCCGGGAATGAACGCGTGTTCTTCAAAGTTTTGTTTCGCCAACACATCCCGAGGGCCCGGCGGGGCGTCTGGTGCACTTGGGTTTGCTGGAATCGTCACTGGGGGAGGGGGAGCATCCCCCGCCAGATGACCGGCGAGGGCTGGCGGAGGGAGGGGCGCGCAGCCCGCGGGTGTGGGTGAAAGCATGCTGACCAGTCCCACCACGGTACAGCTGGTGGCCATGGGCCAGCTCAGGGAGCAGCCTCCGTCCTCATCCTCATCTGCACTGAAGGGGCTCAGCGTCCCCTCTGCGCCCACCCGGAAGTGCCACCCGGACGCCCGACAGGTGGAGTGAAGACGGGGGTCCCCACGGTCCCGTGTGGTGCCCCTGCCAGTTTGTGACCCAAGGGAGACACGAGAGAACCAGAGAGGACACCGCTTCCAGAGTGGCAGACAGAGCTGGGTGCTGGTCAGGCCTCCCGTTCAGGGTGACTCTGAGACGCCAAAATGGAGACGGGAGTGAGCGGCCTCCCAGCTTCTCCTGGGAAGAGGGAAGTCTGTCACCGCCGTGAGCCAAGGCTGCAGCCCTGAGCCGGGGTGCTGGCTCATCACCGCTGTAACTGGCCAGTGCCGCCCTGGGCTGGGTGAGGGTCCTGTGAGGTGACGCAGGGACAGAAAGTCCCTGGGGGGTCCCCACCCGGTGGCCGGCACCTCCCTCCGAAGCCCCAGGCCCCCCTTCCTGGCAAGCGCTCGCAGAGCACAGCACTTCAGGGATGGCGGAGACAGACACCCCAGAATTGTGTCCCCGAGGTGCCACTGGGCCTGGGAACACCTGGAGAAAGACACTGTGGGCCAACAGCGAGCCTCGGCTCCCAGCTCCCGGTGTGAAAACCGCAGCCTAGGGGCCACCCCCACAGACGCAGCAATTTCGGGCAGGCTCTGGGCACCAAGGGCTCTTGTGGTGGCTGCCGTGGAAACCCCAGTGGCCAAGCCTCGTCCCAAAGGGCAGACCCTTTGGAGGCTCTGGGGTAAATCAAGTGGGAAATGGTGAGTGGCCAAGGAGCCCAGCAGCCACCACACCCTGCGGAGCGGGCCCCGTGAGGCATGGCGGGCATCTGCTTGGCTTTCCATTTTTAATGAGCACAAAGGCAAGAGTCCCCCTCTGGCGAGCGCCCAGGGCCCCAGCTGCGTGGACACCGAGGCCAGAGCAGCCCTGAGGCCACGTCCCCTGCCAGGGGCTCCTGGGAGAGCAGGTCTGTGGGACTTGGTGGGGGGAGGGGACACCAGAACCCCTCCAGGGAAGCTGAGGGGCGTGGGCACCTCCACCGTCCGGAAGGCTCCGTGCTGGCCCCAGAAACACAGATTGAGCCCATCGGTGGGGGCTGAGGAATGAGGGGGCCTGACTAGGGTCCCCCCAAAGTTCCTGTCTGCCTGAGCCTCAGAATCAGGCCTCATTTGGAAAGAGGGTCTTTGCAGATGTGGTCAGTTTAGGGTCTCGAGAGGACGGTCCATGGAGAGATCAGAAGCCACGTGAGACGCGGGACCCGGCCCTCGGGGCAGCTCAGCAGCCGTCCGTCCTGGGCAACCACCCCCAGCCGGGCTCGGCCGTGGGGAGAGGTCTGCAGCCAGGGCCAGCGTCCTCCCCCTCGGACAAGTCCTGCGGCCACGCTGCCTGGTCCCCGTGTTTACACACAGCCCGGCGGCTTCCAAACGCTCAGAAGCTGAGGGACCATCCCGGGAACCTAATCCCTGTGGATTTTCATTTCAGAGACATTATTTATACGCAATTGAAGGGAACACACTTCCTCATAAACACCCAGAGCTGAGCCAGATGTGTGCAGTGGACCCGTGGCCCCCCTCGTGGTCACGCTGCGCTCCTCCCACGGGGCCGGAGGTTCCTGCTATTGGAGAGTCCTCAAGGAACCTGTTCGCTGGGTCCCCCTCCCGGCCCAGCCAGTCCTCCCAGGGAGCCTGGGCCACGTTTCCTTCCTCCCCAGATACAGGGTCCGTGGCTGCACATAGAGGAAGCGTGGGCTCCCTGCGGGCCCGAGGAAGACTCAAATTCCCAAAGCCCGATCGAGAGAAGCAGGTGCGCCCCAGCCAGGTGTCACAGCCAGGTACCTGCCTCACCAGCGACCTGAGTTCAGCGGCACGTCGCAGCCTGCAGGCCTGGGGCATACCCCACCCGTGCCCCAGACCCCGGGGCCGACGGGCCTCAGAGCAGACGGGTGGCTGGGGGACGCCTGACGTATTACTGTGACGTGTTCAATAGCTCACAGAGCTTAATCTGGTAAAAATCAACATTTCCTGATGGGGAAAGAGGAAGAAATTTTTTAAAATATTCTAGGAATAAAAGAGCCTTTCCCGGGGAGCCTGGGGGACTCCGTCGTGTTGAGTGTCTGACTCTTGATCTCGGCTCAGGTATTGATCTCAGGGTTGTGAGTTCGGGCCCCGCATCGGGCTCCATGCTGGGTGCGGAGCCGACTTAGGGGGAAAAAAGAGCATTCCCTTTTAATGATAAATAATTTTAGTTATTCATCCTCAACTGTAACAGTAAAAATCCCTGTAAACTCAGGGCTGACAACGCCCCCTCTCACTGTCATTATTCAACATTTGATTTTCGTTAAAGCAACAACATACAGAAAGCAGAAGTATTTGCAGGTTTTATATACCTAGAACCTGGTGGGGGGAGGGGATCTACTGAAAACGGAAACAATTCGCTCTAACACATTCAGGAAGCCGATGAGGAGAAGCTGAGCTCCCAACATGGGGAAGCAGGAGCATCGGCCCCCGAGGGCCCAGGGCCGGGGGCAGGCAGAGACCACGCAGGCCCAGAGACAGGGGTGGGCACCCAGTGAGAGGACCCAGGGCTGCCCCAGATCGACGGGACGAGATCAGACCCCGAGGAGATGCCCACAGGGCAGCTGAGATCACTGCCCACAGGCCAGTGGTCAGCACAAAGGCCCATTCTCATCCTCTCTCCTGCCCGACTATGGCCCTTCCCTCCCCCTCTTCTCAGGGCCTCTGACCACCAGGATGTGGCCTTCTGACAGGGACACCCAACACCCAACTGCCCCACCCCGTGTCTCTGCATCCCCACCTGAAGTGGGATGTCGAGGTTGTCCTATCTGGGAGGCTCTGATAACATCTCAGGGACCTGGTGACAGTCACCCAGTGGGACAACACGCCGGCAGGCTCCTCACACACCGGTGCCCCCGGGCCAGCATCCCTGTCCGGCAGGAGTGTGGGAGGCCCTCCAGCCTTGGGGAGAAGTAGGGGCTGAAGCGGGACCCTGGCCGGGCCGGGCCGGGGCAGCAGAGCTGGCAGGAGTCTCTTGCCCAGAACAGGGGACTTCCAGCCAGCGCCTGGCCTTTCACCACCCTCAGTCCCAGGGCTCCTCTCCCGCTGCAGGCTCAGACAGAAGACGTTAGTGGGTGGCCCATCCTTCCCGCCGGGGGGTGTCACCACATTTATAACATCGCATTTATAACAGCTCCACGAAGGGGACAACGTTGTTGTAAGGCCAGAATCCATGCGGGGTGCAGGGACACACAGGGCCTCCTTCGAGGCAGAGCCTGGGGCAGGACGCTCCACTGCGGGGGACGGCGCTCCTAGGACAGGGAGGCCAGGGCAGGTGCGATGAAGGAGGGACTCAGGACAGGAGGCGGCTACAGGGACGGCGTCAGGAGGGTGGCCGTAGGGGAGGAACCCGGCCCCACACCGGAGCGTCTCTACCCACCACGGTAGCCCTGGGCCCTGGAGTCCTGCTTGGGACCACCTGCCAGAGGGACCCTGGCGTGGACTGTTCATGCTGACGTCACAGATCAGACTGAAAACCTTGCTGATGGTTCCCAGCACCCTGGGGTGCCGTCACGCCTCTGGCGATCTGGGAGGCTGGACACATGGCTCACGGCAAGAAAACGCAAGGTCAACCATGACGCCGTCGCCGGAGCCATTGGTAGTTGCCAAATTTATCTGCAGCCTCCGTCCCAAGGCCGCTGCCCCACCGAGGACCCGCGGAGCTGGAGCCACGAGTTTTCATGGGGAATGGAGCTGAGCAGGGTATTTAACGGGCCCCCAGGCTGCCGTGCCTGCTGGTGGGGACAGTGACTCACGCAAGGCTTGGGACCTGAGAGACAGGGCGGTGTCACCTGGACCCGCCCAGGTGGACCCCCATTAGTGCAGTCCCCAGCGTAACTACGGTCCCAGATTCAAGGTCACCCAAAGTTACGTGGACACTGCGGGGACACTGATGGGGAGTCAGAGGAGCAGCCCCGCCCAGGAGAACCCAGGGCTCCAAGCCCACCCCAACACGCCCGGGGTCAGACGGTGGCACCCTGCACGCGGCCGGGTCGTTGCTGGAAGTTCAGCCCGAGGTACGATACCTGGGAGGGTGTCCCACCCCACCCACCAACCACACGGTCTCTCTCTCTGACAAATAAATAAATAAAATCTTTTAAAAAAGAAAAAGAAGGAGAAGACGAACGAAAATCTATTAATTTAAAAAAGCAAACAACCAACAGACACATAAGCGTCCCTGGCCAGGTAGGCCGGCCCCCAGCAGGCTCTGAGCCCCCAAATGTTTACAACCTCCCACCTCCCACCCAGCAGCTTATGCTCCAGAGACAATGGTCCCAGAGGGCAGGTCCCTCCCTCTATCCCTCCCCCTTGGTCATATTCCGCCCCTGCAGCTGCGGCAGAGAGACCCACCAGAGACGGCCACGGGGTCTGCCTTTCCCGCCCTCTTCACCAGCTGCCCAGATGTTCTTATCTGACGGACCACCCTGCCCTACATGCCCCTCACACTGGGTATGCTCCTCCTGGTGATGCACACAGAGGCTGCTGTCCCCTCCACTATTCCACAGGTTATGCTCCTATTAATGCAACCTGGCAGTGCACTCTCTCCACAGCCAGAGGCACAGTCACCACAGCTCACGGTCAGAGAGCAGCGGCTGTTCTCCAGCTCTGCTCTGAGGCCATGTCGCCCCTGCCCTCTTGCGCAGTCGGTGTCTGGAGACCCGAGAGCTGGGCTTTGAGCATCGTCTTTAACCAGGACCCGTCCTTAGACGAGCCCCAGAGCTGTTGCTTGAGAGTGCTGCCATGTTTGCATTCCATATCTCAGCATCCTTGTTCTGAGCTGGTAAGTGCCAGCCCTCCCTGTCCGCTGCCCTCCCAACCCGCTGCCTCCTCTGCCCTCCGCTTCCCCACCCTCTCCCCACCGCCCTCCCTGCCTTCTCCACCCACAGCCCTCTGCAACCACTGACCGCTGCCCTCCCTGCCCTCAGCCTTCAGGCTGTGAGGTCGAGCAGGGCTGAGAGCAGACACCTGCCACCACTGTCTGAGACCTCACCTGGTCCAGCCCCCAGCAGCAGGCCTGAAATCCTGACCTGTCACTCACCTGCCATTTATTTAATTTCCCTGTGCCTCAGTTTCCCCATCTGAAAACGGGTCATAGAAACGTTACTGTCAGAGTTGTGAGAGTGAGTGAGTTAACGTGCAGAGAAGCACCTGTCGCCCCTGCGCGCACACACGCGCACACACGCACACACAAGGGCACACACGCACACACGTGCGCACACACAAACACACGCTCACACATGCACACACAAAAGCGCACACACGCACGCACAAGCACACACACGCACACACACACGAGTACGGCCTGTGTTCTCGGTTTTCCAGATTTTCCACAGGCGCTTCCCTTTCTGCGCTCACAGGCTGCGGGCTCGGCACATTCCAGAGCACCAAGGGGTCGGCGGCCGCAGCCCCAGGCCCACCAGGCCCAGGGCAGGAGGAGTGGGAGGCGCGTGCAGAGCCGCAGGGACCCCGCCCGGCCCCACCTGGAGCCCACGATGCCTGCCCGCGTCCCTGCGCTCGGGGGCCCTGGGCGGACGCATCGTGGGTGGCTCGGGCAGGACGTCCTGGGCAGTGCGGGCGCCGCCAGCACATGGGCACTGGTGCTGGGTGCGCGGGCCTGCTGCTCCCGCCCTGGATGCCCCCTGCGGCCGGGCCATGGCGCGCTCGTCCACCTGCCGGCCTTCCTGGCGCCAGCAGCGATTCTCGGACGAGACTCACCGACCCCAGCTCCACGACCCTGGGCTCTGCGCCCGGCCGCCACGCGCATCACTGCCTGCTGTGCCGACGGCCTCCGCAAGACCGACCGCCGCTGCCCCAGGTCAGCAGCTGCGCGGCGGCTGGGACAACCGGGAGTTCCTCCGGCTCTTCGGGCTCCACACGGTGCTGCGCTCGCTGCACCTGCTGCTGGGGCTCGGCATCCCCACGCTGCGCGGCTCTGTGCGTGGGGAGTGGGACTCGCACAGCACCATGTCGCCGCGCGCCTCCCTCATCTTCCTCCTCCTGGTGGCCCTGAAGGGCTTCCTCCTGGCCTCGGTGAGGTTCGCCACCCGGATGCGCGCCATCTGCCCCAACCGAACCAGGATCGAGCAGAGGGAGCAGGTCCGCGTGGGTGAACGTGAAGGCCGTCTTGGGCCCCGCCTCTCCCCGGCCTGGATCAGCCCCTTTGACTCCCGGCCACCTCAGAGGGCAGGTGGGACGATGGCGGTGGGGAGGGCCACTCCCGGGCAAAGTCAACCACCAGCTGCTCAATCCGCAGCTGGGAGACTTTCCACAAGAAGCCCCCGTGTCTCAGGTCCACGGCGAGACCACCACAGCAGAGAATAAAAAAGCCCAGGCTCTCTTCTGAGCAGAGAGTGGGGCCGACAGCAGAGCCTCCTAGAAATTCCCAGGGCCAGAGCTCGTCCCGGAAGGAAGGTGAGGCGTGCTGTCGGTTTCTAGCTCTGTCAGTGCTTCTGTGGGGAAAACAATTAAACCCATGACGTCTGTGAATGCAGTATCATGAGTTAGTGCCCGTCCTTGTCGGATGTGGTCACTACGGTCACGGCCCGGTCTGCTCTGCAAAGCCACACAGTGCCTGACGTGGTCGCGGGACATCCGCGGGCTCCGGACAAACCCAGCCCCTCCTGGTGGACCGTCTTCTACTACCGCATGGGTGTTTGTGGTTATGCTCACCAAAGAAATGCGCCCCTAAGTTTCATTCTTTTATTAGCCTAATCTGTTTGTCATTTACTCCAGGTCACAGCAGCCAAAGAAAATGAGTGAGGTGTGGCCCTTCCTACATGTTCGGAACAAACTGTGAGATCGGCACCAGGTTCCTTGAACGCTCAGTGGATCTCACTCGTCTAAACACCTTGGTTCCTTCTTTTCATTTTGAGATAATTGTAAGACAATTGTAACTTTTCATGTTGAGATGGTTGTACCCAGGCAGTTGTGAGAAATCACAGCGCTCCCGTTGTACCCTCCAGGCGGGTTTCCCCAGTGCTGACATCTGCGGTGACTGCAGCAAAAGTGCCCAGCCAGGAAATCCCCGTTGCCACAACCCACTAACCTCGCTCAGGTTTCCCGGTGGTGCATGTACTCACCTGGGGGGGGGGGCGTGTAATTTTATCGCATGTGGAGGTCCGTGTACGCGCCCCGTACATCCAGTTCCCTTCATCTCCCGGGCAGTGACTGATCTGTTCCCCACCTGGGTTTGTCACTTTGGGGATACTTTCTGAGTGGAATTACACAACACGTCAACATGTCATCTGAGATCGCCTTTTCCCACTCAACATAGTTCCCTTGAGATCCCTCTGAATTCGTGCCTGTGTCGAGAGGTCACTCCTATTTGTTGCCGAGGAATAGTCCACGGTACCCACGGTTTTAACCATTTGCTCACTGAAGGACATGTGGGTTGTCGCCACTGGTCGGCTCCTGTAAGTAAAACTGTTACGAACATTTGTGCGATTTTGTGTGAATGTAAGTTTTCCTTTTTCTGGGTCGAAGCCCGCGAGGGCAGTTGCTGGGTGCCACGGTTTCAGTTTACCTGAGCCGATCTGGTAGGCGTGTGTGTCGGTATCTCGCCGTGGCTTCCACCGCGTCTCCCAAAGGGCTAAGGACGCTGAACATCTCTTCCTGCGCTTACCTGCCTGCCCTATGTCCATCTCAGTGAATGCCCGTCCGTGTCTATCTGATCGAATAGTTGGGAATGTTGGGTGCTCAGAGGCTTTCTGTTTTCCTTCTGCAGCCCTGGGTCAAACCCTTTCTCCCAGTCCTCAACCTGTCTTCCTGTCTTTCCATCCTGTCCACAGGCTCACGCACAGAGCAGAGCTTTGTCACTGTGATGAGACCCTGTTTGTCAGATTTTGTCTTTATGGACCAGGCATCTGCGTCATGTCCAGGAATCCTCTGTCGAGCCCCAGGGCCCAAAGACTTTCTCCTATCTTTTTTCTACAAGTTCTGTGTTTTATATTTAAATCTGTGATCCATTCTGAGTTAATTTTATACAAGGTGTGAGGTTAGGTCATGTGTGGACGCCCAGGTGTGTAGCCGCCACCTTTTGGAGAACTGTTCTCCCTCCGTTGAACAGCTTCTACATGGTTGTCGGGTGCATCGGGCATAGGTATGTGGGTCCGCCTGTGAGCTCCGCATCCTGCCCCGCTGGTCTACGGCTCTGTCCGTCCACAGATACACACTGTCTTGATTACCGCAGACACATAATGTGGTACAGTGGTTTTTCCCACTTTTTCAAGGTTGCTTTAGCTATTCTAGGTACTGAGTCTTCCCACATAAATTTTAGAATAAGCTTGTCTATGTCGACAAAGAAAACCTTGCTGAGGTTTTGAGAGGAATTGCACTAAAACTCTAGATCACTTTGGAGAGTGATTGATGTTTTCTCCCTTGTGAGCCTTTTCATCCATGGACATGGTATGTCTCCGCATTCATTTCAGTCTGATTTTGTTTCTCTCACTAGCGTTTCTTAATTTTTACCATGTAGATCCTGAACATGTTTCATTGTTTTATACCTAAGTATTTCATTTTCTTTACATCAATTATGAATGGTTTTGTGTGTGCAGTTTGTTTCCACACGTCTGTTTCTAGCATGGCTATCTCTCTTGTATCCTCTTGCCTTGCTGAACTCACTCATTTGTTCTAGTCTGGTTTTTGTTTTGTTTTGTTTTTGTAGCTTTCTTGGGATTTTCTGTGTAGACAATCATATCTGAAAATAATGACAGTGTTATATTTTTACTTCCAATATGCCTTTTATTTCTTTCTCTTGCCCTATCACATTGTCAGGACGTTCAGAGACTATTGGGTAACAGAGTGGAGGCTTTCTGAAGGGAGAGGTCTTTGCTTACCATTTCAACACTTACAACCCATGATGTCTTTTTGCCCAAATTTGTACATTCTTTTCCAGAAGTGGTTTTCCTCTAGATTTTCAAATCCTTTCATTATTATTATTTTTAAGGAGGCTCCGTGCCCAGCACGGAGCCCACCCTGGGGCTTGAATCACAACCCTGAGATCAAGACTTGAGCTGAAAATCAGAGTCGGATGCTCAAGTGACTGAGCCTCACGGGCGCCCCTGCTTTTTAATTGTTGTTCAGTCTTTAGCAATTCTACTTAATTTCACCTGTACTTTATTTACACTTTCTCTCTTTTTTCTGTGGCCTTGACAGCATCAGTCTACTGACTGGTTTTTCCATAAATAGCTTTGGGTTAGCTTTTTCTCTATTATTGTTCCAGGAGATATTGTCAAGTTCCTTGTTTCAGTGAGTTCTATGCTTTGCTTTATTAATTTCTTGTTTCCTTGTATTTTCTTTGTAGCTCTTGTTTAAACCTCTTGAGCTGATTGGCTTATTTCTTTCTTTATTTATTTTCTCCTTTTCCAAAACGTATAATTAAAGTGGTAACATCTCCTCTGGGTGGTGGTGTACGTTCAAATTTTGATACATAAAATATTCAGTGTCATCTAACCTTAAATTTCTTTTTTTTCCATTTATTTTTTTAATTTCCTTTTTAGCATATATACATTTTTTTTCATTTTATTCTTTCCATCACGTTAAGTCACTCCTTAATCCCCTTCACCTAGTTCACGGTCCCCCACCCACCTCCATCTGCTCTGGCAACCATCAATGTGGCCTCTACTATAGTAAAGAAGCTGCTCCTTGATTTGTCTGTCTCTTTCTCTTCTTTTCACCCCAGGGTCCGCCCTCAGTGCCCCTCCCCGGCTCCGCCCCGCCCCCGGGGGTGGTAGCACAGCCCCACTGGGACCCCGTGTGTCCTTGTCAGACACAGGCTGTGGCAGCCTGACCCTTGTGAGAAGCCGCAGCCCCCAACGCTGAATGAGTGAAGAGCACAGTGTCACCCTCCCCTGCCCCCACCTCCCCGACTCCCCCACTGTCCTGCTCCCCAGCTCCCACCCCAGCTGCTGAGGTCTCCTTCTGTGGGACACCCTG
Source organism: Lutra lutra (assembly GCF_902655055.1). NCBI lineage: Eukaryota > Metazoa > Chordata > Mammalia > Carnivora > Mustelidae > Lutra > Lutra lutra. Next base: position 143,795,413 of record NC_062285.1, read on the forward strand.
GTGTCTTTTCGCCCTGAGCAGGGCAGCGACATGAGAGCCCAGGGAACCCGAGCCGCAAGCAGACCCCAGGGAGATGCCCTGGGAGAGCAGACAGAAGGGGCTGGAGCGGGTCGGCAGCGGCTCCCTGACAGTGGGGAGCAGAGGGAAGGGGCACCAGGGGCCCCCAGAGCTGACAGCCCAATGAGGGGTCAGCAAAGATGCCACCTGTCTCCCCAAGTTATCTGGAGGACCCAGCCCCCCCCCCCCCGTGACACGTCGTCCTCCCCGTGGGGCAGTGGGGTCCAGTGTGAGTCAACACAGCTATAGCCAAAGCGAAGAAGTAAACGGAAGAGGAGCCAAGCCGGGTCTGGGGCCAGATCTCCGCCAGGTGACATGGAGCCTGTCTCCAACAGGACCGTCAACAACCCTGCCCGGGGGGACCAGGAGGAGCCCTTCCCGCTCGGGGTGAGAAAAGGGGGCAGAGGCTTCAGTGCTCTGAACAGCTTCTTCCAGACTTTGCGGTACCATCAACCCAGACGCTCTCCGCACATCTGCTCTGAACTGAACTGAAAACACTTCCACACAAACCCGCACACGGTGCTCCCAGCAGCCATGGCCTCGTGGCCACACCTGGAGGCACCCAGATGTCCTCCAGCAGGAGGACGGACAACGGAGCCGTGGTCCCTCCACGCAGCGGACACCTGTCCCCAGTACAGGGACGAGCCACAGTCACTCGGCCGCAGGGTGGACCTAAACCCATTTTTCTGAGCGACAGAGCCCGACCCACGAGACCCCGTATATGTGGTCCCATTTATACAGCAGAAAAGGCAGAACCCTAGGACCAGAAAACACGTCGGTGGCTTGGGATGAGGGTGGGATTGGCCTCGAGGGGGCAGAGAAGCTAACTTTGACGGTGATGGAGGTGGCCTGTATGAATCTCGGGCGGGGGGCACACGAGTCTGAGCGTCCATCAGGATCCCATGAGCTTTGCTGCTTTTGTTATGGACTAAACTGTGTCCCCTCAAAATTCCTGTGTGAGGCCCTAATCCCTGGCATGACTGTATTTGGACATAAGGCCTTTAGGGAAGTAATTCAGGTTAAATGAGGTCATAGGGTGGCTGTGATCCTATGTCCCCCGTGTCCCTGTAAGGAGGAGAGAGCCTGGAACTCGTCTCCGCCACACGGGGGCAGAGGATGCGGCCGTGTGCAGCCGGGAATGACCAGAGCCCAGCAGGGACCAGCCGTGCAAAACCCCTGGTCGTGGACTTCTGGCGTCCAGCACCAGGAGAAGCCCGCGTCCACGGGGGTTCTGCTAAGGCCGCCGGAATGGGCTAAGCCAGTGTGCAAATCACAAGGCTGAATGAGAAGGAGTTGGGGGGGGGTCCCCAGGACGGAATGCAAACCGTGACAAGGATCGAAGGGCGCTGAGACCAGACGTGACCTCCCCGAAGCCGGGAGGAGGGTGCCGAGCGCCGGTCAGCACGGGGCGTGTGGAGCGGCCGCCGCGGTCCCAGGTCCCTGCCAAGGGGAAGGCCACTGCAAGTGCGCACCTGGCTGGTCACCCACGGGGACCTCCTTGCGGGCCCCTGTGAGCCCAGCAGCCACCCCCAGCGTCCAGCTGTCAGTCGCTAAGGAAAGAATCCAGGGCCCCTGGAGGAGGGCCGATTCCAGGTCTAGGGCAGCAACCGCCTGCAGCACCTTCTCTGCTCTCCCGAAAAGCCGAAATCAATTCAAGGAACACCGTCCGTGAGGGGCGGGCGCTCCCAGGTCGGGGTGAGCCGCGCTGGAGCTTGAACACAAGCGTCTCCGAGCAGATGCGGGGCTCAGAGCATCCCAACAGGATTCTCTTTTAAAATGCAAGCAGAGTCCTTCCCCACGGAAATCAAAGCAGCATATGGAACTTAAAAATTGTAATTAATGAGGTAATATCTTTGGAAACAGTACACAAGGCGTGAGACGCCATGCTTTCTCTCCAGACTCGCATCGAGGGAGCTCCGTGTCCAGGACCCGCGCCGTCAACCCCAAGAAGCTGTTTGCACTCCGGCAAAGCGATGGCTTTCCCCCAGGAACCAATGCTCAGAGAGCTCACGGTCGGGACTGTCCCCGGCTCCCGAGCCAGAGGCCGATGGCTGAGGGCCCCAGGTCCAAAAGGTGCCTGGAGGGACAGCGGCAGTGGCCGGTCCCTCCTTTCAAACCCAAGGCCACGCAGAGCCCTGTGGGCGCCGGGATCGGAGCATTTCACACCATCGGGAGTTTCCCTCCGTCTCAGAATTTGGTCTCTAATCCCTCCGGTCGCCTGGCAGGATGAATAGTTGTTTCAAGGGGGGACAACGGGCCACGTTGGCACAAATGTATTTGCAGTGGAAACTGCGAAGATGACGCCCGTCCTCCAGCATGCTGTCATTGGGTGGTCCCAGCTCCGGGAGCCCGACGGCATGGCAGCGGGACCCAGAGCCCACCCGGGACGCCCTCCCTCGGCTCCCAGGCCCCTCACGCCCCAGGGGACAAGTGCACGGGCTCCGCGGCGTCGGGGGTTGGCCGGGCTGGCCTGCATCCTCCCGTGCCCCACGCCAATCCGGGCAGCGGTACCATCGGACCGAGAGTGGGAAGTCAGAGAGCAGAGGCTCAGGGACTCCGTGCGTGGCTTTGTAAGACCCTCGAGGTTGGGCGTAGAGCACATGAAGAGCCTCCATCTCCCTGTCCCGGGGCGGGGGGCGGGGGTCCGGGCTGCCCTGCTCCTCCCGGGGCCCGCGGGACTCCTGCCGTCTCAAAGGGTTCCAGCAGCTGCAGGGATCCAAAAACGGAAAACTTCCCCAAGTCGTTTCCCTAAAAGCCCGGTTTCCCTTATACAGCACATTGTGAGAAAAACGTAAACGAGGCTTTCGAGTATAGATTCAAACTGGTTACAAGGTACTTGCTAACGGTGAAAACGTGCGGCTGCACAGCCAAGGGTCCGGTTCCGATCTTAGATGAGAACCGGTTCACAGACACGTGATTCCAACCAGCGTGTCATCACTTTTATGCCCGGACGATTAGATTTTCACCCACAACGTTATTTTAAATCTGTCTTGGGAGAATATTTAATATGAGTTTGGCAAATGACATTTCTGTGGGCTCCTCTAAAGATGACATTCGTCAAGCTGCCATTGGAGGGGTAATTTGTGTCATTTTCTGGGGTTCATTAATGCAGATATCAGCAATCAATATTTCTTCCCTCGAAAAGGACATCGGCCGGTTCCTAGGAACCCACGGAAAGCCTCCTCGTCTGCCTGAAACTGTCCTGGGGGTTTCCTGCACTGGAGGCTGATCGCCCCCCCTGCCCCGGGGAGCAAGGGACAGTCAGCTCTCTGAGACCCTGGGGATGACAGGCAAGATGGCCCTGCAGGGGAGACAGAAGGAGACAGAGAGACAGGGACAGAGCTGCACCAGGGATGCTGGGGGGACAAACGTGGTTTGCCAAGGTCCTTACTACCAAGGCCACTTGAATGGGATGGGGACACGGCGGAGAGGGAAGGGTCCCCAGGCGGTGCAGCTGGAAGCTGATGACCGGGGGCAGCCGGACCCCGGAAAAGGTTATAAAAGCAAGTACCTAATGGTGAGTTGGTGGCGGCAGCTTCCCTGCCAGCCCTGGGGGCTCAGAGAAGGGCCTGGGGACGGAGTGGGGGGACGGCTCAGGCAGACCCAGAAGGTTCCCCTGAGGTCCCCAGGATGCCCCTGGGACCTGATGACCAACGTGGACGCAGCAGTGGGCAGGGGAGGCCGAGGCTCCCGTCCCACAAAGACATAAACATGGAGAGACCCAGGCACCCCTGCCTGCCGCTGGCTCTGAGTTCCTGGGAGAGTGACGAAGGGTCGTAAGCCTTGGCAGCTGTCCCCAGAAAGAGGGGGGTTCTGCTCCCCCACCCACAGACCGGGCTGGCTCCTGACTGCGTGGCCGACAGAACGAGGTGCCCCCAGACTAGCCCAACCCCCAGACACCTGACCGCGGCCCAGCGTCGCTGGAGCACGTCTGACTGGGAGCAGAAGAACCACCCACTGAGCCCAGCTGCGGCGGCCAGCGCACGGTGTCGCAAGCCCCATAAACGGCTGTTACGGGGCTGACTATGGGGTGCCCCAGCTGACCGACCCGAGGTGTGGGAGTTGTGGGACCCGCTCATGCCTTCGATCCTGAACAGATGAGGGCTGTTTGGATTGTACAGAAGATACAAGGAGAAGATACAAACGAACACCTGAATATCTACCCCCAGGCTTAAAAAAAACAAAACAATTTCTGAAGCCCTGTGTGGCCCTCCCCAGTCCTCTTCCGCCCCTGGGGGAAATGCCATCTTGGGTTCTGTGTTTCCCATCCCCTGATTATTTTTTAAGATGGCATTTATGTATTTATGGAGAGAGAGTAAGAGACGGTGCTCACAGGGTGGGGGGAGGAGAGAGAGTCCCAAACAAGACTTCTCACCGAGCGTGGAGCCTGACGTGGGGCTTGATCTCCCGGCCCTGAGATCATGACCCGAGCCAAACCCAGGAATCAGACGCTTGACCGACTGAGCCACCAGGTGCCCTCTCCCATCCCCTGGTTTTTTAAAGTCATTTTTCCACACCTGGAAGGACCCCTGAGTGGTGCGCGGCTTGGACTGGCCCCCAGCTGGGTGTAACCGGGCCTTGCCAGCCCAGTGGGCCACACCACTTTCCACTCGACATGAGGTCCTGGGGAGCACTCCTGCTGACACCCGTGTCGTGGTTCACTCACTCTCGTGGCTGTGCGGCAGTCCACCATCTCAGCGCCTCACGACTGGTTGGCCTGGTCCAGATGGACTTGCGAGGACTTGGGCACAAAATTTCAAACATTGCCATCACCTTGCATATGTCGCCCAGACACACACGCCCGGTGTGGGAGCCCCTCAGGGCCTCCCACAGGTGCTGGTCCACAGGGTCAGGCATGGGGACCCCCAACATGCAACACATACACATTCTGTCCTTGTCTGCGGGGGCCTTGATGGGAAGGGTGCTAGGGCCACGTTCAGGGACACGCATCTCCAGCGTCGCTCATCCCACTTAGGGGCTCTCCAAAGTCACAACCAGTTTCTGGTCCCAGACCAGCTTCCCAGCGTCCTCACCAGCCCTCGGCACTGTCAGACTGTGGACAGGTTGGGGAACTCTCTCTCATGTTTCTAGTTACGGTTTTATTTATTTGCACCCAGCTAAATACTGGGAGTTCCTCTTGAAGGTCCAAATTCTTCACTCATTTTTATCTTAAGTTTTTTAATTTTAATTTTTTTTTCATTTTTAGCTTATTCATCTGTTTCTCATTGACTTGCAGGAGCTGGTTACACACTCTGAACTCTGATCTTTGGTCACCTGGATGCATTGTGAGTAACTTCTCTCTCGTGGTGGCCTCAGTGTCCCATTCTTGGTGCCGCCTCCATGAATTCTAACATAGCAGAAATTTGTCAGTTTCTTCCTTATGTTCGTACTTCTGGGGTTTTGTTGAAGAAATCATTCCCTAGTCCAGGGTTGGCCATAGTATGTTCTCTTATGTTGTCTTAGGAAAGCTTTATAAATGTTTGTATTACTATTAACCCCTTAATCCACCTGGAACTGATTTCTGTGTATGGAGTAAAGTAAGAGTTATTCTTGTCTCTTCCTCCAGATTTTAACCAATTTCTGCAGCTTTAGTTAGTGAACAACCTCTTCTCTTCCCAGTGACCTGCACTGCAGCTCAATGAAGATCACACACGCATTTCTAGGTAAACATTTCTATCACAATGTCTTCCCGTGTCCTCCCTCCCTCATCAGGACCTGAACTCTGGCCACCAGAGTCCAGCTGGGCTCCGTGCAGTTCCCCCTCCCTGGATGTCCACCATCCTTGTGGAGACCGTCTCTGGCCTCCTTACTACCCTAGTGGCTTCATGACCTGTTGGAAAGATCTTCTAAATATATCGAATGCAGCATCTGTAATGGTCTTCCGTTGGCTGATTCTGGCCACATCATCTGCCACAGTGCCAGACACAGAAACCCTGCACGAACCCCAGAACCAGCCACTCTGCTTGTAGTCCCTGGTTCCTGGGACTATCACCTTCACCAATTCATTGACCACGATCATTTCTGGCATTTCATTCTAAAACACAACCTGTCAAACTCTTTCAGTGAAAGCTAACTCCTGGTCTTAGCCTAAAACTGCCTTTGCTTTACCTGCACTCCCGAGTATTTTAGCTGGGTATAGAATTCCTGATTAATGGTGACTTTTACTGAGCACATCGGGGACATCCCAACGCCCCCGGCAATCACTGATGTGGACGAGAAGTCGTTTTCAATTCTAGTTATCTTTATTTTGAAAGCAGTGTTTCTCCTCTCTGGTAAAGTCTATTACTTTTATGTATTTTTAAGTGTGTGTGTTTTCATTATCCTATCGTCATCCGCATTTCTAGCTGTGGGTGGGGGAGGAGGTGGGAGGGAGTCAGCAGTATTTGCATATGTGGGAATTGGAACCTGTGAGGCTCGTCCTGGTGGTCTGGACCCTAAAGACAAGATTGTGCTTCCCTTGGGCATCACCCCTTCCCCCGTCAACCCCGCCTCTCTCCTGCGGGAGCTGCCACCGTGACGTGATCCCTTATCCTCACCTAGGACCTGACATTTTTTCACCCTGGCTTCAAATTAGAATCCTTGTGGAGTGTTGGTTAAGTTTGGTTTCAGTTTGGGGCTTTTTTAGTGGTAGAGTGTGCATAACATAACACTTACCATTGCAAATGTACGATTCAGTGACGATAATTACATTCACGATCTTGGGCAATATTTACTAATTCCTAAACTTCTTCACGAACCCAACCAGAACCTGCAGCCATGGGGCAGTAGCCCACCATTCCCTCTCTCCCAACCCGGGCACCTAACTCCTGCCCTCTGAGGGTCAGCGGTGGAGGCAGCTGACACGGGTAGAACCAGGCGACGCTCGTCCTTCGGTGCCTGTGTCCCTCTTGCGTTCCACCATTTCAATATGATCAAGACGTGTATTTGATTTTATTTATTTATTTTTATTTTTTTTATTTATTTATTAACAGAAAAAGCTTCCTCTGGTCTTGGAAACCCTCAGCTATTGCCTGCTCCAGCCCCGCCTGTGCACCACGCTCCTGTCCCCCTTCTGGGATCGCTGCAGACACAGCTGGACCCGCTCCTTTGTCTCCCTTCCTGTGTCTCTTCCTTGTGAGGAGGTGACTTCTCGGATCGACCTCTGATTTCACTCATGTTCCCTCCCTTTATCTCCTCTATGCGTTTCTTGGACCATCAGCATCTCTGTGCCTGCAGGAGGGGGCAGGGCTCAGGGTGGGGATGGGGGCTTGTTGCCTGGCAACACCACGGGGCCCCGCCCCCCAGCCTCTGAGCTGCTGAATGGAAAGTGTGGCAGGAGATCAGCCCCCTCTGCCCCATGCCCTCGCTCGCACACAGCACGGGGACGCCACTGTGCAGGCCAGCAGGTGGGGTCATCGGGACACCAAGACCGTCACCCTCAGCCTCAAGGCCTCGCTCCTTGACCATTCTCCCTTCCAGCCAGAGCGAGAGCTCCCAGCTCCTGCAGTCCGTTCCCTGCCCGGGGTGGGGGCATGCTCCGGGCCCTGGGGTGACTTTTGCTACTTGGCAGGCCTTGGGGTGGGTCACGCTGGGTCACTTGCCTTTGATGGTGGGACAGGTGGCTCTGGTTGGCAAGGGGTGGATGTCAGCAGGGCACAGTCCCTCCACCGCTGGGCACGATCCAAGTGGCTCCTTGGCAACGTTTGATTAAACCAAACCTCCAACCCCTCTGCCATGGAAAAAAAGGAAAAAACACAGCTACAAACTGGGAAGGCTTTCTAAACGAGCATCTGCTGGAAGCACAGGGCCAGCAAACTCTATTATAAGCCTCTCCGGAAGCTGCGAAAAATCAATCTCCTTTCATCACGGAAATAATGAAATTGTCCATATTCCTGCCCAAAATGTTGGCTCCCAGAGCTGTCCAGAGCCTGGCGGCAGCCCCACTCCCAACAGGGTCCCAGGAAGACACTAGGGCAATGGCGAGGGGGTTGCTGTGTGGGGCCCGATGGACACGGGCTGGAAGGCCTGGCGTGGCCACTGCCAAGAGGGAAACGGGGATGCTGACAGAGTCAGAGGGAGAGAAAGCCACTCCCTACTGTCCTCCCTGACCACAAGCTGCCGGGGGCCTTCCCATGCCGTCCGTCCCCTGTGGACACAGGGAGCTCAGAGCCTCTCGCCTCGCAGGAAAGCAGCAAGGGAACACAGCTCTCCTGAGCCCTGGAGCCGGGGGTCATGTACCATCGCCCCAGCACCTCGAGACACCCCCAAGGCGGGGAGCTTACCACATCACGCAGGCGGAGCTCTCAGCACCGTGGGAGCTCGCCAAGCCCACGGCTTCAGGGGACAGCCACGGTCATGGGGCCCCACCAGCTATAGGGCTGGAGCACCCCTGTCTGCGGGGTCTGGGCTTCACTGTCCAGGGGCGGGCCCCAGTGTGGGTGGGTCTCCTCAGCCTCGGAGCTGTGTGGCCGGCCGCCCGCTGACCAGGCCGTCATTACCACAGGCAGCGGGCATCCTGGAAGGCGCACAGTGCTCCAGGAAGAGCTGGGGGCCTGGGGATTCGGCAGGAAGCTGACAGGGGGCCCAGGGGAGGACAGGCCATATCAGGCACATAGCTGAGCAGGACACTCTGCACAGGCTAGTGCCATGAGGACATGAAGCTGAGTGAAGGGACAAGGCCACTAGGTGGGGCTAGGGCAACCCTGGGAGCCTGGGCTTGTCTGGGGCAGGTCCCAGGGCTGCAGGCAGGAGCAGGGAGGCTCGACCTCTCACTGCCCACAGCCCCAACCGTCTCACTGGGACCCATCCTCCACCCCCGCCTCTAGGCCTCCCCGTGACTCCGTGCACCACCACCCAGGGCCCAGGGACTCCAGGCCCTTCCTCCCCACTGGGCCCCCTCGTGCTGTCGCCCCCAGTCCTGCAGCCCGGCCAGGAGCAGCCGGCAGGGCCTGGACCGCTGCCTCCCAGACTTGGGCAAACGGTCGTAATTCAGCACCAAGAGGCCGGTCTCCAAGGCGGCCTTCCAGAGGACGTGCTCATTATTGAGCACAATTACAGAAGAAATTGATTTCTGGGCAGAAAATGATACCAAAAGACTTAGCCCAGGTGGGATTAGCAGGTGGGAAGGAGGCACTTTTGAGAAAAGCCAGAGGAGGGCTTCAAGAGACTAATGCCCCCAGGGAAGCAGGGACATGGGGAACGGAGGGGGAGGTTGGAAGGGGCGTGCTGGGAGGGGACGCTGGGCGAGCCCCAGACCCGGAGACCCCTAGCTCAGGCACCTGGACCGGCCTCCCGTGCCCAGCCTCCCTCTGTGCTCAGCCCACTGGGGACAGCCTGGAGAAGCCACAGCTCAGCCAGGACCCGGGAGGGACCGCTCGCCTGCACTGCAGTCTGGACTTCCAGGACCGCAGGCCGTAGGTCAGGTGGGCATGTGAGGACTCACTGTGGGAGCAGCTGTCTGGGAATCAGGGGTCACAATCGCGGCTCCATGGGCAGGCGGCCTGAGGGACCTGTGGACAGCCATAGAGAAGGGCTGTAGGAAGCCCTCAGGTCCCCGGGGACCACAGCCACTCCCGGTCCCACCCTTTCCCGCCTGTCCTCGGGACTGATGCCCGTGGTGCCCGCAGGGACCGAGAACGTCCTGTGAATGGTCCAGAGGGGGCCAGGGTCTCCAGGACCACTGGTGAGAGAAGACATTTGACCACGTGCATTTAAAGATTCAGTTTATGACGCGACTCCTGAGGCAGCGGCCTCCCTTCCGGCGAGCAGAGCGGAGCCCCAGGAGCTGCAGAGAAGGAACGTTTTCTAAAGCAGGAGAAAGACTGGGAGGAAGGAACTTACCAGCAAGGAGAGCCTGTTTGGGCAGCCCCCCTCGCCCCGCGGGGAAGGCTCTGCCGGGATGGCCTCTGCTGCTGACCAGGGAGTTCGGGTCCCCGTCACACTCTGGTTTGCCGACGTCCCTCCCAGTGCGCCTGTTCCTCTGCCTCCGCACCCAGAGCAGGAACCCAAGCTGAGCCCAGCGCCTGCCGCATGGACGGTGCCCTGGCTTATGGGGGTCGGGCGGCTCAGGGGTCACCTGCTTGCGCTTGTGGACGGGAGCCGGGAAGACGCGCGTGCGGCCCATCGCACACGCACACACACACCTGGGGCCCATGCCTCCACCAGGTACAGGGGCGTGGGGGGGGCGGCATCCCCTGCTTGGCGCTCCTGGCAGGTGATCCTGGGAGCCGCAGCCCCAGTGCAGCAGCGGACGTCTTCTGGGACAGGACCCATGGCAGAACCGCTATGTGGGGGGCGGGGTGGGGGGGGACAGGTGACGGACCATACCCCCGAAGTCGGCAGGTGGGGACGTGCCAAGTCTCCGAAGCGGTTTCCCTACATTACAGACTCAGGATCTGGAGGTCGGGCTACTGTGAGTCTAAGGTTGTGTTTTGTCTCCAGCCAAGTGTGAACGTCAGGCAGACGGGAGGTTCGGGTGAGAGATTTCAGTCATCAGCTTCTACGGCGAAAAGCAGACAAAAAGCAGAATATCCCCTCCCCCCACCACGGAACCCCCTCCTCTCCCAAAGAACCTGGCCAAGGGGGTCACAACGTTCTCCCACCTCCCTCTCCTTGCCGCCCTGGGCCTTTAGGGACCCAGGTGTTCCAGCGCCCAGCCAGGGCCAGCCACGTGGAAAGCAGACACTACGTCTATCCGACAACCTCTGGGGGCTGGGGAGGTGGGGGGGACACGGGGACAAAAGTGGGCTTGGGGCTTGTCTCTCATCCATTTTCAACCTGAAGAGCGCTGGGGGGGGGGGTTATAATGAAATGCAAGAGCTTCCCTCCCCGCTGCTAGCTCACCTTTCACCGGGAGCAAATGCATCACCCACAAAGATGCGTGGGGAGGCCAGAGGGCTTCCTGGAGGCTGAGAAGCAGCCTGCTCCCAGGCCCTCCCTCCAGGGCAAGCACAGGAGGTCTGCAGGCACGGCAAGGCCTGCTTTCTCTGTGGCCCGTGGTCCTGAGGGGCTGGAGGACCCAAACAGCATTTGGGGGTAGGTGTGAGTGACTCAGAGTCTCGGGGTCACACCAGCCAGCCTGGCCCCACCCCCGTCGGCCCAGGATGCTCACGCCGGAACCGTGGCCTCCAAGCCTGTCTGGTCAGGAAGCTGGATGCAGGGGGTCCTGCCCCCTGCCCACCCTGGGCCTCAGGAGGACCAAAGTCCTGCCCCTGGCTCCAGCCGGTTACCCCCAGGGGCCGGGAGCAAGGGACAACGGCTCCCGAGAGTCTGTTGTGGGTAAACTGTCATCAGATACATCGAGGGCCCCGTGACTCCAAAAACACAGCCCCTGTTCAGTCTGGACTAAAGTCACCATTCCCGCAGCCACAGCGTACGCCCAGCCAGGACAATGGGGCGGGCGCGCTCCCCACGCTCACGCCCCTCGCTGCCCGCCCACGCCCGCCCAGCCGCCCTCTCCCACGCGGGGTTTACTTGTTGAAGCACGAGAATGTGTTTCCATGGAGAATCGTGATTGCTGGTTCGAGGACACGAAACACAATTTAACACGTGTCAGGGACTTGTAGAAAATTCTGAATTTCTCAGGACTCCTCAGGAAACAGGCCGGGAGCAGCAGGGGAACCCTCCAGGGGAGTCTGCACGTGTGCACGGATTTTAACCAGTGGTATCCCGCGAAGGGATTTTGAGAGCTCCCGTGGCTGCAGGTGCCGTGTCCGTGCGACCAGGCAGGTGTGTGGAAAGTGGACACCGCTGTGTGCTACTTGACCCCGAGGAGAGGGTCGAGCCCGGGAGACGGGAACCTACCAGGACCCCCGAGCCAGGACCTAGCCTGGTCTTCTACCAGCGATGGAAGGAGGCCTCATGGGGGGCACCTCAACACCAGGGGGGCCTCGCCCTTTGCCCCCACGACCGCCCCTTTTTGCCCAACGTCCTTCTTCCTGCTCCCATCCAGGGCACCTGGAGCTGCCACCCCAACCCGACATCCTTGCATGGCAAATGAGGCACCACACCTGCTCCCCATCAGCAAACTCAGGGAGGGCGCCACCTGGTCACCCCAATCGTGCGTCCTCTGAGCTGAAGATGAGAGTAGAATCCTCCCCCCAGAGCCTGGTGTGCCGCGGGGCTGGGACAGAGTAGCTATTCCTTAACTGAGCAATTCATCCCGGTCTGTCCCAAAATAATGAATGGGGCCTCACTCTCGAAAGGGCGCCCACTGGCCAATAAGTCACGTGCTTCTCCCGTCAATGAATCAGTCAGCATCGTGATCGAGGGCCGCACTGTCCCCGCACCCCGTCGTGGGTGCTGGACGACCTGGGGGATTCAGGGGGCGCCCAGAGGCAGCTCTGGGTAAGCGGCACCAGCAGCACCAGCCACAGGGAATGGGGCCTCCCAAGGGCCTGTCTCCTTGGTTTCTTCTCTCTGGGGCTTGTTCCAGTTTATCTCCGGTGTGTTTTACGTCGATCTTGCTAATCTTTTTTTTTTTTAAGATTTTATTTATTTATTTACAGACAGAGATCACAAGTAGGCAGAGAGGCAGGCAGAGGGGGAAGGGGAAACAGGCTCCCCGCTGAGCAGAGAGCCCGTCGCGGGACTCGATCCCAGGACCCTGAGATCATGACCTGAGCCAGAGGCAGACGCTTCACCCACTGAGCCCCCCAGGCGCCCTCCCACTTGCTCATCTCACGATGAGGACATTCCGGGAATGTTGAAACGTTCAGGAAGGAGGACCAGCCAGGCGGTGACGTGCTCTCAGAGGGCCCAGGCCACGGACGGCGGGGGCTCAGGGCTCTCACAGACCCGTGGCCCAAGACACCAAAAGACACAAAAGAGCATCAGAACTCGTGGACAAAAAGAGCAGAAGGGAGACCGGAGTGAGGCGGAGAACGGAGAGACCGTCACCAAGGCTCAGCAGGCGACCGCACACCGGGGTCAGCAGGCCGGTGCCAGAGTCGCGGCTCTGCACGGTGTCTGGCGGGGCACCCACCCACCTGCCCGGACCGCGAGGAGGGCTCTCAGGGCTGCTCCTGGCAACACAATTTGGCAAAACAAATACATCCATATGCCCATTAGTCCACATTTTAAAATAGATAATCCAAATCATGGGGAAGGGGAAAACTCGTGGGCTCCAAGACATTTATTACACTATTATTTATGAAATGAATTTCAGAACAGCTTCCGGATCCAGCAATAAGGAAATAGGAAAATTACTGTGCGTCCATGTGCTCGGCACAAGGTCCTCTGCTGGGTAAAGTATCAGGGATGTGCTAATGGCAAAATGTTACATTAAAACAAAATGCCTTTAGGATACAATTAAATCTGTGCGTTAAAAATCCTTCCTGGAGGAAATATCGGGACGAAATTGACCAAGGTATAAGAGACGTCATCTTCGGTTGGTAGATCTACAGATGACTTTAAGTATTTTTCAAATTCTTTCAAATAAACACACATCACTTTTATAATGTAATAGCGTATTATACATGTTTTAGTTGAAGCACAAAAACCATTTGTATCGCTAAGCGTTATAAGATTTCAAGATTTGGGCCCTTTTGAAAAGGCCACCTGAAAGGTCACCTGCCATGTCCACCTGTGTCCCCAGGCTCCGGCGCCCCTGATGCAGTATGGCCCCTGGCGCTTCCCACAAACTCCAGTGAATGAGCGAATGTTTTCTTTTTTACATTTTTCTTTTTTTAAGATTTTTATTTATTTATATTTATTTATATTTATTTGAGAGAGGGAGAGAGAGAACACAGAGGCAGAGGGAGAAGCAGAATTCCCCCTGAGCAGGGAACCAGACATGGGGCTCTATCCCAGGACCCAGGATCTTGACCTGAGCCGAAGGCAGATGCTTCGCCGACTGAGCACCCCAGTGGCCCTGAACAAATGTCTTCCTGAGTGCCTGTTGCAGCCCGGCTCTGTTAAATGCATAAATCCTATCAAAACAGCCACCCTCCAAACCGGAGTGGCCCGACATGGAAGCCACGAGAGTTCACTGGCTCATGGACCATCTCCCCACAAGGAAGGTAGGGCCCCATCTGTGCGTCCAGTGCTCGGTTCCAGGGCCTAGACCCAGACTTGGCCCAGAGGCGCATGGAACCACACTGAATGGACGAAGCTGTCATTGCTGTGGTCCGGGAGCGGCAGAGGGCAGCCTCCTGGAGGAAGCGTCAGCCACCACCAGGCCAGCACTCCCCCAGCCCGCCCTCCACGGGTCAGCACCTCCATCCACACCCCCCCACTTCAGGGCCCAGACCCGAGCCTGAGCTTTCTCTGAGGAGGGACGTGGTCTCGCCCAGGACATGAACTCCAGCCCAGACCACACCCATCCCCTTTTCTGCTTGGGGGGTTTCGGAGAGAAGGACTCACCCCCACCAGCCGCCCCTGGAACTAGAGGGGCTGACTTGTGCTCAGAGGGTAGAAGGGTGCTTGCCCCCAGTGGAGCCCCATGTACCCCTAGGATGGCCCATCTCAGCAAGCATGGGGTCAGCCTGACACTGTTCTTGATCTGTGCTCAGTCTGGCTGCCACCACCTCCTGGTGGCACCCAGGAAGGGGCTGGGCAAACCCCACATCCACACAGTTTTCTGTCTGGTTTAGGTGGACAGGCTCACAGAGGCTCACAACCTGCCCTCACTCAGAGCCAGCTTCTCCCCACGGATGCAGCCAGGCAGTGAGACATCCCTTCCTCTAATCAGGGGCCAGGCGGGAGCCCAGCGGAGTCGGAATCATAAACAGACCCCGCTGAGAAGTTGCCGAGGACGACAGATCTCCAGAAGAAACACGCGGACCATCACCAGCACACCTCCGGCCGGGCCGTTTCTCCGGTTACAGAGCTATTGTTCTAAAATGCCAGGCCGATGGCTTTGAGAACTCACATGCACTAGAGGACCTCCTAGGTGAGTCACCAAAGCGGACATAAGAAGAAAACGGAAATTGTAAATGGTCCCATACATACATATGAAACATACTGAAGCCACAATTTAAAACCTTTCCTCAAAAAAATGTTTTCCCGGGGGTTTCACCAGTGAATTATGCCAAATATTAGGGAAGGAGTACTGTCGGTCTTACAGAAGGTCCTCCAGAAAGCAGAGGACGGTGACAGCTTCCCGATGCACTTGCATAGGCAACTTACCTTTGATGCTTAAACATGATCCAGAGATTATGTTAGAAGTTCAAATTTTAAATTTGAAAACTTAATTTTCAAGTGGCACAGGCCATTCTTCCTTAAATGGAAACCTCCAAACAAGGTATGAGCCAGCCAGGCCCGGCCCCATGTGGAAAGAGAGTGGTACGGATCAGTCCAGAGGGCAAAGTCGGTTCACATGTGGGGCTCGGTCCCTGTAAGTTGCCACATTGCTGCTGAGCTGAAGGGGGCTGACAAGGGAAGTTTTCTGGAAAAGCAAACACCCATCTGCCCCCCACTGATGACAGGCACCGCTGTCCTCGGACCAGCTACGGACCTGGAGAAAGAGGTGGAACCGGCTGGGTGTGGCTGATGGGGGTGAAAAGGCCCAGAGGGAGAAGGGAGGTGGACAGGTGCGTTCTCCAAGTCTCAGGGGAGCTCAGGGGACCACCTGAGCTGGACCTGTCAAGTCACAGGCAGCCATCAGGCCTCGAGTCCTACGGACAGGCCACAAGCCTCTGCAGCCGCTGAGCTCCTGAACCATGGCCAGAGCCACCAACGGGCCGAAACTGTGGGCCGATTCACGGCCACTGGACGTGACTCAGACACCGTTGAAGCTGCTGGGCGTTTGCTTCCAAGTGAAGCTGATTCTTGCGATAAACATGCCGGTTCTTACTGGTAAGGGCGTGAATATTAAGGGAAAAGCATTTTGTGTGCTCAGTTCAGTTTCTGGAAAACGTGTATGCTTGGAACAACATGAGTATGTGAATTTATCTTTTTATTTTTTTGAATATTTTATTTATTTATTTGAGAGAGAGAGAGCACACAAGCATGAGGGGGGCTGGGACAGAGGGAGAAGCAGACTCCCAACCGAGCAGGGAGCCTTATGCGGGGCTCGATCCCAGGACCCCGAGATCTTGACCTGAGCCAAAGGCAGAGGCTTAACCCACTGAGCCACCCAGGCACCCCTGAATTTATCTTTTTAGCTGAAAGTTTTACGAAAGCCTCAGCAGATCAAGTGCGCCCAGTGAGCGTGCGGCCTCCAAACTGTGATAACCGTAAACACAGCAGATGCTGAGGCCTCTGCAGGGAAGAAGGCAGCGGAGCAGGGGCTGGTCACCCAGACCGGCCACTCACTGGGGTGTCTCTACATACATTGAGCTAAATAAAATGCACTGTTGAAAGGAACGTTATTTCTTTGTACTTTTCAGGGAGGCTGCTGAAAACGGGAACCTTCAGGTGTGGCTAACGTTCCACGTCCGATGGCACCCCATCCTCCCGCAGGCCTGCACAGAGTCCCAGGCTGGACCATCTCAGGGTCGTGTGGTGGAAACACTTTCCCGCAGCTCCCTGCCCCTTTGCCAGGCGGGCGGGAGAGGCCGGTCCCCTCCACCATCTCTGTGCCGGGAGACCCTGGGCAGAAGCCCGAGGAGGAACGGCTGATTCCAGGCCTGGGCAGGACAAGGACAGGACGTGCCTTCAATGTCTTCCTAGCAGAGAGAAGCCATCCAAGGCAGCCAGGGTCACACCACATGGACTCACGCTGCCCAAGAGGAGACGGCGTGCATATCAAGAGAGAACAGAGGACACTGACGTGTAAACGGTTCCATCAGTGAGCTTGGGTCGCAGCCCCGTGCTGGAGTCCCAACCACACCTGAAAACGGACAGATGGACGGAAGAGTCTCCCATACAAAGTCCACTTGTCGCAACCAGGGAGAGTAGGAAAAGTGTCTCCTGGTGGGAGAGTTCCAGCCACATCCTGACAGCAGCGTGCAGCTGGGCACCGGGCACCTGGCCTTCACGGGCTAAAGGGTCACCAGCGAAACCACCACATGGGGACGTCCGCCAGGCAAGCAGCTCAGCCCACTCAAACAGCAAATCCCGGGACAGCAGGGACAGCTCGAGGACTGTGCCACAGCCAGAGCTCGCGGACTGCGAGGAGTTCCCCCGGGCTACGGCGAGGTGTTGGGGTCCGTTATCAAGGGAACGAGACTGAGACTAAGTGAAAGTTATGCAAAGCCTTATGCTATGCCAAGCATCAGAAGTCAGACTGACCGGCCAGGGCCGCCTCCGAAGAGAGCGACCCCCTCCCGATCTCACAGGCTGGGTTTATAGGGCAGAACCGCAGACCCAAGGTACGTGGCTTCTGTTGTTAAGGCGTTTACTCCCGGAATCGATACCCGGAGCCATACCAGGAGCTACGGGGGCGTTTATTCCCGGAATGAAGTCCGTGGATGTAAACAACAATGTGACTACCTGGGCGATAGGGGGTCGCTCTGGCTAAGCAGGCCCTAATGGTTAAACAGGTTTTAACATTAAATTGGCCCTCACAGCGGTTGTCTCTGAAGGGCGCTCCGGTCTTCTAGGCGCACAGACGGGCACAGACTCTGCGTGAAGCGATCCGGGGTCGCCTCCAAGCAGTCCAGGGCTGTTCCCAGGAGGGGTAGCCCTTGGGTCCCCAGACCTGCCACAAGTCACATCCCAGCACCACAGACCACCCGGCACCACCGCAAGGGAGAGCCTGCAGCGTAGCCGGCCCCGTGGCAGAGACGGGCGGCCGTGTGAGTGGACACAGATGGCCGCGGCGCCCGGTCCTCCCAGAGCCACACACGCCCGGGTGGGGCCTCGGAAGCTGACGTCGGGTCTCTGGGCCGCAGCGCAGGGTGCGGACCGTCCACGTGCGGGGCCGTACCCTTCACTATGCCTCTCTGTCACCTGGAATCGAATTCCCTCCCGCCGACCCTCCGCTACCGGGGAGGGAGGCAGAGAGTCAGCGTGACAGCCGCGCTCGCCCGCCGTGGGGACCTCCGATCGCCTGCATCTGCTTGGAGGACGCGGACGCTCCCCGTGGCTCCTTGCCAAGGCCATCTGAGAGGCATCCACAGTTTAAGTGACATCCTCACCCTCGGCAAATAGATCTCTGCCTGCTCGGAGTGGCGATGCTATCCTCCCGGCAATGCACGGCCCGGTCTTGTCAGGAAGAGGTGTCGGCTCTCGTTACGTTCCCGAGGATAAATCCCACTTATCAGGCCCTGCAGAGACCCGGGTCCCTGACATCCCATTTCAGACTCACGCGGCCTCCCCGCCTCCCCCTCCTGTCTCCGCCACACACGGCTCAGAGACGCCGCCGGAGTGAGCCGCGCAGAGGAGACCGTGGACGGCCGAGATGCGGGGCTCAGTGAGCGGGGCGCCCCGTTCTGAAAGGTGATGTGGGGCCTTGGGAGGGGGACAAGCCCCCTCGCCTGTGCGCTCCCCTCTGGGAAGTGATTCAGTCCCAAAGCACACAATCCACAGCCCGGGAGCTTGGGTCTCAGGCCCCAGCCTCAGCTCCTCCAGCGGCCCCACGCGCCTCAGAGGACCCCAGGCGCCAGGGCCCAGGCGGGACGGGGGCTCAGGGGGTACAGGCCGTGTCTGCCATTCGGAGGGTCAGGGAAGGTCGCTTGATGAGCTGCTCGGATCTGGGCTGTTGGACATGCCCTGAGTTCCTCGTGAATCATTCCAAAACAGAGACCACCCCCCACCACCCTCCAGGGAAGACTGGAGGAAAACAGTCCCCAAACCCCACCACCAGCCACGCCGCTCTTTGCCGGGGTCAGAGAGAAGGAGCCGGAAGGGGTGTGTGGGATCCCTCACAGGGCCTCGTGTGTCGGACCCAGGGCCCTACAAACATTGCCTTCCCAGGCCTACCTACCCCTACAGCTTGCTGTCCGCCCGAGGGCCCCCCTAGCCCATTGCCCGGATCGGGACGGACGAGGGTTTCCACAGGGTCTCCCGGGTGGCTCAGGACCGTCCTCAACCACGTCCGCTGGGGCCCGGCCCGGACCCCACAGCCTCGGCTCCCGGGGCCATTCGGCACAGACCTGGAGAGCAGGGACTGGGGAATCAGACGCGTCCGGGTCCCAGTCGTGACCAGCCACGGTCTTCTGGGGCGTCACAGAGACCCACTAAGCTGCAGCTTCCTGGAGGATAAAATGGGAGTAATTGTCCAAGGGCCGGCACGGCGGCAGGCCTGGCACACGGTCGGCGCCGAAGGCACGAGAGCCATCCCGGCCACAGACACCCCTTGAGCCGATCTGTCAGGACAACAGAAATGCGGTCCTGGGGGACATGGGGGGACGCGGGGGGGACATGGAGGGGAACGCTGAGCCCAGGACCGCTGCGGGGATCAGGCAGCAGACTGGCCAGGAAGGTGGCCACGTGGGACAGCCTCTCTGAACACAAAGCCCCTTGGCCCAGGCCCTCCAAGACCAGGACACATCTCTGTGACATCCCCACTCCAGGCACACGGAGGCTCCTGGTTGGGCTTTTCCCGCTCACCGTTGGGCCAGCTTGTGAGTGACAAGAGGTCACACCTCACCATGCCGCTGTGTCCACGCCCCCGTCAGTCCCCAGGTGGGTCCCCAGGGGCATCTGCACCCAGGGTAGTTGTGGCTGGCGGAGCACGACAGCAGATGGGGCCCTGCAGCCAGGATGACAGTGGGGACTGGGCAGAGGGCGACACTAGGGTCAGGAGGGCAGGACTTCTGGTGAAGCCACAGTGGGTGGGCTACACTAGCACTAATGCATAGGTTCACGCACTGGCAGGGTCACGCGTACACACGCACATTGCATGAACACACAATGGACACATAGACACATACCTCACACTCACGCACGCCAACACACAAAGACAGTGCTGCTGTGCAAATACACACAGAGACACACGTATGCACATATATTGACACACACGACAAACGCGTGCACACACGCGGCCACAAAACAACCCGGCACAAATTCGCAGGCCTCACAAGCATGTATCCACACGTGTGTCCACACACCCGCATACTTACACACATGTACGTGACACACACGTGCGCGCACACACACGCACCCATCAGCAGCGTCCGACTCCGTCCCTGTCCCTTGCTTCAGAAACTCTAGTACAAACTAGGTCGCCCAGAGCCCCTTACGGCGCAGAGGACCACGTCCCCCAAGGCCGGGGCCCGTGCGCCCCCCTCACCGCTGTGTCTACACCCTCACTTCCCTCTGGGGGCTGGGCCACCAGTGTCTGCCAGATCTCGTGCCCCTGTGTGCCCGTGTTCTGGGGCCCGCCCGATTGCTGATTGATTAGGAGACGGAATAATGCCGCCATGGTCAAGTGTGTCATTTATTTAAATGGAACAGAATGTGCCGCGCTCTCGCTGGGACCCAGGACTCTACTGTTGAAGCCCATTTGACACAAACTGAGGTTTCGAGGTTCACAGATGCTGCGTGGGAGAGCTCCCAAGAGGATGTCAGCAAAGTTCACCAGTTCCTTTTACTTGGCTTGAATTAATCACAAGATAGAGAAAAAAAAATAAGTTCTATTTTTTTGAGGCTTTTTAAATAAAATCATTCTAAGAAGCATACATTTCTTCCAGAGATATAATTAAATTTCCAAATTGCAGCATCCTCTCTCCCGGTCTGCCGTCAGCGAGTGAAAGGAATTCGCTGATATGCAAAATCAGAAAAGTTTCCACCCCCTTCGGAACCCTGCACGTCTACACCCGGGGAGACTGGGCTGTCCCTCGGGAGCCGCAGTCAGGCAGAGAGCAGGGCGCGTCAACCAGGAGGCCAGCCCGTGACCCCCACAATAGGGCTCCCTTCCTCTTCCTCTCCGGGGAAGGGGGTGCTTCTATGCGGTTACGCTCGCTCAGGTCCGTGCGTGTCTGGCAAATGGATTCTCCTCCTCAGGGCTGGGAGTTTCTCTGTTTCTGCATTTTCACTTAATATGTCACAGCGATACGATCAAGTGATTTACACGTATTAAACGTTATAATGTCCTGCTGCATTGGATTTTCTAGTATTTTTTTTTAGGATGTTACATCTATGCTTTCAATGAGATTAGACCCCAATTTTTTTTTTCTGTTTCTGCAATTTATTTTCTGATCTGGGTATCAGCCAGACAGATATTTTCAAAAATAGGTACCCAGATTTTTTAAATAGAGCATGGTCGTTATAAAAATTTAAGGCAATGCAAAATAGAAAGGAAGAAGGAACATTGAGACCCTCTGCAAGCTTGTGTCCCAGTAGAGGGAGGAATGCATGAGCGGGTAGGACTAATTCTGTTACAGTAGCATCATGGAAGAGACGTCGGTTTCCGTTGAGAAGTCTACATTGTCCTTGGGGGTAATGGATTGTTTAAAGTAGACGTAAAGAAGTAGCTGAAATGGGCTATTCCTTCACCAAGATGCCTTTAAAATCCCACCAAACCAAAGCAGGGGAGTGGAAATGACAAAAACAGATATGAAGTTTGGAGTACTTTGGGATTGCTTGTACTTCACACCACACAACTCTAGTCACCCCTGGCACCAGCTCTGAGGACACCATGCGCGTCTCCACTCACCGCCTGAGTCTCACGGGAGCACGTGCCCAGGTTCTGCCATCAGCTGCCCCCGCGGCCACCGCCGCAGCCTTCCAGCCCAGCAACCTGCGCCTCTGACCACGTGGCCGGAGTTTGCGGTCACGCTGGCTTGACCTTCATCATCCTGGGTTCTTCCATTGTTTTGATTCAACTAACATTTTCCTTCCGTTATATGCTCTTTATCGTAGCAAAATATACACAACATTAAATTCACCATTTTAACCGTTAAGTGCACAATCTGGGGGCACTAAGCACAGTCACACTGCCGTGCAACCACTGCCCCCCTCTGTCCCCAGAACATCTGCGTCTCCCCAAGCTGACACCTTGTTCCCGTGGCAATCCAACCCCCAGGGCCTCCCCCGGCCCCGGCCCCGGCCCCTCTGTGCTACCTTCCGTCTCTGTGAATCTGACGCCTCTGGTACTCGTGCTTCTGCAACAGCTCACCTCCCTCAGCAGCGTCCCCAAGGCTCACCCTGCTGCAGGTGTCAGGCCATCCGCACCTGTCAAGGCTGGGTAATATCCCACGCGTGTACTGACCTCATTCTGTTGACCCGACCCTCTGCGGATGAGCACCAGGACCATCCCCACCCGCTGGCTACTGCAGATAAGGCTGAGATGAACACTAGTCGGCCAACACTCGTTCGAGCTCCTGCATTCAGTTCTTGGGGACACACACCCGCATACCCGGGTCGAACGGTAACCCTGCCTTCAGGGTTTCGAGGAACACCGGTGCTGTTTTCCGCTGCAGTGGCACCGCCCGACGTTCCCGCCAGCCGTGCCCGGGGCTCTCGGTTCCTCACACCGTCACAGCCCTTGTTACAGCCTGGGGGTCGCAGCGGCCATGGGAGTGGGTGCGACACGGTGCTGCCGTGGCTTTGATCTGGTCTCCCCAAGCAGTGGTGCTGAGCGCCTCCTTCACGTCTTGTTTGGAGAAATATCGGTTCGATCTACCCTTTTCTAGTCAGGCCATTGGTTGCTGTTGACGTGTAGGAGTTCTTTATATATGCTGGATAGTGAACCCTCGTCAGACATGTGATTTGCAAATTTTTTTCTCCCATTCAGTGGGTTGCCTGTTCACTCTGCTGACCCTGTCCTTGAAGCACAAAAGAACGTCGTGTACTTAATTTTTGACAAAGTCCCGCGTACCCGTTCTCCATTTCGTTGCTTTTTGTGTTATATCCAAGGAATCATTGCCAACCCAGCGTCGTGAAGCTTTCCCTACATTTTCCTCACAGAGTTTTGCAGTTTTAGCTCTAACACAGGATTTGGTTAAGTTGATTTTCAAGTATGGTGTCAGGTGAGGGTCCGACTTCATTCCTCTGCCCCTGGAGACTCCCTTTCCCCAGCACTGTCTGTTGAAAGACTGTCCTTTCCCCACCGGATGGTCTTGGCAAAAATTACTTGACCACACACATGAGGGTTTGTTTCGGGATTTTGGTTCTCGTCCCTCGGTCCTCACTCTGTCTTCATGCCGCGCCACACGGTCCGATTACCGTGACATCTCCTAGTAAGGTGTTGGTTTCTCAGGTAGGCTGCGTGCCCGGCGGGGAGCCCAGCGTGGGCCTCAA
Organism: Lutra lutra; assembly: GCF_902655055.1. Classification (NCBI taxonomy): domain Eukaryota; kingdom Metazoa; phylum Chordata; class Mammalia; order Carnivora; family Mustelidae; genus Lutra; species Lutra lutra. Next base: position 143,818,516 of record NC_062285.1, read on the forward strand.
ACCCATGACCCTGAGATCAAGACCTGTGCTGAGATCGAGTCTGACGCGAAACCGACTGAGCCCCCCAGGCGCCCCTCACAGTAAGTTTTGAAATCAGGAAATGTGAGTCTTCCAACTTTGTTCTTCTTTTTCATCAAGACTGTTTCTTTAGGACGGATTTTCCATTTCTGCAAGAAACTGTCCCTGGGATTCTCTTAGGGCTCTCACGGGATCTGCAGATCGGCGCAGCTCGTACCTGCTTCCTCACAGCGTCAGCCGCCAGCCCGTGAACACACGTGCCACTGATTTAGGTCTTGCACTTCTCTGCGCAGCGTGTGTGTGGCTTTCACTGTCGCAGTCCTTCGCCGCCTTGGTTACGTTAACTCCTAAGTATTTTATTCTCCCCGACGCTGCTGTGAGTGGAATCACTAACTTCCTTTTGGATCGTTCGTTACCGCTGCAGAGAAACACAACTGGTTTTTGTGTTTTTTGCATCCGGCAACCCTGTTAAACTTACAAATTCTAACAAAGTTTTGTGGGATCTCTAGGGTTTCTACACATAAGCTCACGTCACCTGCAAACAGAGATGATTTTTCTTCTTCTCTTCCTATTTGAATCCCTTTTCTTTCCTGGGTGCCCTGGCTGGAACTTGCCGGGCTGTGTTGAACAGGAGTGGTGGGAACGGGGGTCCTGGCCTCGTCCCTGATCTCAGGGGGGAAAGCTCTCTGTCTCTCACCGCTGAGCGTGATGCTAGCCACAGGCCGCTGTGTATAAAACCTTTATTACGTTGAGATGGTTCCTTCTATTTTTAGTTTATTGAGTGTTTTTATCATGAAAGGGTGTTGAATTTTGTGAGATGCTTTTTCTGCAAACATTGGCATGATCCTGTGTTTAACTTTTCCTTCTTTCTGTTAACGTGGTGTGTCATGTTGAAGGGTTTTTAGGTGTCCAAGCACCCCCACATTCCAGGAACCATTCCCATGGGTCCTGATGCACGACCCTCTGAAGAGCTGCTGAAGCTGGTTTTCTAAGATGTCGCTGAGCCTCCCATGACACTTGGAAGTGAACGTGTTTTGTCTCATTTACTTACCTTCATTTTCAGAAACACTAAATACCTCTTGTATGTATGGGATTCCTCTTGTATGTGTTCTGTTTCCCTATCTCCATGAGGTATAGGTAGATAGTTCCAGGACACGAACATCCAGGTACCAGGGCAGCACAGAGGACGGTCACCTAAGCCTGTCCACGTTGAGCCCTGGTCAGGGGGGCCCTGAGTGTCCCAAGGGTCCAGAGCAGGAGCTGGAGAAAGACCCCCATGTCAACTCTGACCCCAGTAGACTTCTCCACCCCCCACTCACCTGCACACGCCTCCCCTCCTCCCCCCACCCAAACACAGCACAGGAGCAGGGCTCCTCCCTCACAACCCCAGCAAGTTCCTGCTGCCTCTGGGCTGGGTCTGGGCACGTTGCCCCCTGGAACCAGCCCGGCCCCAAAGCCAGCAGGAGCTCGCACCTGCACTGGCACTAACTGCCAGTGTCTGGGTTGGGTGATCGGGGAGAGATGTTCCTCGGGACCCTGCTCCCCTGGAGACCCCCCGGAGAGTGTCAGATCAGGCTGGAGGGGAGGTCACCAGACAGGGAGAGCAACTTGCTGTGCCCGGGAGCAGAGGGAGTAGAGAGTCTGTGAGGGGAAGTGCGTCCTGGTGTGTAAGGTGAGGAGAGCGCGGGGAGCGGGCCCCGGCCTAACGGGGCCGCCTCACACCAGCCCCGCCCTCTGTGCCTCAGGTGCGCCTCCGGGAAAGGTTTGGGGCCACTCGTCGGGGGGTCCCGCAACTCCCCATGGGAAGCAGCACCTGGAGCGGAAGGTCTGGTCCTGGGCTGGCAGAGCTCGCCCAGAATGATGCTACCGTGTCTGTGGCACAGCACGTGGCCAGTTTGACCTCAAGCCCCCATGACAGAGGGGCCTCATCACCCCATTCACAGATGAGGAGACCGAAACGGACCTCCCCGTCCCGGCAGGTCCCGGGCCGCTCTCCCTGGGAAGTGTGCGGGGCGCCGTCTACACACCCCAGCGATACCCTCAGAGCTCTTGACTGTGGGGCCCAGACAGCCATGCCCCCATTTTCAAACCATCTGAAGCTACGTGTGCGTTCGGAAGACCCAGCCTCATTCCTGAGGAAGATCTGCCTGGGGCGAGTGTGAGCCCGTTGCCCGAGAAGGGAGGCCTGCGGGGCAGGGAGGCCTGTCTTCCGGGCCGGGGCTCCCGTGGCCAGCACCCGTCCGGGAAGGCCATGGGCAGCGTGAGAGTGGCCTGGTGTCCACGGCCGGCCCGGCCCACTGTCTGGGCCAAGGACACCCCTGAGGCCTAGCGGTCCTCCACTGACCCCCGCAGTGCGCTCCACTCTCCCGTAAGATCGGACCCCCTGACCCCCTGCAGTGCGCTCCACTCTCCCGTAAGATCGGACCCCCTGACCCCCTGCAGTGCGCTCCACTCTCCCGTAAGATCGGACCCCCTGACCCCCTGCAGTGCGCTCCACTCTCCCGTAAGATCGGACCCCCTGACCCCCGCAGTGCGCTCCACTCTCCCGTAAGATCGGACCCCCTGACCCCCGCAGTGCGCTCCACTCTCCCGTAAGATCGGACCCCCTGACCCCCTGCAGTGCGCTCCACTCTCCCGTAAGATCGGACCCCCTGACCCCCGCAGTGCGCTCCACTCTCCCGTAAGATCGGACCCCCTGACTCCCTGCAGTGCGCTCCACTCTCCCGTAAGATCGGACCCCCTGACCCCCTGCAGTGCGCTCCACTCTCCCGTAAGATCGGACCCCCTGACCCCCCGCAGTGCGCTCCACTCTCCCGTAAGATCGGACCCCCTGACCCCCGCAGTGCGCTCCACTCTCCCGTAAGATCGGACCCCCTGACCCCCCGCAGTGCGCTCCACTCTCCCGTAAGATCGGACCCCCTGACTCCCTGCAGTGCGCTCCACTCTCCCGTAAGATCGGACCCCCTGACCCCCTGCAGTGCGCTCCACTCTCCCGTAAGATCGGACCCCCTGACCCCCGCAGTGCGCTCCACTCTCCCGTAAGATCGGACCCCCTGACCCCCCGCAGTGCGCTCCACTCTCCCGTAAGATCGGACCCCCTGACCCCCTGCAGTGCGCTCCACTCTCCCGTAAGATCGGACCCCCTGACCCCCTGCAGTGCGCTCCACTCTCCCGTAAGATCGGACCCCCTGACCCCCCGCAGTGCGCTCCACTCTCCCGTAAGATCGGACCCCCTGACCCCCTGCAGTGCGCTCCACTCTCCCGTAAGATCGGACCCCCTGACCCCCCGCAGTGCGCTCCACTCTCCCGTAAGATCGGACCCCCGGCCGCCCTCACGTGGGGCCTCAGTGCAAGAATAAGTCCAGGTGACTTGCTGAGGGAGGCCGGGTGCCAGGGGAGAGGAGGAGGGTCCGGCCCGAGAGCCTTATGGGAGAGCAGGACGGAGACCACATGTGCGGACAGATAACCAGCCCCCCACCCCGGCCTCTGGTTCCCAGAGACGAGGGCACCGTCTGAGGTCAGGGACTCAGGAAGAGGAGGGTGCTGCCCACAGGGAGCACAGGGACGGAGACGGAGAGGACGGGGGTCCTGCATAGGCCGTGCTTCTCGGGGGTCTCTGCCCACCGCCGCCCAGTGAGCAGCAAATCCCCAGGCTCCCAGCTCTTCCCTGCCCAGGCTAGGTGCCCACGAGACCGGGGCCAGCCCAGCCGGAGCCCAGCCAGGGCCAGCACAAGACTGGACAGAGCCCGAGCAGAAGGGCCAGCAGTTGCGGACATGCTGGGGACTCCGGCCTTGCTGGTGACAGACCACGGAAGAGCAGCGTGTCTTTGAGCCAGTGGGCACGGGAGGGTGGCCCAGGGCTGGCCAGAGAAGGAAGGAGCCAACTGTGCTGGGCAGCCGTGCTGGGCTTCAGTTCAACGGAATAAGGTGTTTTCCAGAACAGAATTGCTCAGAAGCAGACCAGGTACCGTGTAAAGGGGTGAGCTCCCCGTCCGCATGGTGACCCCCAGGGCGGGCAGGTATTTCTGACCACACCACTTGGACCACTAAGAAGAGTGGGTTTCTGCCTGTAGGGACAGGCGCACCTCACCGGCCCCCACTGGGTGACCTTGGGTGATCTTGGGTCCCTGTCCAGCCCCATGTCCTCGCCCACTCCCCTCTCGAGCCAGTCCTGCCGCGGGGGCTGAGTTTCTGCGGCTCTAGACGGAATCGTTCGCAGCTGCGCGTCCGTGTTGGCTCGCGGCTTCTACCAAACCCCCTCATTTATATCCCCTTCGCAGACGGAAACGTAAGGAAACGTGTCAGCGACTTTGACTCTGTTGCCTACAGCGCAGGATGAGCCCAAGCCGCAGCTGTTTTCCGGACGAGCTGGACGGCAGGTCTGAGCGCCCGCGCTCACTTTCAGCTGCAAATCTCGTTAGAGGAAATCTCTTGTTTTGTGAAAAAGAAGCAGTGTGTCGACAAATTCCTCTGCCTCGAATTCCGCAGGGATTCAAAGCTCCCAGAGTCCTTGTTCTGCCTGGAAGAGGGGGCCGCTCCCACCAGGTCCCCCCGGCCCCGCAGACGGGAGCAGGGCACAGTCCCCGGTCACAGCCCCTGCCTACCACCGCCGCAGCAGCAGAGTGTGGAGGTCCCGGGGCCCCCACACGTGGGAAAGCTGCCCCCCATCACGGGCCTACCCCTCCCAGCTCACACCCCAGCCCCTGGGATCGGGTCACATGTGGCATCATTTACGGCTAAAGGGGAGACCTCTCCATAGACGGGCCTCCCGCTGCCAGGTAACCCACCTGCTGCTTCCCTCACCAGGAACCCCTCCTTCCAGACCCCGCAGCTGGGGCCCCACCACCCTGCTGCGGCTTCACAGGACGCCCGGTGGCCCCAGTGGCCCATGGGCTCCTCCTTCTCCTCCATCACGAAGACCCTCCATCCTCCACCTCCTCCCTTCTCGGTGGTCTCCTCACACACTGCCTCCTAGAAGCCTTCCTCGAAGTCCCGGCACCACCGCCCCTGGTTACACCTCCTTCACCCCCCAGCCCCTGCCAGGTGTTCTTCCTGTCCCAGGAATTGATTTTATACGTGTCTGTCTCTCCCTCTGGGTGCCTGCTACAGCTCCCACACCCAGGACTGGGGCCAGCAGAGCCCCAAGAAGGGCAGCAACCTAGGAAGCCTTCCTGGAGGTGGAGGTCTCAGCACGGACCTGGCAGTATGAAAAGGATGCTCACACTCTGAATTCGGGTCATACGAGTAATGGCGGTCATAACTCCGTGGTCTGCTGGACCTGTGGGCACATGAGAGGACCATGCTCCGCATTCGACAGGAGATACCCTGAGGCGCATGTGGGCAAAGGGATGTGCCCAGAGCCATGGGGGCGGTCAGCAGTTAGCCCAGGGTCAGGGGCGAGGCCAGGGTCAGGGGTGAGGCCAGGGTCAGGGGCGAGGCCAGGGTCGGACTAGGCCAAAGTCAGCAGCCAGGCCAGAGTCAGCAGCTAGCCCAGGGTCAGGGACTCGGCCAGGGTCAGGGCTAGGCCGGGTCAGGGGCAAGTCCAGGGCTGGGGCTAGGCCAGGGTCAGGGGTGAGGCCAGGGTCAGTGCTAGGCCAGGATCAGAGGCAAGGCCAGGATCAGGGGCAAGGCCAGGACCAGGGGCGAGGCCAGGGTCAGCAGCGAGGCCTGGGTCAGGGGCGAGGCCAGGGCTGGGGCTAGGCCTGGGTCAGGGGCGAGGCCAGGGTCAAGGGCGAGGCCAGTGTCGGGGCCTAGGCCAGGGTCAGAGGCTAGGCCAGGGTTAGGGGCTAGGCCAAGATCAAGAGCTTGGTCAGGGTCAGGGCTAGGCCAGAGTCGGGGCTGGGCCAGGGTCAAGTGTGAGGCCAGGGTCGGGGCTAGGCCAGGGTTAGTGTGAGGCCAGGGTCAGGGTCTAGGCCAGGGTTAGTGTGAGGCCAGGGAGCAGGGCTGGGAGCAGGGCCAGGAGGGCAAGGTCAGGAGCAAGACCTAAGGCAGGGCTGGGAAAGGGTCGGGGTTAGCGGGCAACAGGGCTACGGCATACAGAACTGGGGGGCAGGGCCAGGGGCAGGGCTGGGAAAGGGCTGGGGGGGACAGGGCCAGAGCCGCCTTTCCCTCTGTGTCATCTGACGTTATCCATGTGGGCATCTTCAAATGGCACAGCCCCCACCCTCACCATACCCCGCACCCCAGCTTCCCTCCCAGCTCCCTTCACCCCACCCCAAGTCCCAGCCTGTAACCACCCTCCCACCCCCAAACACACTAGATAGGCCTCCACAACCCTGACTTCTGTCTTCCAAGTCAAGATGTCCACCCCTCCCTGTCCCCTCCATCAGAGCCAGGTGTGCCTGCGTCCCCACCACTGCCATCTCCATCCCCACGGATGGCATTGTGTCAGAAGGGTGTGGATCACAGGTCTACTCACTCAGTCCAGGAAGAATGAGGACACCACCATGGGAGTGTCATACAGGAGAAAGCCACCCAGACAGAGGCCCAAATCACCCTCCTGTCCCAGGTCCTTGTTGTGTGACTCTGGGCACGTCACTCAAACTTTCTGGGCTTTAATCTTCATGCCTATAAAATGGTCATGAGAGCAGCAGTTATGTTGTATGAACAGAAGTGGACACATGGGAATCACCTTGTCTAGGACATAGTGGTCCTTAGTACCACAGCATGGATCGATGGATGGTGGATGGATGGAAGGATGGATGGATGGAATAACAGTTGGACAGAAGGACAGGTGGATTGATGGAGGATGGAAGGAAAAAAGGATGGATAGAGGGATAGATGGGTAAAAAGATGGATGGATGGATGGATGGATGGGTGTATGGATGGAAGGATGGATGGATGGATGAATGGGTGGGTGGGTGGGTGTATTGATGGATGGATGGATGGGTAGGTGGGTGAGTGGACAGATGGAGGGATGGATGGATAGAAGGCTGGATGGGTGGGTGGGTGGGTGGGTGGATGGATGGATGAGTGGGTGGATGGGTGAACCAAAAAAAGAGCATTTCACCCATGAGGAATCAGTCACCATCTTCATTTTAGGGCACAAGGCCAAAGGAGTTTGGTCCTACTGTGTGGCCAGAACTGGACATAGGCAAGCCTGTGCCATGGCCAGGGGAGGGCAGGTGGCAGAATTTGGCAAGGATTCAGGAAACTTTGATCCTCCTCTTAACCAAGTCCACATGGCATCCCTTGGCGCCATCTGGCCTCAACATCCCTGGTTCATGGGCTGAACTGAAACCACCCACGCAGACACAGTGCCCTCCAAGGAGATGCCCCTGGCTGAGAGGCAAGGGGTCTTGGGCTCACCTTTGAGGCCTGGAGGCCTCCACTGCACTGGGATTGCAGACACCCTGATCCTTCCCCACAGCAGCCCTGTGGGGCCTGGTCTAGGTCTGATTCTGTCCTGGGCCCTGGGGTGGGAGCTCAGCATCCCTGCCGAGAGAAGAGAGAACACGGAGTTCGCGCATGTGCATAACCTCATGGCCAGTCCCGTGAGAGGTCGAGGTTCGCGCGCGAGGCAGAGGGACGGGCACCGACTCCGCTTCTGCCCTTCTGTCTTTGATGTCCTGGCTGGTAATTACCAGGGAATTTTGACTTAAAAAAAAAACAAGACTAACAAGACATTTATGGTTTTCAAACTAATTACAAATATGGCCAGAAGCGGAAATGCAGGTCCATAAAAATGATGACTCGGCTGAGGCTCCAGAAAGACCAAGTGCACAAGGCACCGTGGGCGCCTCCGCTCTGAGTCTCTCCAGATCCCGGCCCTCCTGCCCCTGCCTCCCAGCGGGGTGGGTAAGGGGCTGTTTTGACGGCTCACGGTTCTGCTCTGTCGTGCTATTTAACAGCCGCATTCAGATACAAGCCACGTAGGGCACCACTCCCCGTTCAAAGGGCACGATTCGGCACCTCTCGGCGAGACACCACAACCAACCAGAGGACGGGGGCACTTTTTCCGCCCCAGAAACAGAAAGCCATCCCGTTCCCTTCGCCATCACCCCAGTCCTCCACCTGCCCCAGCCCCTGACAACCACAAATGCACTTCCGTCTCCACAGATTTGCCCATTCTGGGAATTTTCTATAAACTGAGACACACACCCCCCGGCGCTTCGTGACTGACGTCTCTCACTGACGCCGTCGAGGTCCATGCACGCTCTAGTGTGTGTCCGTCCTTCGTCCCTTTTCAGGGCTGAGTTCTACTTCAGCATACAGATAGGTCACTTTTTTTAAAAGGTATTGGTCCCTTGGCCAACCCCGGGCTGTTTCCACTTTTTTGGCCGCCAGGAATAACGCCGCCGTGAACACTGAAGTACAGGTTTTCGTGTGGCGATGTGTCGTCATCTCTCTGGGGTAAACACCCAGCTGTGGGATCGTGGTGTCATCCCGTCACACTCCACTTAACGACGGAACTGCTAGACGTTTTCCCAAATGGGTGCGCCCTGTGACATCCGGGCCGGCGATGAGGGTCCCAGTCACCCCACGGCCTTGCCAGCACTCGTCTGTGCGTCAGACTCCCACCAGCCCCCTGGGTGGGAAGTGGCACCTCTTGGTGGTCTTGACTTGCTTGTCCCTGACGCTGAATGACCTTGGGCATCTTTTCCCACGTTTATTGGCTACTTATGTATCTTCTTGGGAGAAACGTCCGTTCAGTTCCTTTGTTCATTTTTTAATTCACTTATCACTTTATTACTGAATTGTACCTTTGTACGTTATATAATTTTTTATATTCTATTCTATTTTTTCCCATTCTGTGGGCTGTTTTTTTCATTTCTTAATATTTCCTTTGATGCACCAAGGTTCTTAATTTTAATGAAACCTAACTTACCTATTTTTCCCTTTGTGGTCTATGCACTTGGTGTCATATTCAAGAAACCTTCTCCTGGGGCACCTGGTGGCTCAGTCAGTTAGCTGGCCGGCTCTCGGCTTCAGCTCAGGTCATGATCTCGGGGTCCTGGGATCGAGCCCCGCATTGGGCTCTCTGCTCAGCGGGGAGCCTGCTTGAGATTCTCTCTCTCCCTCTGCCCCTGCTCCTGCTCAATGTCTCTCTAAAATAGATAAATCTTAAAAGAGAAAGAAAGAAGAAGGAAGAAGAAAGGAAGGAAGAAAAGGAAGGAAGGATGGACTCACCTAATCCAAGGTCACAGAGATTTACACCCGTGTTTCCTTCCAAAAGTGTTACATTTCAGCTCTTATAATTGGGTCCTTAATTCATCCTGACTCAGTTTTTGTGTTTGGTGTGAGGCAGGGATCCAGAGGCATTCCTTTGCCTGTGGGCATCCACCCTTCCGACGTCTCCTTGTTGAAGGTCTTGACGCCCTTGTCAGAACTCAGCCGACGACAAAAGGAAGGGCTTGTTCCTGGGCCGCTCCGCTCTGTCGCAGGGAGCAGCGGACTCTCCGCCCTCACGCTGTCCACAGTCTTCACTCCTCAGCCTCGCGGTGAGTTTCGGAATCAGGAAGTGCGGGTCATCCAGCTTTGTGCCTCTCTTTCAAGATTGTTTTGGCTACTTCGGGCCCCGTGAGTTCCCATGTGAATCTTGGGATGGAATTTTCTGTGTGTACAAAGGGTCAGCTTGGATTCTGGCCGCACCGGATCTGTAGGTCCGCGTGGGAAGCCGCCTTCACGATCTTACGCCTTCTGACCATGAACGTGGATCGACTTTCCATTTACTCAAGATCGAGTTTAGATTGTGTAGGAACTTACTTCAGCAATCGGGATTCTTCTATAGACCTGTCTCCAGACCTCCTGGGATTCAACCTCTCTCCTCAACGATTTGTAACTTTCAAAGTGTTAAGTTTGTGCTTCTGTTGAACTTACTCCTAATTCTTGTTCTGTTTGACGCTATGCTAGATGGGGTCGCTTTCCTAATCTCATTTTCCAGTTTGCTCACTGCTACTGAACAGAAAAGCAACTTATTTTATACATTGATCTTGTAAGTTGCAACCTTGCTGGACTACTTTGTTAGCTCTACTGCTTTTGCGTGGGTTCCAGAGGTTTTATACACACAAGACCAGGTCGTCAGCAAATGGAGACCATCTTTCCTCTTCCTTTCCGGTACGGATGCCCGTTCCTCCTTCTCCCAGCCAAATGCCTCAGGTGACCCTCCGGTGTGACGAGAAGGTTCCAGTGGCCGATCCGTCTTCTCCTGATCTGAAGGGATTGGGATTTTGTCACGTGTTTTTTCTGCATCTGTTGAGGTGATTGTGGGTTTTGTCCTCATTCTACTGACATTGTGGATTGCACTGACTGTTGTCAGAGGTTAAACCAACCTTGCGCTGCCCACCAGGCCCCCAGGCTTATTCCGTAGCGGCCCATGTGTCTGGTGTCCTGGCCAGCCTGCTCTAAAAGGGGGGACTCGGGTGTCACTGGGAGGAGGCTCAGCCCTGGCCGCGTGCGGCAGGCCTGCAACCATCTCTTTCCCCGAACTCTCTGCGAGGCCCCTGCCGGCCCCTGGGCTCTCCCGCCCTGCCAGCGCGACTCCACTAGCTACCAGCCCAGCTCACCTGCTCTCCGTGCGGCGGTTCTGGGGTCGGTCTCTGACGTTTGTTCTGACCCAGGGGGGCTCGCAGTGGCCCTTCCTTCGGTTCCCTGCAGCGGACCAGTTGGCCCCGTGGGTTAGCTGCTGCTGCGGATCAGGAAGGCAGTCTTGGGCTTGACCGTCCTTGTGCTGTTTCACGTGACGTCAGTTTCTGGGGGGCTCTGGTGCTCTCTCTCCTGACCACCCCTCCCCCGGACGACCCTCAGAGCCACCCTCTTACAGTGTCCTCCAGGCGTGGACTCCCTGTCCAGTGGAAGAGCTGGGGTAGAGAGGACATGCCACCGCCCGGACAGCCTCCAGGTGACGCAAGGACAGCGGGGAGGAGGGCAGCCTCCTCTCCTGGAGCGGGGCGGGGTGAGGATGCGGGCGGGCGGCCCCTGCCGAGATGCCCACTCCCGGCCTTGGGCCCGGAGCTGCCGGAGAGCGAGCCCCGAGCCCTCAGTCTGGCGCCCAGCAGCTGCCGTCACGGCGGGCGGGAGGCGGGGAGAGGGAGAGCATCTCGGTTCAGACCCTCGGCTCTTCGCAAGTCTCAGTAGAATCTCTCGGATAAATATTTCTTCAATTGATGTAGGCCCTTAGGACAATTTCCAGAGGCTAAACAGGCTTGTTTTTTCCGTGATTTCGGCAAGCCATGTCTGTGTGCCGGGGACGGTGTGTGCAGAGCCTGGAGCTCCCGTCTTGGAAGTGGGGCTCCTGTTACATTTTTTAAATTCCTGTCTCTAGCCCAGACCACCCACTTCCCTGTCTCCATAACTCACTGTGCCCCCAACATACCCTCTGCCCCAGCTGCCTGTCTGTGAGGCCCCTCCAGGCACCGAGCAGACCACCTCCTCCGTGCTTGGGCGTCCCCAACCTCTCCCTGCCGCCCCACGTCAGACCCTCGCCATCTCTCTCCCACGCTGTGGGTCACCTCTGTGCATTCCTTGGGGCCATGCTCCCCCCTCAACTCCCCCAGAGGCCCAGGCAGAAGTGGGGAGGCCCGTGCTGTCCCACCCTGACCTCTGGCTTCTGGCAGTAGACCCATCCCCACCAAGGACAGTTGCCATACGGCACCTCTGCCCCCTTCTGGGTAGCTGCCCATACCTGCTCCGCAATCCCGGGGTCTGTAGTGCAAGGTCGCATCCTTCAGACTAGAACACGTTGGAACAGCTTTGACACGGGAGGGTCAGCTGGAGGAGCTCCCTGCTGGCGAGAAGGCAGAGAGGTCGCCAGAGAGCAGCACATCCCCCTTTGGTTCCCAGTCCCCAGAGGTGGTGGGCGAGCCCCGGGGCCACCAAAGAGGGGAGCCGGAGGGTGCACCACCTGGCACAGTTCACCAGGACGTGGACTGAGCTCAGCAGGCGGGGGGCAGTGAAGCCGCGGCTCCCCTCTTGTGCACAGCCGTGAACTAAGACAGTGAGTACTGCCCTGAACGTCTCGCCAAGTGGCATCGGTGAGAGGGGAACCGTGCAGTAGGACCCCACTCTTGCGAATGTCTACAGCCCGCGAGAGGCCCTGTGCATCGTGGAGGGTGAGTCTACCAAGGAAGGGCGGGGACACACGGCCTCAGAGCTGTCCCACACGGAGACACGGCCCAGGGAGGTCGGGGCTGGGCTGCAGCTCGGCTACCCCGGCTGGGCTCCCCACAGCGAAGCAGTCCATGTCCGATTGCGCGGGCAGGGCGGGGGTTTCTGTGCTGCCGTTTTCTCTGTCCTCCATGTGACTGGAGTGGTTCATCAGTACCCGTCAGAAAATGGGAGATCGTGCGTGATAAACTCATACTATGCTGTGAATGACTGGATCGGGGTTCTGACGACAGGCACTTTGGTTTCGGGGAGACAGAAGGACACAGGAAGCCTCCAGAACCCCTCCTGCAAGCATCCGGATCTGGGCCTCCTCCCCACCCCCCAGAGCTCACTGCAGTCACGTGCAGACGTCCGGGGCTCTCATCGACCCCTGACATCAACAGGCCCCCAGGCCCGCGGCCCCAGTCTGACCACACCCGGCTATCGCCAGCGTCCACAGGTGGCCTGGGTTTGGTACCTGGCTGGGCGGGGGCCTCTGAGGTCTGCACTGAGAACGGCCCTTTCTCGAACACTGGCCAGTGCCCAGCTGTGGGCAGACGTGAGCGGACAGACGCGGTCCGGCCCGCCTGGAGCTCAGGGGTAAAATCCTAGAGGCCTGGCAAAGAACCCAAGGACATCGTCCTGGGGAGGCCTGGACAGAAGCAAATACACAAATGAGACCCGCTGGGCCCCTCTGAGGGACAGAGACAGAGGGCACGGGGTCGAGGGCCAGCCACAGGGGCCTGAACAGGGTCACAGGGCCAGGGTGCCGTGTGCCAAGTCTCGGAGGGTCTGTAGGGAGGGTGACCGAGCTGGGGGGCGGGCAGAGGAGACGCGGAAGGAACCATTTCCAACCGTGTGAAGACAGAGATAAGTGGCATCAGTCTTGGGAACTGGGGGAGCCTTGAAGACCCCCAGGTTTCTAGCCTGAGCAGCTGGACAGGTGGGGGTGAATGCGGGAGGAAGAGAGACCCAGCCTGGCCCAAAGCAAGGTCAGCCAAGGTCAGCGGAGGCCCAGAGCCCGGTGAGAGAGGAGGGGACGGTGCTGGGAACAGCGTGGACACCTTCACTTCACTTCCCGTATGTTGTAATGTGCCCCCCACCCCGCAACCCAGGCGGCAGGAGGGGCTCTGTGGTCCGAGCCCGGCAGAGGCTCAGCGGCCACTCAGACCTCTGTCCAGGGAGACGGGGAGCCCACCCTCAGGCTTCCGAGGGTCCAGGGCAGACCTGGACTGGAGAGCACCACGGCCTCTTGGGCTCTGAGGGCAGAGGTCAGGTCCTGCCTGGTGCCTCCCCAGGAAAGCCAAGACGGGCCTCCCGGGGACATCCTGCCGCCCCCGCCCCCTCCCTCCACCCCTTGGCCCACCTCCTTCCACAGGCAATTCCTGTCTGATGTTTTCCTAATTAGTTCCGCCAGTTTCCTCGGGGTCTCCAGGTGGTGTGAGCCGTGATGTGTGAGCGGCGCTGTTGGCCACGCCGAGGGCTGAGCGGATGCGAGTCATGGTGAGCCCACAGCACGGCACAAACAGCGTCCTTGTCCCTCGTTCACACCCTCAGATTCCGTCACTAATTTGCCTGAAGGTAAGCATGCCCCAGACCCAGCCACATGGAATCCTGAGAGCCTAGGCTGGACAGAAGCGGTCACTGGAGGGGGTCAGCCCAGCAAGTCCCCAGAAGGTGAAGCCTCACAGGACATGAGCCACTCTACCAAACCGCCCCAGTGAGTCACCTCTCAGCGTACCCCGAGAAAGCAAGAACTTAGCAGCACAATCAGGACCAGGGGTGCGGGGGAGTTTAGTATGGGATGGGGACAGAGCAGGGACAGGATGCAGTGGAGGGGGGGACCAGCAGGGGTGGAGGGGGACCAGCGGGGATGGAAGGGGGACCCGCGGGGATGGAAGGGGGCCCCGTGGGGGAGGAGGGGGACCAGGGCCAGCGTGGCGGGGGAACCGAGGTAGGCTGCCTCCAGCCTCAAGTGTCACCATGGCCCCAGCAGCATTCCTGTTCCTGGATCATTCCTGACCCTGAGCTCCCCGCAAACCCACAGTCAGAGCTGCTCCGTGGGGGGTACTGGCTGGGCGGTGTCCACATGCTGCCGAGGGCTCTGTCCACAGCGCCACCAGACGTGCACCCCGCCTTCCTCGACCTGACCACCCCTTGGGTCCCCGTGTCCTCGGCCTAGAAGGTCCCCCCAAGCATCACCTGCACTGGTGTGAGCCCCTCGAATGCCGGCGTCTCCCGGCCCCTCCCCGGGTGGCCCAGGGGACCCCCGCTGGTACTGTGCTCACCCCACACAGTCTGCTCCGAGGCGTGCTCTGGGACGCGGAGGCGGCCTCACTGCGCGGCTCTGCCCTGGAGCTCACAGTCGGAGGGGACGATGGACGTGAGTCGCCCACGCAGGTAGTGACCCCCTCCCCTGACGTGGGCCTGAGGCGGCTCTGGAGAGCCCCAGAGGCTTCCTGGGGACCACGGTGATGAGGGGACCAGTCAGCTTCTCTGCAGCACGCGTCCAGGTCAGAGAGGCGGCCCCCGTGCCCACGGCCCCCACGTCACACTCTGCAGGGCTGGGGACCTCCGTGCTCCAGCCCCACACCCACACCTGCACCCCCAGCCCGGAGACACGGAACCCCCAGGGTCCCCGCCAAACGGTTAATTAGTAGCCGGCGTCATGTCCAAATTTCCATTCTGCCCCCGTAATTATTCAGCCTTTTCCTGTGACATATTTTCTGCTTTTCTCCCAAACGTGGAACTCACAGAATTCAGTGTTGCTCCGAAGCTGGTCCCGCGGCCAGACTGGGCCGGAGAAGAGCGCTCCCGCCACCTGGTGGCCGCGGGGAAGAGCTCCCGGGGCGAGGGGCGCGGCGAACCCCGCAGAGGGCAGGAGGGGGTGGTCTCCGGGGTGGGGGGCTGTAGGCTTAAAGAGGCAACACCAGCTTCTCAGGCGCCGCAGAAGGTGCCCACGGCTGCAACGCTCCCACAGGGCCTGGAGGACCCCAACCGCAGCCCACCCACCCCGGGCCTCTTCCCGCTTAGCGGGCCGCTAAGTCCACACCTGGTGAGGGGCGGCGGCTGACAGGCGTGAACCTGCAGAGGAGCAAATGTCACCACGCCTCGGAGATCAAGATGTGCAGATCATGTTCTTTGAGTTTATTGAGACTTTTAGACTGTGATTTTATAACTTTCATTCCAATTTGGGGAATTTTTCACCACTAGTTCTTCAAAAAACGGACAATGTCAAGTGCTGACGTGGAAGCGAAGCTGGAGAGTCTCCTCTGTTGCCGGCGGGAGTGTGCGGTGAAGCTGCCTCTTTGGGAAACAGACGGGCAGTTTCTCGTGAAGTTAAACCCACACTGCGCACGGTGTTCACCAGTCGCTCTCCTGGGTGTTGGCCCAAGAGAAACGAAAACACGTGCCCTCTCCCATGAACCGAACACGCATACGGCAAGTACTAGAAACGACCTGACACTCGTGAGCGATTAAAGCGTTTTGTCCGTCCGTACAATGGAGTAGCGCTCCCCGCAGAAGAGGAAGAGCTCCCAGTACGTGCGGTAAAATGTGCTCAGTGGAAGAAACCAGACTCAAAAGGCAGCATGTTGTGTGACTCCTTTCATAGGATGTTCTGGAAAAGGCGAAACTGCAGGGTGGGTACAAGATCGGTGGTTGCCAGGAGCAGAGGCTGGGTAAGGGATTGACTGAAAAAGGGTGAAGACATTTGCCAGTCTGCTGAGTGGAGCATTTAAAAGAGGTGGGTATGGCCCAAGTCACACCTCCTCCCACCCGACCTCTGATCAGATGTGCCCTCCCTCAAGCCCCTCTGTTGGTCACTGATCTGTGCTGAGTGTCCCGGGAGATCCAGACTCAGGGGGAGAGCTCACTCTTCCCACTTAGTCCAAAAGTTACATCTCTTC
Organism: Lutra lutra; assembly: GCF_902655055.1. NCBI lineage: Eukaryota > Metazoa > Chordata > Mammalia > Carnivora > Mustelidae > Lutra > Lutra lutra. The sequence continues at coordinate 143,834,526 of NC_062285.1, forward strand.
CCTCACTGTTTGTTATTTCCTTTTCACTGGAAAATTCCTGCAATGACCAGCAAACCTGAGGCTTCATCCTCCAAAGATACTTACTTGGCCCTGTTTCCCATCCATTACTCAGGCTTGTTGAATATGATTTAAATTCCTAGAATATGAATTCCTTGACAGCTAAACCTGTGTTTGTCCTCCGCATCCCAGATCTCAATCCCTCACAGGCATTTGATGGATGTTTGAGATACAGAGGAAGGAAGGAAAAAAGGAAAGGAAGATGGAAGGAAGGAGGGAAGGAGGGAGGAGAGAGGGCTGAACAAATGTATTTCTATACTGGAATTTAGTGTCTGAGAATTATCTCCCATCTAGATTTCGAGCATTCTGAAATGCCCTGGCCCCAGAAATCATCCTACAACATCCAATCAATGGATGTATCTGTGGATGGATAGAGGAAGGGGAGGAAGTAGTGATGGAAGCCTGTATGAATACATGGATGGATACATGGATACATGGATGGATGGATGGATGGATGGATGGATGGATGGATGGTGGATGGTGGATGGATAAAGGATGGATGGATGGATGGATGATGAATGATGAAGGATGGATGGATGGATGGATGATGGATAGATGGAAGGATGGGTGATGGGTGAATGGACGATGGATGATGGATAACAGCCCACTCACCTCTGATAACTCATCCCTTGGGTTGATTACCAACATCCTGAGAGGTGGCCCCCACCCACCCACCCATCATACACAATTGTCCACACAGTGGAGGAAACAGCCACTAGGGACTGGCTGTCTGTCACTGGCCTGGATTCTGCACATAGCTCAGCAACTTCCCTCCCAAGCACCCAACTGACACCAGTCAATGAACATCTAAACTTTGCCCCTCACCCAGATTCAGCTCCTCCCTCTAAAAACTCCTTGAGTAATGGCCTGCCCTTACAGAGCTGACCTCATTCCTCTTGCGTTGCTTCACCCCTCCTGCACACATCTGTTGCACACGGCCCCCGGCCAGACTCAGGCACAATGAGCACACCCTCCAAGAGCTCACAGCCCAGGGCAGCAGCAGACACACAGATAACAAGTCACAATTACACCAGGAGCTGTGGAAACCCCAGAAGTGGCCCCTCATTCAACAGTGGGAAAGAGAGAGGAAATCCAGAAACCTTCCTGGAGAAGGTATCTTTGCACTGAGTCTTTAAACATGAGTGGGAAAGCATCTAGTTTCTCACCGTCAAGTACAACACCCCCTCAGCCCAAGCTGAGGAGGATGGCCTCTACTCCTATTTTGTGTAGAGCTGTCATCGTGAGTGGGTGTTGGATTCTGCATCTCTAGGTATGATCACACGATTTCTCTTCTCTAGTCTGTTGATGTGATGGAGTACGCTCGCTGATTCTCAAATGTTGATGCAGCCTTGCGCGTCTGGGATAAATCTCACTTGTTCAAGGTCCCTGTATATTCATTCTTTCCATTCAGTTGGGTTTGATTCGTTAATATTTTGCGGAGGATTTTTGCATCTATGTTGATAAGAAATAGAGTTTTCTTGTAATGTCTTTGTCTTGGTCGTAGGGTATAATGGCCTCATAGAGTAAGTTATGAGGTGTTCCCTCTACTTCTATTTTATGGAACAGATTGTAGAGAATTGGTACAATTTATTCCTTAAACGTTTGCTAGAGTCCTCCAGTGAAGTCATCGGGCCTGGTGCTCTCTGTTTCGGAAAGTTGGAGATTATCGATTTAATTTCTTTAATATGCATAGGCCATTCAGATTGTCTAGCTGTCCTATGTGCCTCTTGGTAGATTCTGTCTTTCAAGGAATTCATCTATTTTATTAAAGTTATCAAATTTGTGGCATGGAATTCTTCATAACATCCCTTCATTATCTTTTTTTTTTAAAGCTTTTATTATTTCTTATTTATTTATTTGACAGACAGAGATCACAAGCAGGCAGAGAGGCAGGCAGAGAGAGAGGAGAAAGCAGGCTCCCGGCTGAGCAGAGCCCGACATGGGGCTCGATCCCAGAACCCTGAGATCATGACCCGAGCTGAAGGCAGAGGCTTTAACCCACTGAGCCACCCAGGCACCCCCCTTTATTATCCTTTTAATGTCTGTAGGATCTGTAACGATGAACCACCTTTCTTATATTAGTAACTTGTGCGTTCTCTTTTTCTTAGTGGGCTTGGTTAAAGGTTTACCAATTCTAGTCATCTTTTCCAGGAACCAACTTTTAGTTACATTGGTCTCCTCTATTATTTTCCTATTTCCAACTTCATTAGCTTCCGATTTCATTAATTCCTTTTTTTTTCTTTAAAGATTTTATTTCTAAGTAATCTCTACACCCAACATGGGGCTCAAACTCATGACCCTGAGATCAAGGGTTGCGTACTCCACCGACTGAGCCAGCCAGGCGCCCCTCTGCTCTGTTTTTTGTTTGTTTTCTTCTGCTTACTTTGGATTTAATTTGCTCTTCTTTTTCTAGTTACCTGAGGTGAAAGCTTAATTATTGATTTTAGATCTTTTCTTTTCTAAAATGTGCATTCGCCTATAAATTTACCTCTAAATACTGCATTTGCCATATCTTACCTATTCTAATCATTTGTATTTCCATTTTCATTTAGTTCAATTAGAATATTTTTAAATTGCTCTTGAAATTTTCTTTGACCTATGTGTTATTTATTTCCCCAAATATTTGGGAGACTTTCCAGCTATCTTTCTCTTAGTGATTTCTAGTTTTATTCCTAGCATTGGGAATTTTCTAAGTGCACTATATTGGATTGATTTCTAAGTTTAATTCTTGTGGTCTAAGAGCAAACTTTGTGTGATTTCTAGGCTTTTGTTAAGGTGCTCTTCCTGGCCCAGATTGTGGTCCATCTTGGCGAATATTCCATGTAAGCTTGAGAAGAATGTGTGTTCTGCTCTTGTCGGATAAGGTGGTCTGCGGATGTCACTCGCGGCCAGTTGGTTGATGGTGTTATTGAGCTCAATTACGCATCTGTAACTTCCTGCCCGTGGGTTCTGTCCACTTCTGGCGGAGGGTGTGGCTGTGGAGGGCGTCCACGCAGTGGACTGCCCCACTCCTCCTGGCAGGGCTGCCGAGTTTTGCCTTATACGTGTTCACCCTCTGTTGTAAGGCACATACAGGTCTACATGCACTGGCAGGCTGGGCAGCCAAGGAGGGGAAGGCATCTAGGAGGGGCAGCAGGAAGAGCAAAGGTCCAAAAGTGTGGCAGGGCAGGTACAAGGGGCGGGCAGTGAGGGAAGTGAGGCTCAGGCCAGCTTGGCAAATTCGGCAAGGGATGTCTGGGCCTTTCCATGCCCAGGAGGCACGTGGGGCTGCGCAGGGGGCTCAGACCACTGGGGGATAGGGCTCGCCTGAAGGGGCTCGGCGGGTACTAGGCCCTCACATCCCGGTGCCCGCACCTTCGTGTGGCTTCCTCCACCTGAGTGCTGGGGAGACCAACCAGACAATCGGGAAAGAGTGGGGGGTGTACGTGGCTCTGTGCCCGTGGTTGCGTTACGTCGGACGGTAATCTCCTCTTCCTGGGTTGCTCTCTCCTTGGCCGACCACGGAAGCGGCCACACTGGTGGGCACCACATGCAGGGGCCGAGGGGCCGTCTGGCCAGCAGCCAGTAAGAAGCCGGACCGCAGTCCTACAACACAGGAATGGAACGGTGCCCGCAACGTGAGCCGTGAGCCTGTCCGCCCCAGCGCAGCTCCCGACAAGACCATGGCCGCGTGACACCGGTGCAGAGGACCGTGCCCCAGAAACCCTGAGAGAGTGAGTGTGCGTGGCCCGAGCTGCCACCTTGTGGCGGTTTGGTTTTACAGCAGAGGCCACTGGCGTCTAGGTCCAGGGCCCTAATGTCAAGGCCTTTGAGAAATGCCAGGGGAGTCGAGGACAACTTGCCAATGCCAAGGGGCATGTCGCCGGCTGCCGGACACACACCGAGAGCCGTCGCAGGCTGCGGCCGGGCTGGCTTCCGAGACCTTGCAGGAAGGAAGTGGGCTGGGTGGTAGGTCGGGCCATCCATGAGCAGAATGACAGGCGTGGGGTCCGCAGGGACGACGAGGGTCCCGCAAGGCTGTGGAGCCTGACTCCCCGGCCCCCCTCGCAGCTCCCAGAGCCACTTCCTGGGACAGTCGGTAGAAGCTCGACAGCGAACACCATCAACAACACGGTTTAATTAAGAGATAACGACAGTGAAATCAAGGAGTGTGTTGTGTGGGGGTCACGGTCTCCGGTGGCCAACGGCGCCCGCAAAGCTCTATGTTTGTGATCGGAATGGACCGCGATGCTCGCCGGGGAGAGGCGCCGTAGCCGTTAACGCCTCCGAGCGGACCCTCCTCCCACAGTCTCCCAGTTCGCACCGGCGCGCGGCTGGTCAGTTCCAGTTAAACCTGCCTTTCCTCATCAAGAGAAAATGTCGCGCACTCTACCTTCAGTGCGCCCGCGCAGTCTACCGGGAGGACCGCGCCCAATTTCTCACACTGCCTGGCCGCAGAGAAGAGTGGCCCCACGGGGCTGGCCTCCCACCTGCCGGCGGCGCGCCCACCCTGGGCCTCATCCCCTTCTGCCGTACGGATGGCGGTTCCGGTGATCCGTCCCCACGTCACCGACCACCCCGACCCGCAGACGCAGACTGAGGAACGTCGTGTGTGAGACGCGTGCTGCGCGGGTGACCTCGGGGGCCCAGTTAGTGGACATCAGCTGGCCTCCAGGTCAGACACGGCCCTTCTGGTCTGGACGCCAAGACCTGCGCGTCTGTCTCCCGTCCCCTCACACGCCCCGCTGCGCAGGCTGACCCGGGACGGAATCTGGGAGGGGAGGCAGACGCACCGACCAGGATCCTGGAAGGCGCAGATGCGAGAACACGGAGATGCAGGTTGCTCCAAACCGCACGTGGGTGAGCAAACGTTTAACTTCACGCCCATCATTTGCCCTATAAATACGGCCCTTCTGGGGATGGCGTGGAAGCCCTGCCCGGGCAGCCCGCCCGGCTCCCCGCTGAGGAGGCTCGACCTTGTAAGCAGCCACGTTGATGTGACTGTCCCGCCCTCCTCCGCGCTTCCTCCCGCACTCATCTCTGCATAGATCTCCCTTTTCCTCTTTGTTTCTGTTAGATTTTTATAGATCACTAAAGCGGTTTTTCCCCCTTCAAACCTGAGGGTACAGCTGCTGTGAATCTCTTCTTCAGAACCCGGAGCCCTGCTCCGCCCTCCTGGCCGCCCCGCTAAACGCAGCCCTGCAGGCCCCCCACGGCACAGGCGGCTCCTGTCCACACCCCTGTCCCGAACCGGCCCTGCCCATGGGGGTCCCCAACCCCCTGCCCTCCGGAGCCCTCCCTTCTCAGCCAGCCCCCCAGAACTCAGACGGGTCCCTCCGGTCAGACCCCAGCGGCGGAATGCCCAGTCTCACGGCACGACCCTCACCCCACAGCCCCCTTGGAGCTGAGCCGGGCTCCGGGCACGCAGGAGGGGCGCCCGCCCCAAGGATCTCCGGACCCAGCGGCCCCGGCCCAGCTTGAGCCTCCCCGGGAGGCCGTTGAGGACTCCCAGCGGCCCACGGAGAGCGCGGCCGCGACTCACCCGGCGCGCGGGCCCCACCGCAGCGCCTGCCCGTGGAAGGTGAGACTCACGCGCCGTCTCCCTCGGGGACGCCGGGCCCCTGCAGGTTGCCGCCAGCAGGTCCTGGGCTCCCCGGTGCTCCCGTCCAACACAGAGTCCCTGCTAAACACCAGGAGGGCGCAGCTGGCAGTCGGGGCCTGGGCCGCTGGCGGGGGCACGGAGGGTCTGTCCCGGGGGCCGACAGGGCACACAGGCCGGGGCGCAGCAGCCACAGCCCCGAGCACACAGCGGAGCGCGCACAGGCCCGCCTCTCCCTCCGCGCCCGGACATCCACGCCACAAACACGGCCGTGGGGGCAAACACCCTCGGGGCGCCTGTGACCTCTGAGAGCCCCACACGCCCGGGCGGGGGCCGAGCACCGCGGGGATGCCCGGCGGAGGCAGCGGGCAGCCTGGGCTCCGGGCCGGGACCACAGCGACTCGGGCGGTGCGGGGCCGAACGAGAACACCTCTGGAAGCAGAGCCCCCGGGCCCTGGGGACGGTGTGGCGCGGGGGGGCCAGGGATACGCTCTTTCTTCTGCGTTAGAGCCAAGAGCCAACTGTGTTTCCTTTTCTGTGAGGGGCGTCTGTCGTGTGCCCGTTGTCTTCATCCCACCGCTGGTCCCTTAAAGATGAGTTACTCATAAGGCGGCCTGGGGGGCTCGGTTGAGCCTCTGACTCTTGATTTCAGCTGATCTCAGGTTCGTGGGATCGCATCCTACCGTCCTACCGTGGGATCGCGTCCTGCGCTCGGCTAGTTGTCTGGTTGGGACTCTTCTCCCCGTCCCTGCCCCTTCCCCCCAAATAAACAAACCTTTAAAAAAAAAAAAGGAAGAAAAAGATGACGTGTAAAGCTTCATGTGTAAGGAAAGCCGTTTTCTGTGGCTCGGGTTGGAAACTGTCTTTTGACACTAACAGATCCGAGGACATGCACGCAGAAACTTTTAAATTTTACACTGTTAAATACATTACTATTTTCTTTTATAGTCTCCAGAAGTGTAGTCATATTTGTAAAGGGCAACCCCACTTCCATGGCTATAAATGATCATTTCATGTTTTCCTGGAATTTTCATTATTTCACTTTGACCCATTTGAAATATACCTGCTATCAAGAAAATTAACTGTGGCCTTAAAAGGGTATAAATGTGTGTTTCTATCACAAAAATAAAATCAATCCTCAGGAAAGCTTTGTGTGCCTCCCAGAGACCCAGGCTCGCTCTCTCCTATGGCTCTTGCCATTCTCCACCACACGAAACAACTGCTACAGCCCCAGCCGCCTGGTCCACATTCCAGCCAGCAGAAAAGAAAACACAGCAGGAAAGAGCTCTCCTCCCTGAGGGCGCTTCCCTGAAGTGACACTTCCCATTACGTCCCATGATGGGTCGGGTCTGCTGGCCTCACCCGGCTACACGGGGTCCTGGGGGGCCGCAGTCATTACTCCAAGGCAGTCATTACTCCGAGGGCGAGGGGTGAGGGGGCAAGGTGGGGGCAGCCCAGAGACCACAGAATCCCGGCCCCAGATGACCTGCAGGCGTAGCAGGAGAGAAAGCCAGTGGGGCTGACGCAGAGCACGGGGTCGGTGTCCGCCATCTGTCCCAGGCTGCCCAGCTCGCACCACCAAGGGTCCCCACGCTGGCGCCAGGTCCTTGCACCCACCCCCAGCCACCCACCCCTTCCAGCAGCTCCCCTCCCGGGATGCTGACTTCTGGTGCTGATGCCAAAAACCTAGACAAAAAGGGACCATTTTCCGCCCCCTTCCGGTGGGTGCAGAGTGGGCTGCTCCCAGGAGGTGACCCAGCAGAGCCCCAAGGTGACACCGTGTACCAGCCCCTGCTGGGCAGGCGCCTCCCTTCCCACATCTCCCTCTCACCTTGCCTGGCCGCAGCCCCGACCCCAGCCCTGAGCCCTGAGCCTGGCGGGCCAGCCAGGCTGGCTTCTCAAGACCCCGAAAGCAGCACATGGTGGGGTCCGGGGCAGGTCCCCACGGGAGCCCTGCGTCCCTGCAGCCTGTCCCAGGCGACTGGTAACACGCTGGGAGGCACGACTGCACTCCAGTGGACGCCACTAACGGAAAGCTCACTCTGCTCAGACCCCAACAGCACCTTCTTCCAGCCTTCGGTGTGACTGGGACCGTGACCCTGACCGTGAGCAGGTGGGAGGAGCGGCCAACTGCCCTCCCCAGCAGGGGGCTGGGGGAGGGGGTGCCTGGGGTGCAGACCCAGCTCTGTTCGCAGACCGCAGCCGGCGTCGGGCCCATGTGACACCCCCCACCGCCAGCAGCCCCCCGCCGAGGGCCACAGCAGATAAAAAGCGTCCGTCAGACACAGGACAAGCTATCAAAGGAAGACATTTTATTTTCAAGTTTCTATGGAGATGTTACAAACAATGGAGACTGAAGGGGAAAAAGAAAAAACATTTAAAAATTTTAAAACTGCCAGTTTAAAATAAAAATATGATTAGGTAAAATAATAAATAATGCCATCCCATGACAACTTTAAGATGAAGGCATGTCGCGTGCCTCGATGAGCCGGCGGGGACAGGCTGGCGCGAGCCCGCCCAGCGCCCTAGAGAGGGAGGAATGAAGTGGCCACACCGTCCAAATCTTGACTTTATTTTTTAATATAAAAACCGCATTTTTGGAAACCCACCCTACCTTTTCCCCTAACATAATGCTTTACCTCTTAAAAATAAAAATAAAGTACTAATTCTATATACATCACATGTACCATACAAAAATGTATCCAAAGTTTCTATTGCTACCAAAGTGTTCTAAATTAAAACGAGTTACAGAAAGCCCCTCATTGTAAACAAAAGATTACAAGTTACAAAATCAAAGAACACACAGCCAGAGTCATTTACACGACAACCAACACATCCGGCTCCCAAAGCAAGTTGAATTTTTATGTGCTTGTATAAAAAGGCATATCAATATACTTCTGCAAATTTATCTTTCATTATAAAGCAAATGAGTACACTTTCTACAATAAATATCCCGCTGGGAGGCACACCCGTGGACAGGCGAGGGCAGGCGGCGGAGGCTGGAGGCGGGCGAGGACAGCAAGGACGCGACACCCAGAGGACGCGCCCGCCCCGGCCCTCACGGGGGACGGCGGAGTGTTTTTGGTGATTTGCAAGTGATGTACACAGCATAAATTTATTCTCCCCCTCTTTCCACAAAGTACCATCAAAATAATGTCATTTTCTTTCTTAAAATACACATTTGTCATTGTAAATTTACATCCCGTCTTATTAAATAGTGGTACTCCGTGTAAAGAGTATGATTTACAAAATTATTAAACATTCAAAAGTCTTTAAAAAAAAGCTACAGGTCAAAGAAAGTGAGGCTAGCAGCGGCCTCCAGCCGGACGTGCGGCGGGCACAGACGAGCCGGGAGGGCGCAGCCGCGCCATTCAGAGCGCCCAGACGGGGATGTTCCCAGAGAACTTGGAAATAAAACCGGCCCTCCACGCGGGAGGACAAAGGGAAGAACCAGGCCTAGAGATCAGAATAAGTTAAGTCTGGAACAATATACACGCATGTACAACTTATCCACACTATGGACAAGGCCACACGAAGGCGGGCGGGTCAGTCGATGTCACTGAGGTCGCTCGTGGGCTCCCCGTGCACGCGGCTCAGGTGGCTCATGGCGCGGTCGAAGGCGACCCTCACGGCCTTCCTGATGCTGGAGTTCCGCCCCTCCATCATCTTCAGTTTGTCTATGGTCTCGTCCATGCCCAGGGGGACCATCTTGGACTTGGGGAGCCATTGCCTTTTTAAGAGAGAAAAGAGGGGAGCGGTAAGGGCCGCCCGCACGGGAACCCAGCAGCTCCGAGCTCCTGGGCCAGCGGGGATGCGTGGTGGGCACCAGGCGCTCCAGGGCCAGCCCCGTCAGCCAGGCCTGACCAGCCTCAGGGCCGCGGGTGTGGGGCACGGCCTGACCCTCCTGCGAACCCTGGGAGGGGCCGGGGGCTCATCAAGTCTTCACCACGTCTCCTCCACGACACTTACCAAGGGGCCACTGCACCCCGGGAGACGAGCACAACCCATCAGCCTTCCATACCTTACCTGAGTGGCCACCAAGGGCACACACAGACACTCCCTCGCACAGCAAGCAGGGGAGGGCAGGGCCACGCCAGGAGGGGCGGGCAGGTGGACTAGGCTGTGGGGTGGCCGCCCGGCCCTCAGACCGGACACGGCGGGCACGAGCCCCCACCGCGTCTGACCAGGACCAGGTCACGGTGAGGAGAGTGAGACAGGGGTGAGGAGAGAGAGAGAGAGACGGGGGTGAGGAGCACCCCCCCTGGCCACCAGCGGCACACACAGCGCCATCGGTCTACACCCCTCCACTGGTCCCGCACGGCCCCTCCACGCCAGGGAGCCCCTCGCCGGCACAGGGAGCTCTCGGCACGGAGACCACTAATGCGCACCCCATGCGTGCTTGGGGACAACAAGGGACCTGAGCAATGTGGGGGTTTTAGGACCCCAGGCCCAAGAGCACCGTGCAGACCCACACGGGAGAGGAAGTGACAGGGTCTGGTCAGCTGTCCCCCAGCAGGACCCTGGAGCAACGAATGCCTGACAGCAAGCCCAAGGCCGGCCCCGGCGTGGTCTGCGCGCCTGCACTCACCAGCTTCTCTTGTTGTCGAAGAAGAGAACAAGGAACAACTTCTCGTCAGCCTTGGTCTGCATGTGCTCACCTATCTTCAGCACGTCCAGTGGCGGGGCCGGGATGGTGACCCCGTTGTGGTGGCCGGGCACACGCGGCATCTTGGGGTCGATGATCTGTCGAGGGAGGACACGTGCAGGTCACGTCTGAGGGACTGTCTGCCACGGCCCCAGAACACACTGCTCCCTGACCCTGCACACACGTCCCCCGGCCGACGCTCACGGGACACTTGTCCCGACAACAGCAGCGGCACGGCCCCCGGACTCGGGGCTCAGGACCCCAAAGCTCAGCACCCTGGCTCCCCAAAGGGCAGCCCCACGGACCCACACGATGCACAGCCCAGGGTCGTGGCCCCACAGCCCGCTGCCCCGAGGCTCACCAGGGCCGGATAGGAGGGGTAGCCACTGCACTTGGCCCACACGACTTTGAGAGGCTCGAGGACGGAGGCCGCAGCATCGGTTGAAATCCACATGCTGTTCTGACCGACCTCTGGGCAGAGAAAGGAAGGGTGCAGGGCGTCATCGGGAGGGCCGGGCACCGGGCACATCTCAGGCCACCCCTGCAGGAGTCCCAGCAAGACCCACTCCCACCTGAGCCCAAAGCCTGGCCCGGCCAGCACCGGCCCAGCGGGTCCCTCGCGCTCTGCCAGATGCGGAAATGGCGGGAACCGGCAGGCCTTCGATCCCCGACGTGTGGCTGCAAATGGCCACCAAGCCTAAGGTCGGCGGCCTCCAGAGCCCCATGACCAGCGAACATGTGACTGAGGATCCCCCCACACAAAATGGTCACACACAGGACAAAGCCGTCCCCACTGTCCCCACGGCCCCCCTTCCCGTGAGCGGCAGCTGTCCCCACGCGCATGGAGCTCACAGACCCCTGGGACGGAGGCCAGCTTGACCCCGCCCGGCAGAACGGGAGCCCACATCCTGGCCCGTGGAGGACGGGGCCCGGACTCACCAGCGGCGATCCTGGCGGCCTTGGCGTAGTTCCCGTTCTCGATGCAGGAGATCAGCTCGCTGCGGTCCTCCAGCGTGTGCCTGCGCACCAGCGCGGGCTTGCCCCGGCCGCACCTGGGCGCGCTAAAGCTTCAGAGGAAAAGCAAAGCCGAGTCAGGGCGCGTCCTTCCCTCCGCTCCGTCTGCAGCCGGAGCCGGGCCCCAGAAGGCACACGGGGCAGACGCACCCAACAACCCGGAGCGTGCGGGGGCCCCCACGGGGCAGACGGGCGGGGCTGTGCTCGCCACCCTTCCCATCAGCACACGACTTTGGGAGGAAAAGATAAAGAACAAGCGTAACCAGATTCAGAAACTGCCTGTTTTCCACGAACAGTTAGTTTCCCGTCTCTGGTTAAGCTCCATGAGGCAGGTGGAACCCAGGACGCACGAGCCCCTGGGGGGGGGGGGGGGGGCAGGGCAGGCGGGCACAGGTCAGCAGGCAAGCGGGGCCGGGCCCACCTCGTGTCGCAGAGCGGGCTGCTGCTGGATGCGATGCTGGACTCGGAGGCGCAGCGTCGTCGCGGCGCGGCTCTCCTCCCCGGGGCACCGCCCGGCTCCTGCACGCTCTGCGCACCCCCAAAGCCGTTGGTGAGACCTGCAACACAGGCCCAGGGGCACCTCAGTCCCATGCGCCGGACCACGCTGCGCAAGAGCGCTCCCGTCCGAGGCCGCGCGGCATCCGGTTGCCCGTACCCCCACCCTGCAGCGCGCACGGCAGAGACACGGAGGTGCCCTCGAGCCAGAGACCGCTGGTCCGAACACGGTGCTCGTCTCCACAGAGCAACACGGTCTGCACAGGCCCCACAAAGGCAAAGCTGAGCGCACCCAGCTCGTCCTCCCCCAATCAAAGGACTCTGCTGCATGGCGAGCCCCCGCGTGGGGGACGAGCCCTGCCTGGGTGAGACCCCTCGCCACCACCAAGAGCAGGTTCACACAGGGGGGTTTCAGGGGGAACAGCAAGTCCGAGGAAACACACGCACCTCGAGAACACGCCGGACGCATGAAAGCAGGCGACGCGCCCTTTAGCCCCGCGCCCACAGTGCCAGGGCCACTGGGGAGGCGACCCCCCCCGCCGGTTTGCCAACAGTCTGTGTAGCCGAACAAAACACAGTTCACCTAGAACCACGGCAACTCTGAGCCGCGCCGCTGCCTCCCGAAGCACCCGACGCCCCAACAGGACAAGCAGCCGCTCCCTCGGGGCCCGACGGCTGGGGCACTTGGGCACATTTCTCTTCCCCAAAACAATCTTGTTCCCATGCTCAAAAAAACGTTAACTCTGGGGCGCCTGGGTGGCTCAGTGGGTGAAGCCTCTCTGCCTTCGGCTCGGGTCACAATCTCAGGGTCCTGGGATCGAGTCCCGCATCGGGCTCTGCTCAGCGGGGAGCCTGCTTCCCTCTCTCTCTCTGCCTGCCTCTCTGCCTACTTGCGATCTCTGTCAAATGAATAAAATCTTTGAAAAAAAAAAAACATTAAATCTGATTCTTTAAATGTTTTCTGAAGGAGGTGGCCAGGTTACGGGGTTTCCTCATCGACTTTACACGCTACTTTCTCAGCAGCCAAGGCACGCGTTCAGCGAGCACAGCAGAGCAGCACAGCCGCGGCAACAGACGCGCCACTGCTCACAGGACAGCCTGAAGCGACTTGTTCTCCTGGAGTAAGTCCTTGAGACGTCTTGTTCCATCCCCCTGAGACTCAGCAGCACCGGTTCCGAGAACCGAGCTACCACTGTGCTCGCGTCCGCACCCCGGCAGGCAGGGCAGCTGGCAGGGGCCGTACTCGCCAAAGCCGTTCGGACAGGCACGGCCCATAAAGCGCAGCCACTGAGCGGAAACCAGGAGGCCAGCGGGTCGGGGACATGGGGAAGAGTGAAGCAACGCCCAGGGTCCCCCAGAAGCTGCAGGAGGCAGCAGAGACCCCAACTCAAAGACAGCCCACCCCACCCAGGCTCCCTGTAGGGACGGAAGGACAAGGCCACAGTCCCTCAGGCACACGTCCAGCACCCAGCAGCAGTGAGGCCATGAAGCAGCCGCCTATGCCCGTGGAAGCCGCCCTGGGACATCACCGACTGGCCCTAGGGGCAACTGCCTGAGCAGCAAGGACAGGCAGCCACAAAGCGGCTCTGCACGGGGTCACCTTGGAGCTGGGGCCTGGTGACTCTGGATGGCCTCACCGGACACTTGCCACCTTGACCCCAGGTCCCTTCCACCTGCACCTTTCCCTGCAGAGCTGGAGCGGGCACGACCGGGGCAGGCGTGCGAGGCACCTGGGAAGAGCTCAGCCAGGGCCGCGGCCGTCCCCGACAGGCAGCCATAGCTCAGAGCAACAAGAGAAGATGCCTGTTCCCGAGCACCCCGGCCACGGCCAGACCGAAGCCCAGCACCTGCGTAGAGGCGTCCAGGGAAGACGACGACCTGGCACCCGTGTTCCCGACGTGGTGCCAGGCTTCACTTGCCACCAGGAAGGAGGCACTGAGGGCACCTGCCCCTGGTGCTCGGCAAGACCCACCCAAGGCCATGCTCCCCGTGAGACGCGAGGGTGAAAGTGAAAACGTGGGGCTCCCACGATCTCCCCGGGGCACGGAGCGGACGCCCACTAGACGCCCCCAGCGAGTAGTTGTTCGTCTGCTACCAAGGCAACATCCCTTAGCAGCCGCTAACTAGCAGGCATCACAGACACGGCCGGCAAGAGGAGGCTGCTGGGGCCAGAGCACAGCCCCCCCAGGCCGCCCAGCCCTCCCGACGCCCTCAAGGTGGCCGGAGGCCGGGGCAGCAGCGTCTCTGCCCCCTCCCGGCCCACAGATCCCCTGCGCAGACACACGCTTCCTCCCAGCCAGCTGTGGCTGAGGGAGCCCCCGGCCCCACCCTGCACAGCCCACAAGGCCAGGGCAGGTTTCGGGGTCCGCGTGGAGATGGGCCCGCGAGCCCCTCGCAAAGGGCAGGCGTTCACGCGGCACCTGAGGCCCCAGCCAAGACCACGTCCACCCCAACCCTCAACAAACCACTTCAGGGAGACCTACGCGTCTCAACATGGACATCGAGTCCGCACGCTGCTACACGCGACGAGCTGGCCGCGCGGGAAAGGCGGGCGGCCTCCAGCGTAGGAGCCGCGCCCCAGAGCACGCGGGACCCTGTGCCCAGGCCCCGTCCCGCCACACAAGGACCGTCCTCTCGGCCCCCACGGGCACAACACCCTGAGTCAAAAGACGCTCTGGCCCAGCGGCTCCCCTGGGGAGCCTTCCTGGGGCACAGCTGGGCCACATGGGGAGGGGGTCCCCAGGGGCCTCCTGAGACGGCCGGTCAACAGCGGCAGAAGCTAAGCCCTCGTGAGAACTTCGTACAGCTGCGAGCTCGCGGAACAGCTCCCGGCCGCCCGGCAGCGAGAAGCCCCTGGTGGTCCCCCACGGGGACCAGGCCCACACCTGCCACACCCTCACGGCTCCTCAAGGAACCTCCTGCCGGTGCCGGGCAAGAGGCAGAGAAGCAGGGTGGGCCGCACGCCCCGCACACCGCACCCCATGGCGCAGACACCGGGGCGCTGCCTGCCAGCCCAGGAACTGCCCGGGCCCCCGGACGGTACGGCCCAGGGTGTGCCGACAGGCCAGCTCCAGAGGCCGGGGCACAGCGACTGCTCGGCCTCCCGAAGTGCTGGGGCCACCCACGTCTCCGTTCATACGTCTTTATTTGTACTGCTGGCGACACGAGTACGTTTTTCAACCTTTTCACAGAAACAGCGAATGGGATCCCACCCACCCTGCTGTCGCCCAGACCGCCTCCCGGAAGCGGCGGCGGCGGCAGGGCAGGGCCCCGCGCACTGCAGGCGATCGGCATGGGGAGCACAGACAGAGCTGCCCGGCTCGCTCCGGACTCCCCAGGGGCCAGCCGGCAGGGAGACGCACGGAAGGGCAGAAGGAGACCAGGCGGAAACCCAGGAAGGAAAGACACTGACAGGCGAGGGGAGGCATCCGTGTTCACACATCTTCCGGCTGGGCCGCGCACCCCGCGCCGGGCCCGGAGCCCCCGGTCCCTCCAGGCCAGTTCCGTGCCTGCTGAAGGCAGGACCACAGTCTCGGTCCACCTAAGTCATCCGCGGGCGCCAGGGGCTGTCGCGGCCCCGGCTCTAAAGTCGCCCTCGGCATCGTTCACACCTACCCACGGGGTCGGGGCGGGTGAGGCGGCGTCCCTGCCGGCGGCCGGCTCGAGGAGGGGCACCGGGCGGCTCTCCGGCACCGTTGCTCCCGGGGGGCGTCTGGCTCTGACTTACAGAAGGGGGTGGGCGGGGTGGGGCCCGTGTCCTCCACGCGCCGGTGTGCGTGTTTTTGTTTGGAAGATGGCTGAACAGATGCTCCCAGCGTCCTCCACAAAATTATGAGAGACCCCAGGGTGCAGTGACCGCTCAGCAGAGCTCCGGTCCACGTGGTGAGAGAGGACAGTTAGGGTCCAAAGAGTGAGCTACCCAGCATGCTAGTGGTTAAACTGAGAACCTGGAAAACAGCGAAAAAGCCATTTAGTCTGACTGGGGGCGCCGCGAGACCAGCCTCCACACTGAGCGGCCTGAGGATGAACATGACTCCCTCTCTGTGTCTCTGTCTCTCTGTGTCTGTCTCTGTGTGTCTTTGTCTGTGTCTGTCTGCGTCCTGTCTCCCTCTGTCTCTCTGTCTCTGTTTCTCTCTCTGTGTGTCTCTGTATCTCTGTCTGTGTCTGTCTCTGTGGGTCTGTACCTGTCTCTGTATCTCTGTTTCTGTGTCTCTGTCTCTTTCTCTGTGTCTGTGTCTATCTCTGTGCCTCTGTCTCTGTTTCTGTCTCTCTGTCTCTGTCTCTCGAGGTGGCCGGTGTCTGCCTCCATCTGTCTCATCTCTGTCTCTGTCTCTCTCTGTCTCTGTCTCTACGTCGGTCTCTGTATCTCTGTCTTTGTGTGTCTCACACACACACACACGCCACGGCGCGTGCCGTGCACACAGCAGGCGTCTCAAGAGCAGAGACCAGGAGCGCGGAAGTCCCGGGCCAGCTGTCCGTTCCAGGAAACAGATGAGCATCGTGGAAGGAGGAAGCGAGAAGACAGAGCGTGGGCTCCGGGTAGCGCGGCACCGGCTCGAGCAGGGTCAGGGTCTCTAACCCGGGCCGCCCCCGGGCGCTTCCCACAGCTCAAGAGCAGGGAGGGCCCCCAGAGGCCGAGCGTCTCCAAGGAGGGTCTGTTTTCCCTCTAACTTGGGAGTCTTGAAGCGGGCCGCGGGACGCCAGCAAACCCCCTACAAGGCAGAGCACCCGGACGAATCTCTGGAAAAAGTGGAAGGTTCAGAACAGTTCACGTCCTCGGACAGCGAAGGCCGCCCCTCGGAGCGAGCGGTCCAGGGCGTGCAGAGAGCGCCAGGAGGCGGAGGTGAGGCAGAGCCACAAACAGGCGCCAGGATGGGCAGCGGGAAGCGGCGCGGGCCCAGTGCTACTAAGACTCCCGGGCCGCGCGGGACGGCGTCAGGACTCAGCACGCAGCCAGGCTACTGCCGCTCTGGAACAAGAAAGCGAACACCCCCGCGTCAGTCAGGCCACCGGGAAGAGGCGTTCGTCCGGTCGCCCGCCGCGACCCGCTCACAGACGCTCCTGCGCGGCTCCCGTCGGCACCAGACACCTGCAAAGGCCCCCGCTCGGCCGCACACGGGGCAGGAGGGGCCGGCACCTCCTACAAGGGCAAGGGTGCCCGAGGCCCCTGTAAGCACGGCCACCGGGCTGCCCGTGGAGCCTCACCTACTCAGGGGACGGCAGGGGGCATCAGCTACTGCAGGACCCGCCTGGCCGGGTGAGGGCCACTGTCGGGCCCCTCGGACCCCTCCTCTGACACCAGCTTCGTGGCACACCAGGGCCGCAGTCAGAGGCTCTGGCCCGGGGCCTGGAGCCCTGAACAACTCTGCAGCTCTGCCTAGGTGCCCGCGGCACAACGTGCTCTGGCTTCCATCCTCGCGCGCCAACTGGGCCTCGGTGCTCACACACACCGCGCGGAAGAAGTGTGCCCCTGGCCCGGCTCCGACAGGCCGCAGCGCGGTGTCCAGACTCGCAAGCGCAGAGGCGAGCTCCATGCATGGCCCGCGCCTCCCCAGCGCAGCTCACGGTACGCGGGAACAGAGAAGGCTCCAGCCCATCCAAGACAACCAGCGGCACAGAGCACTTCCGTCACGTTAAGTGAATGAAGCAAAGTTTCGCACGCGTTAGGACAAAAGTCCTACATAATCTTCCGGCCACCAGGAGTCGCATGTCGGCTGCGGGGCAGGGAGCGCGCCCCAGCCACCTCTGCCTGGCCACCCCCACAGAATGCGCCTCTGGGTGCAGACATGACAGGCGGACCCTGGGCACCGACACTCCCAGGCTTCCATCGGTGGCACGGACGCAGACGACGCGCGCAATCGGCCGCACCACCCGGGCTGCACGGGCTCAGGAAGGACGGCCAGCCGCGCCCGTGGTGGGGGGGGGGGGGCGGAGAGACTGAGGCCACCAGGCCGCGGCCACCCCGGCTCAAGAAATTCAGGGGACTCGAGGACAAAAGCCCAACACGCAGGGCCAACAGGCTCCAGGGTCACATCAGCGGCTCCCGGGGGTGGCGAACGCCGCCTCACCGCCGCAGGCTGGAGCCACACGGGCCCGCAGGGGACCGTCACCATGCGCCCTGATCCACCGCGCCACCCACATCCTGGGACACGCTGCGTGCGCCACCAGACCCCGCCAGGCCACCCCAGCCCCCGACCGTCCGCGGCCAACGGCAGCTGAGGGCCCCGCCGGGCGGCTCCGGCGACAGCCCTGGAGGAGAGAGACCGCGGTGCCCCGGGGCATTTACCTGTGTCCAGCCGCTTTCCCGGGGACCCCTCCTCCACCTCAGAGTCGCCGCAGGTGCTCCGCGACCTTTTTCTTGGCTGCAGAAGAGTCTCCAACCTCGGAAGGACTACAGACAGAAAGGTTTTGGTCCCTAGCTGAGGAGAAGTTGGCCGGGTTTCAGTGTTCTTGGCGGACTTTGGGGGGCTTACACTTTTCGATTTGCAGAAGAGAACAGAAGTGCGTCTGTTTACATCGCTTGCTGGCTCCGGCACCGCGGAGACCGCCGCTGGCGCATCGCCACTACCGGCGAGGGTGGGCTCTGGAGGGTGTCCGGTTACCAGTGCGCTCTGAGTGCAAGTGCTATGTGATTCATTATCAAATGTGACTCTTTTGAATAGTTTACTCTGCTCTGGGTTGAGCTCTACTGGTTTGAGGGTTGGTGGTTCTGAATTAGTCTCCGAGTCTGAAGGAAGAGGTAATGCATCTGATGGTTCAAGTTTAGGGGGAGATTTATCTCCTGAAAAAATTATAAATAAAGTGATTTTTGAAAACTGGTAATTATAAGATCTATTATAAAACTTACTATAAATGTGAAGTCCACCAAAATACTAAGTCAATCAAGGAAAACAACGCATCACACGTACTGTCTGCAAGCGTGAGGGGCCACAGCGGCCCGGACCCGTGGGGGACACTGTGTGCTTCCCTAACACCGGACGCGGCGCGGTGCCCAGGCTCCAGGCGCGCAGGGTATCAAGTCACTCTCGGAAAGCGACTGTCGAGGACCGCCTCCACATACGCCAGTACCGACACCGTTCGCGTCCGCGACCGCAATCCACCGTTCACTTACCTTGAGGAAGAGGAAAACGTCCCATAACTAGGGGCTACCCAGGCATTCCCGCACGGTCCCGACCTGGGCCACACGGTCAGCGCGCAGGTCAGCAAGAGCATGTAAATCTGACTCTGACCGAGGGGTTCTAGGTTGGTGACAAGGCCTGTCTGGTGAGTGGTGGGCGGCTGTGAATGTCTCACGGGAGCAGGAAAACCTCCCCCTGGACTCTCCACCACCCCACAAGCCACGCTCTGCAACGTCTCAATGGAGTCTTTTTCTCAAATCTGACTTTAAAAATAAAAACACTCTTTCAAAGAAGACGATCTTTGCCTCGTTTAAAACGCTTCTTGAGGGCGCCTGGGTGGCTCAGTGGGTTAAAGCCTCTGCCTTCGGCTCAGGTCATGATCTCAGGGTCCTGGGATCGAGCCCCGCATCGGGCTCTCTGCTCGGCGGGGAGCCTGCCTCCTCCTGTCTCTCTCTGCCTGCCTCTTTGTCTACTCGTGATCTCTGTCTGTCAAATAAATAAATTAAAAAAAAAAAAAAAACGCTTCTTGAAACTATTAACATGAAAACCAGAAGTCTGACCACCCGAGGGAACAGGGCTTTATCCCCGCGCCCGAGAGGAGGTCCTCCAGGGACCACGCAGGCCGGCCGTGCGAGGGAGCAGCCCTGTGGGACAAGCCACTGCTTTGGGCTACAAGACACGTTGACACCAAAGCAAGAGTGACAACGCACACGGTCCGAAGCGGTCCGTACAGCCTCACGAAGTACAGTTCTCCCCTTACGAACCCTCCGAACCGCCCAAACCTGCATGGAAATACCTAAGAAGGTCGTGTCTCAAACCCGGTCGTTCTGGAAGCGGAAAGCTGCACAGCTCCTGGGTCCCACTTACGGCCCAGAGCGCGTCCTGAGAGCTCTCCCTTAGGAACGGGAGACGGAGCCAGGCAGGGCTCAGGCCGCCAGCGCAGCAGGGGCTCTGCTCGCCCCAGACACAGCCCTGCTGGGCAATGGCCCTTGAAGCTGGACACAGCACGTCACAGAGGACCCAAGCCCCGAGGCAGCGTGTCCGCGGCAGAGGGGACCCAAGTCCTTCTGTGTCCAGGCCCCTACCATGGCCGTACCACTGCCTGAGGGGACCGCGTGGCACCCGTGATGCAGAAACACCGAGCCACGAACCACGCTGACCAACACGGGGCAGGGTTCTTCATGCCTGTCCCTTCAAGTCCCTAACAGGTTTAGGAAAACAAAAGTCACGGACCACCCAGGGAGACTGAGCAAACAGAAACCAGAGAGCAGGGAGAGCTGCTGCTGCTGGGAAGCTTCTCCAGGAAGCCCACCGCCGGGCAGGGACTCGCCACTGCGGCCCACACCCACTCGCGTAAGGAACCCCCACCGCCCCTCCCTCAGCGTGCGCCTCAGTTCGCCACCTGCCTCCTGTCCCCGCCCCGGCCTCTCCCCCGGGCCCCCACACCAGGCTCCCAGCCTGACCACTGCACCAGGAGTCCTGCCCCCCTCGCTGCGGCCACGTGCGGTCGCAGCCACGGCCAGCAGCCTGCCTCTGTCTTAGCCGGGTGGGCCCTGGCAACGCAGGCCGCAGCCGCTAGAGCCCGGAGAAAGCCACCCCCTCCCCAGGTTCTTCTGGGCCCCCTCCTCACATGCCCTGTCTGTGCTTCCCCCTCAGACTCCAGTCCTGGCTCAGCCCCGAGCCTGCCCGTCCAGCCTGGGCAGCCGGCAGCCAGGGTGCCCACGTCCCCGGCCAGGTACACAAGGCCCCGGACCCCCAAGGTCCACGCACACGCTCTCCTGCGTCTCACGCTCAGCCCACCCAGGGCTCTCTTCCGCCCTCACGCACCTCACCAGGCACAAAGGTGAGAGCGTCATCTGAGCGTCAGCTGGCCACCCCTCCTCCTGCCCAAAGGCAGCCTGAGGCACAGCCACAACTGCCCTGCCTGTCCACCGTCCCCACACTGCACTCAGCCAGGGCAGCTCCCCAGAAGCATCTCTGAGGCATGAAGGGGCAGGAGGCGGGGGGCCAGCTGTCAAGGGCTATGCAGGTGACCTAGGTGCAAACCAGCGCCAGCACCGGCTGCCACACCATGGGGGTTACCGAAGCCCTGGGCCTCGCTCTCCTCACCCAGAAGAAAAGAAGAAAGCACTGGTACCTAGTGACCCCGCGGCTGGACCCCATGTCCGCCAGCCAGCACCCCTGCTGCCCGCTCAGGACCCTAAGCCCACCCCCCACGGGGAGTTAACATGAACGTTAACGTTCTCTTGAAAGGTCACTGGCTGCTGACAATCCCGTCACTGAACTGCATAGGAGACCTGCTCTACGACCTTCTGGAACAAACCCCGTTCGCCTCTGAGCCGAGAGCACAGACATCCAGGTCCGAAACTCCCTCACAAAAGCCACAAGGTTCCCTGCTCAGGGTCTGAAGCCGGCGCCTCGGAAAACCCAAAGAGGCAGGTCCGTCCGCAGCTCAGGCCCTCACCAACTCCCCTGACCGAGCGCGTCCACGTCAAAGCCACAGAGAACTCGGGCGGGCTCCGGCGGGAGGCGTCCACCTCCTGGGACCCTGAACGCAGGCTGCCTGACCACCACCCCTGCCTCGGGCTTCCTCCCCGCAGTCCTCGATGGAGAAACCACCACCTACACACGCTGCAGACCGGGGACACCTTTTACAGACACGGGACGTGACAGGGCCCTTTCCCGCTCCACGGGACCTGCCAAACCCCAGCCCCACTCGCTCTGAGGACTCGCGGCCGCCCGGAACTCGAGCGGGCCTCGGGGAGCCTGCAGGAAAAGACAAAGGCTCGGTCCTGAAACCCGAGGACAGACCTCCTCACAGCACAACCTAAATCCCAGGGGCTGGAAGGGAAAGGCCTGGCCGGCGACTCGGTGACGGCGCCCTGCGGCCTGCCAGCCCACACCTGCCCTTCTCCCAGAGCCACCTGCCTTCACGGCTCTGCGCCCCATCGGTCCGCTGGGGCCAACCTCCAGGCAGCAGAGACCAAGCTCTGAGGACGCAGGCGGGCGAGGACGCACGCACCAGACACCTGTGGCCGTGACCAGCCACCCAGCCCCACCCATCGGCCTGGAGAACCACGGGAGCGCAGCTGACAGAGCGGAGGCAGGAGCCCCGGCCCTACCGTGGGGGGTGCGAGGAAGAGGCCCCAGCAGAGCAACGGCCCCCAGGGCTTCCCTTCCAGGAGGGGCCTCAACGGGGCCAACCCACCCATAACCCCTATTCAGTCGTTAGAGAGACAGCACGCAGAGGGCGCGGAGCACGCGGCGGTCCTGCGTCCTCCTCTTGCACAAGATGCCGGGCCCTCGCCCCCGGAAGGATCACGAGCTCTCCTTTCTGCGCTAGCTCCGGGCTGTCTTTACCAACCTTCGTGGGATGACAGCCCCCAGCCCTGCCCCCGGCCACCTGGAGGTCCCACCGCTGCCTCCACCTCCCCTGCACCACCCCACCAGCTCCCTCCACGTGGACCCGGGGCCATCCCTTGTCAGACCTCCCCGTCTTCCTTCAAAATGACCCCATGCCTCAGAACAGCAAAAGTGGGCTGGCGTGGGGGGCGCTCGCCTGGCAGGGAAACTGCAGGGACGACTGGGGAAGACCCCGCGTCCACACAAACCCCACCCCCGGCCCCCACCGGGGACGGTGAGCAACTATTCACAAGCTTTCCCCAAACTCACTCTTTTTGGAGCAAATAACACACAAAGAGTGGTTTTCCCACAAACAGATAAAGATCAGCTCAGCCAGAGTGCCCACTCAGGCAGGGGAAGGAGACTGGACGGGACGAAGGTGTGCCTCCTGCTCCAGGCCTACGAGCTGGGCCACCCCGGACCCCAAGGACCGTGAGGGTGCACACACGGCACAGCCAGCATCAAAGCCTGTAGGAGTCAGGCCATCTGCAGAGCAGAACTGTCGTGGGGCGCCTGGGGCCTCAGCAGGTTGAGCATCCGTCCCACCCTTGATTTCAGCTCAGGTCAGGACCTCAAGGTCATGAAATCGAGCCCCATGTCGGGCTCCATGCTGGGCGTGGAGCCTGCCTGACAGTCCCTCCCTCCCTCCCTCAACAACACAACAGAACGGCAGAGCCGTCCTTCCTGTCCCGCGTGGTCTCTCCTGCCGCCCTCATCCGATCGCCCGAAAGGGAGGTTCCGGAGCCTGCGTCTCGCGCCGCAGGGGGGCCTAGTCAGCCGCACGGGGAGCCGAGAGCCAGCGGGGGCAGGACGAAGCAGAGCTGCACAGCCACGCGGAGCTGCCGCACAAGGAGGCACAAGCTGCCTCACATCCAAGGACAGAAAGGAGCCCGAGGGCCGCGGCTCTCGCCTCCAGCAGCCGCCCCGAGCAGCAGCCCCAACAGGAGCAGTGACACGGGGGACGCGCTGTGGGACGCCCACACCACGCCGAGGCGGACGCCCACGGCGGCATTACTGCTCCTGCTGCTCCAGAGTGGACGTGCCGAGAGGAAACCCAGACTACGAGGCAGACAGCCAGCGGCGTGTGCCTTCTTCCCTCCGCCCACTAAACGCGTGTGCTCGCACTCCGACGGAGCGCGCGGACAAGGGTGGTGTGTCTTCCACCGGGGTCTCTAAGCTCCAAAAACTGGGCCACAGCACTCCCCGGACAGCCCACGTCCGGAGCTCGAGGCCCGCCCCCGGTGGCCACCTGACCCTATTGGTACTGGGCTTCCCTGGGGTTCCCCACGGGGTGCGGGCTTCCTCTCCTCACTGACGTCCTACGCGCAAAAAACGTGCCCGGTGCCCGGCTCTCCTCCCAGACACGTGCCCCAGGGAAGGTCACCAGCCCTCGTCACTGTGCATGTGCCGTGTCGGGAGCCCCAGGAGGCAGCTCCGGGTCAGGTCCCTGTTCCCTGGTGACAGCCTGTGCATCACCTGCCACCTTCCATATCAGAGAGGCGCGTTCAGGTGACGGCGGCATCACGGCCCATTCAAGAGTTGCCGCGCCCAGCAAACGCCCTCCGTCTCGCCATGTACGCCACGTCCGCTCTAGCTCCCCTGGGCGGTGGGCAAGGCCGAGTCGCTCTTTAAATGGGGTTTCAAGAACACGTTACGAGAGTCTCGCTCTGCGTCTCCAGCCGCTGCGACCGTGTAAGTGCCGCGAGGCCGGCACCCGCGGGACGGAAAGGAACGCCCGGCGGGGCTGCGGGGAGCAAGTGGAGACCGACGCTCAGCACGTGCTTACCTTCCTCCCCCGTCTCCTGCCCCAGCTGAGCACCTTCCTCTTCAAAGCTTCCAATACCTGAGTCCGCAGGCGGGGGCCGGCTGTGCCGCTGGCTCAGCTTGTTTCTGAGGACGGCGATCTCCTTCTTCAGGAGCTTGGCGCGCTTGCTCCGCGACCCGCTGGACTTCATGGCGCACGTGAGGTCCAGCTTGTCCAGCAGCTCCCGCAACTGCTCCTCCAGGACCATGTGGGCCCTGTTGGCCGGGTTCAGCAACCTGTCCACTGGAGTCAGAGGACACCCGGTCAGTCCTCAGCACACCACCCCTGCGACCCCCTCACCGGCACGGGCCCCACCCGCAGGAGCCCCAAGTCCCCACCGCGCTCATTCCACACTCTGACGGGCTGCCACGCCGGAGACACAGTCCCACCCAGCAGGCGTCAGGACGCGCCTGCGGGAAAGTCTCCAGATCCCCAGCGGGCGAGCCAGGCGCATAGGGACACGGTGCCCTGAAGCAGGCCAGCGCCCCTCCTGGGTTGCACCTGCACTGGCGGCCGGGCCGGAAAAAGGAACCGGACCACACGCACGGGGCCGCCTGTGCAGACGGGCCCCCACAGAGCCTGGGGCTCACGTCTGGGCCGGTCTCCTGACCCAGCCCTCTGGGGGGCTTTACTCAAACTGGGCCACACGATGCACAGTTCGTTGTCCTTTTCAGGCGTATTTACTATGAAAATCCCTACCGACTTTACCTTAAGCAAAACGACAAAATTCACAAATCACAAAGTAGCGGAGGTCAGCGAAAGGTAGCCAAGAAAGAAAAGGATCTCTCCGACGGAGACCGAACCGGGAGTGAGAGCACGGAGGGAAGACGGGAAGAGACAAAAGCCGCAGCGCGACCACCAGGCGCGAGCGCGCCGTCCCGCAGAAACGAGCGCTCACTAAAAGCGTCTGCGCTTTTCCCAAAGACGCGAGGCATCAGAATTGCAGAATAAACAGAAACGCCCGAACGGCCTGGCCTGCACCCACACGGACTCGGACACAACTCTGTAAATAACAGCCTCAAAACCGTTCACGTAAACAGCCATCGTGTCACTCGAAGTCCCTCACAGAGAGGCCTCGTCACATCTTACCCCTCAAGCAGACGAGGGACGGCTCTGGTGAGACGCTGCAAGACACAGCCCCTGGGCCTCAGCACAGCCCGAAGGCAGCCGGTGCCCCCACAGACTGATCAGGGAGGGAGGACGGAGGGCCCACGGCCCGGGACACGGGCTCCCCGAGCTCCGCCATCTCCCCGCACAAATACGGAAAAATAAATGAACATTTCTCATCCGTGGGCTTCTCCCTAGTGAAACCACAGGTGCGGGACCTGACTGAGGAAATCCCACCAGGACCCGTATGCCCAAGGGCTCAAAGCCCGGAAGCCCCATCCCGTCCCGGGGAGGTCGCATGGTGGCCGGAGCATCACGGCCAGGGCAAGGCCCAGGGAAGGCAGCCCCCAAGGACAGGAACACGCGAACAGACCACTGTGCCCGTCTGAGAGGCACACAGCGGCACTCAGATGGCTGCAGGGCCAGAGTCCGGGGGCCTGGGCACACGCCCGCCCCTGAGGCCTTCCCCCAGTCACAAGGTGTCCTCAGGAGGGGCCTGAGACCGACCCGGGGCACAGCCCCCAACTAAACTGCCCCCCCAGTATGTACATTCGGACCCAGGCCGTCCCCTGCAGGGCCACTGGCCATGCACATCTCCCCGATGGGCCCCGAAACACGCCCGGCCTGGACAGAAACGTGCTACGGGCACGAAATCCACACTGTGTGACAAAGAAAAATTAAAAAACAACAGAAAACAGCCAGTAACTTCTACGGTGACGGTGCGTTAAGAGCACGATGCGTCAGGAGTGCGGAGTTAAGGAGACTGTTTCGAGCGAATCCCTCCCCTTTCTCGTGAGTACGGAAGACGTCCGGTCACGCGGCAGCTTGCGTTCTAGTCCCCCGGGCCGTGCGGACGCGGTCTGCGGGTGAGCACGCGCTCCCACCGGGGCCTGGGCTCGGGGCTGGTGCTTACCGTCGTCCCAGGAGAAAGGCCGCCGGGGGGCCGCGGCAGGACGCTCAGGCAGGTGCATCCCCGAGGCCTCCTCGAAGCCGATGCTGTCCGCCTGGCGCCTGGCCTGCCGCAGGACGACACCGCCCTGATCGCGCAGCCTCACGGCGGCTCTATAGAACACTGTGTCCTTGGCGTTGTACTTCATGCAGTTATCTACAATGAGATTAAAATCCTCCTCAAACTCAGTGAGGTGTCTATACCCTTGAGCTTCTAACCGTTTCCTCATTGTGGCAAAGTCCATGGGATGTTTAATGTGATCCAAATAATCTGGTACCTAATTTCAGGGAGGAAAAATAAACATTTACCAACAAAGAAGGACTCTCATTCGCTCTACATAACCGCGCCCACCCGCCCGCTCCGGCCGAGACACGCACACGCGGCCCCGGCGCCCCGCACACGCCTGACTGCGCGGCACACGCTCACCCCACGACCTGCCGGGGCCCCTCTGCCTCAAGCTCCTTAAACTGCACACGGCGACCGGTGCACTCGTCCGGCCGGAGCCGCCGTCCTCGACGGCTTCTCTCTCAGGGGGACTCTGGCCTCTCGTGCCCGAGACTGGACGCTGGCACCCGTGCCCCCCAACCTCGAAGGGACCGTGATCCATAAACGCCAAACACTCGGGGCCCCGCAGGCGCACCCCACGCCCCGTGGGCAGACCCCCGCGAGCAGCAGAGCGCTGGCCCGCGCCACCCACCTCCTTCAGGCTCACGGGCTGAGCGAATATACGAGCCGGGTCCTTCTCCTGCAGCTGGTCGAGCACCGCGCGCAGCAGCACCGTGAGCGGCGTCAGCCGCAGCTCCATTGCCGTCTGCTCCACCTTCACCTGCGGACACGGCACCGGGCTGTGCTGCACACCCCGCCCCGCACTCCGCCCGGGGTTGCCGCCCCCCTGCCCAGCGCCTCCATCGAAGCAGGGCACACGGGGCGCCCCCCCGGACACCCACCGCGGGCCAGCCGCACCCCTGGCCCCGGGAGGAGGGCAGGCAGGGGGGCGCAGCCGGCGCAGGCGCCCTCGCAGGGCCCCGGCTCACCTGCTCCCGCTTGAGCTTCTCCCGCTTGCGCAGGAGCTCGATGAGCAGACGCGCGCGCTCCAGGTCGTGCCGCAGCCGCTGCCAGTACTTCAGCTTCTCTTTGGCGGCTTGAATCTCCTCATCGTTTTCTCTCTGACAAAAGGAGCACAGGCTCAGCCGCGGAGCCGCTCACAGGGGCACCCGGGGAGGCCGAGGGGCCAGAGCAGACGCCGCAGGCACAGACTAGCCCGCAGGGGCCCGCAGGCTCCCGACGAGGCCGGCCTGCTCCGGACCCAAGAGCCGAGCGGACGAGCTCAGCGACGGGCATCCGGACCCCGGCCGGGGAGCAGCTCCGGGGAGTGGGCAGCTGTCGCAAGCCGCGGCCTGCCCCCAGCCCCCGAGCCCGGGAATGGAGGGCGCGGGGAGCCAGCCCCGGGGACATGCCCGCACCAAGTGGCTCTGAAATCCGGACGCTTGGGGTCACCCTCTGCGCACTTCCTCCTTCTGTGGCAACACACAGCGCCACCAACCTCAACACAGCCCTCGACTGACCCACGTCCACGCTAGCATTTCCCAAAACAAACTTGCATCCAGAGAGCGTGAGGCAGCAGAAGGCGCGGAGCAGACAGACGGCAGCCCCTCCCGACGCATCTCGGGCCGCAACGCAGGAAGAGCTGCTCTGACCGTGGCAGAGACACCAAGGAGCAGCAGGACCCCAACACACG
This sequence comes from Lutra lutra, assembly GCF_902655055.1. NCBI lineage: Eukaryota > Metazoa > Chordata > Mammalia > Carnivora > Mustelidae > Lutra > Lutra lutra. The sequence goes on from NC_062285.1 coordinate 143,862,433, forward strand.
CCCCACCATGACGGCCAGAGAGCCCTTCCCCGCACGGGGCAGCGCGCGAGCTCCAGGAAATCACGACCTGAGGCCTCCGTGCTCCCATCCACGGCTCCCCTGCAGCCCTGCCCTGCCCCAGGCCCAGGTTGGCCGATCTCCCTGCCCCCATGAGGCCAAACCGCCCTCACCTGCGGCCCCACCCCTCCTCCTCCGGTCCCCCGAGGCCTGACCAGGCCCACGGGCCACCGTCTGCTCCTGCGGCTGCCGCCGGTCCCCGGCTCCAGAGCCCGCGTGCTGGCACGGCACATGGACGGCCCCACCAAGGCCACACCCAAGAGCAGAAGATGCCCTCGGCCCTACCACAGCTCCTGGGCAGACCCATGCAGACAGCAGAGGAAGCAGCAGTCGGGGCGCTCCTGCCCCTGCCCCTGAACCCCAGCTCCGCTAAGATGCTTCCATCTGTCCCCGTGCAGTCTTCCCAATCGACAGCAGCCCAGGACGCCTACTGCGAGGGCGCACGCGTGACCCCGGACAGAGAACGTCCCCGGCTCTCACTGGCGTTACCTTGCTGTTCTGCAGACACACACCTGCAGCCTGCGCCCAGTCGCCCTGTCAGGTTCCGGGACACGCTCCGCACGCGCAGACCCCCTCGGGGTCCCAGCCCACCGCATCCAGACAGAGCTGAAACAGCGCACCCACCAGGCAGGACCCCACCCCCAGGTGCCCCTCACTTCTGGTCTCAACACTGAGCACCTGGCAGGTGACAAATGCTGAGATCTGACCCTGTGTCCTCACTTCAGGGTCGGCGGGCAGAGAGTCACCGGCAAGGCTACAAGACCCTCCCAGCTATCAAAGGGATGGGAAAGGCTGGTCCAGGGCCTCCTCTCCGGGCACCCTCCCACCTGTCACAGAGCTTGTCTTAACGTTACTTAAAAGTCGCAGGCATCGGGGCGCCTGGCTGGCTCCGTCGGTGGAGCGTGCGACTCCTGACCTGCGGGTCATGAGTTCAAGCCCCACAGTGGGCGTGGAGCCTACTTCAAAAAAGAAATCATCTAAGTCTCAGGCCATCAAGCAGGAGTTGACAGTAACACCAGCTGCGTAAATGCAGCCGATAAATATGTTAAAAAGTAGATTTAGGGGGTGCCTGGGGGGCTCAGTTGGTTGAGCAACTGCCTTGGGCTCAGGTCATGATCCCGGACTTCCAGGATCGAGTCCCGCATCGGGCTCCCAGCTCCTTGGGGAGTCTGCTTCTCCCTCCGATTTTCTCCTCTCTCATGCTCTCTCTCACGCATTCTCTCTCAAATAAATGAATAAAATCTTTAAAAAAAAAAAAAAAAAGTAGATTTAGAAAAGCAAATTCCCCAAAAGCACCTGAAAACCCCTTTGTCCACTGGTCTAAACAAGCACTCCAAGAACACCGACCAGAAGGGCACTGGGCCTGGCGATCCCGCAAAGCGGAAGGTGCAGTGCCCCGCGCCGCGCTGGCCCTGGCGCTCACGGTCCCGGCTGGAAGAGGCACGCGCGGCCGCAGAGGGGCGCACTCCCTGCACAGGCCGCCTGCAGGACAGGACCCGACCCTGACGCGCTCCGCCTGAGCAGCCTCATCGACACAGAGCGGCCTGAGTTTCCTGATTCTGTTCAGGGAGCCGCCTCCTCCGCGAAAACCTACCCAGGAGGACTCCGTGAAGTGGAAGAAAAGCAAAGCGGTTTCTGGCACCGAAGAGCCGTCAGGAAAGAGAACTTCAGGAGACCGTGTTTACCACCCCACCTCACAAGCAGGACGACGCGGGACGGAGGGGACGGGGCGGGCCACCCCAAGGAGGTGAGGACCGCAGCACACCCACCCAAGCCCCAGGACAGCACCAAGGACGGAAGGCCCCAAGAGGCCGTGCTCCCCGCCCCTAGAGCAGGACGCACAGAGGGGCCCAGCCGCGGGGCTGAGCCTCACACCCACAGCGGCAGGCTGGACAGCCACAAGCTCAGTCCCAGCGCAGGAGGTGACTGCATTGTCCTAAAGCCACCAGAGAGGACATAGAAATGCGGCAGAGGGAGGCACTGCAGCCGGCCAGAGGACGGGCCGGCTCCAGGCCTGTGGGACCCGACCAGAGCTCTGCCCTCCACCTCCCCCAGCACTCGCCCGCCGACCCTCACCCCACCCAGGGTCTGAGGATGGTGAAGGTCGAGGGCTGGAGACGGTGCCGTGAAGGCTCCAGGAAGGTGTCCACAGGAACCCCACGCTCTGGGCCAGACCAGAAGAGCTGAGCCACCCCCTCTGAGACCACTGTGCACAGCAGCGTCCAGCAGAGCCAGCCGGGGCCAGCCCCCGAGGTGCCTCATCTGCCTGGACGTGGGGTGGGGGCCCTCATTCTCGAACCGGCTGGTCCCATCCGTCTGTCGTCTCCCCACCTAAAGGTCCGCCATGGGAGGGAAGAGCTGCCCACGACCTCTTGCACAGCCTGGCCCAGAGTGGGCACCCAGAAATACAAACAAGTCACAGATGTCCCAGTTTTGAAAAGCACATAAACATCACACCAAGCCCTAAATGTTCCATGTGGAACGTTCCTGTTTTGGATCCCGGGAAACCGTCAGCCCCTATAGGGTGAGGCAGGAAAGGACAGTTTGGGCGCGGCCCTTCTGTGGAGTGACTCTGGGGGTCTCTACAGGCCACACAGGGGGCTTCCAACAGCCATGTCACTGACCTGCCCCGCAGGAACTAGCCCTGGTGCACTCCAGGACACCCTCATTCAAGCCGCACAGACAGACTCCAATCCAGGCGGTCCCTTCTGCCGAGGACACAAGCGCTCCCACAGCTCATGCTCCAGTCCCTACACGTGTTACCTCCTATGCGGTCACTCCCGCTGGCCCACGTGTCCCGTGGGCAGAAAGCCCTGAAGGGGGACACCAACACCATTCCCAACCATTCCCAAAGGGGAGGAGGGACGAACAGGCAGCTTATCACTGAAGCAGACCTCGCCAACAGAGACCTCCAGGGTGATGCGGTTTAGCACGGATGCGGAGGCCCCAGGCCCAAGCGTGCGCAGGACGCGGCCGGCCCCCAGCGTGGGCAGCACGCACACCACACAAGGTCGCACCCACACCAGTCGCAGCCCCAGTGCGTCTCGGGTCCGAGCAGCCTGGCCTCATGAGTGCCCCCGTCCAGGGTCGCCAAGACCTCAGACTGAGTGGGCGCCTTCGGTACACGGGAACGCTCGGCCCAGCAGCCCCCGGCCCAGTGACCTTGGACACCACGGGACAGGACTCAGATGGTGCTGAGGACACCTGGCACTTGGCCTGGGCCTCCCAGGAGAGGGTCGGCCCATTCATGGAGCCATCGGAGGGTGTCGGCTCCAAGAAGCACGCCCTCCTTCCCCAGAGATGGAAAAGGGTCAAGGGCAACTCCACAGAGGCCCAGAATCTTCAGTTTCTCTGTGGCTTTCGAAAGGTGTAACAGGGCGCCTGGGTGACTCAGCGGGTTAAGCCTCTGCCTTCGGCTCAGGTCATGATGCCAGGGTCCTGGGATCGAGCCGCGCATCCGGCTACCTGCTCAGTGGAGAGCCCGCTTTCCCCTCCCCCTCTCCCTGCGGCTCTGCCGCTCCACCCCTACTTGGTCTCTGCTTGGGGGGGGGGGTGTCTGTCTGAGCTTCTCTCTCCTCCTCCCTCCGCCATCCCCCTCCCAGCTGTCGTCTCTCTCACATAAATAAGTAAAATCTTCAAAAGGAAAAAAAAAGGTATAAGAAAGATGTTAAATCCCACAAAAAAATGTTTTAGCTGAGCACTTAAATGTGTTAACGTTTTGCCTCTTTTTGTCAACACAGAATCAAGAAGGTCAAGATACAGGCTTCTCCAGGAAGCTCGCCATCACCCGGGCCGGGGCCATGAGAGTCACGCTTGACCTGAGTAACCAGCGGTGACCAAGGAGGAGGAACAGCAGAGAGACAGGAACTACTTCTCCTGGCACGGGGGGGTCACGGGCTGTCAGTTCACTCCCCAAACGCTCGTCTCGGCCGCCCCTGACGGCAGGCGACGGTGGCGACACGAGGAATGGACTCGTACCAGCCAAGCCAAGCCACCCCCAGGGAGCTGCGGCCCAAGCCTGACCACCGTGGAGGGGTCACTCCACCCACAGAGAACCCCACCAACCAGGACCCTGGGGGATCCAGGAGCACAGCGTGCAGCCGCATCAGATGGAGTCCCCTCCAACGCACTCTGCCACCTGGCGACTCGGGATCGAGAGAGCAGCAAAGCCTCTCGGGTAACAGCAGCCGCACAGCGGCCTGCCGCGAACTCTCGGGAAGGCCGGTTTCTGCTGTGCGCCCAGCGTGCCGGAGAAGGGCCGTGAGGGGACTCTGCTCTCTGCCGGGGCCTCCTGGCCTCCTGGCCTGAGCAGGTGGCCAGGCCCGAGGCCAACCACGATCACGCTCCCCCTACGAAGCCACCCACGCCCCCAGCACAGAACGCGCTCATCGAGAACCTATGGCAATGGACCAAAGAGCCGTGTCTGTCCTCCACGTCCGCTCGCGACACCTCACCGGGCCACTCCCTCACTGCCCTGATCTGCTCCCCCAGAACCACGTCCTACGCTCAGCAGGCTTGACACGACCAGCTACGGTGACACCCCGAGCTGGTCTGCCTGTGCTCTTTCCCACAGCGAGTCCCGTGCCCACTCCCTCCTGTGGCTCTCGTCTCCCTCCCTCCCCACCAGGGTCACCGTGAAGCCTGCAGAGCGAGGCCCCAAGACCAACCCCCGCACGTCCCCAGCCCAGCACGCAGGCAGGCCTGCTCATCCCAGGGGCCCAGGTCTCACCTCCTGGGCCCCAAGCCCCACGGCAGGCCCGCCCTGTGCGACCTGGTGGTAGTGACTTCCCTGGCGTCCCCGGTGCGGGCAGAACAGCTGGAGCGCGGACAGACGAGTCGCCCACACCTCCGGCAGCGTCAGGAGCCCAGGGCGGATGCGACTCTGCGGCACGTCCGCACTGGACCAGTCGGGGCTTGCACACCCGAGCCGGAGGCGTGCGGCAGGCACCGCTGCGGGGAGCCCCGAGGGCGGGAGGCCACGTACCTGCTGCGTGCTCCTCTGGGACTGCAGGCTGGACTGGAGCCGCCGCAGCAGCGGGGCGCCGTTCCTCGAGAGCCTTTTGAGCAGCCAGTAGCTGTGCGCCCTCTCGACGAACTGCTTCTTCCGCTGGATCGCCACCTGATTCGCAATCCTGTTTAACCTACAACACAGAGAACTCAGAGTTTAGCTCTAACGGAGCACCGGAGCGTGTTTCATGGCGGAAACGAGGAAGGACAGGGCCACTTTGACAAACCGATGTCCACACTTTACCGTCTGCGCTCAGCCCACATGTGAACAGAACAGCAGCCCACAGCCCGGCCCCCAGCCACCCCCGGGTTCCACCCGCCGTAGCCACGCGCGGGCGTCCGCCGGAGACGTCAGACACGGAAGAGGAGAGTAGAGCGGCGAAGCTCTCCCTTCCTCCCACGTTATTCCGATCGCACCCAGTGGTGGAGAAAGGCTGCTGCGCCGGGTGGGCTGAGCAGTCCCCTCAAGGGGGAAAGAGAGGGGACGGCGGGGCTGACGGCTGCAGACGGCCGAGCGGCTCCTCGCTAGCACACGGGCATCCTCCAGTCACAGGACACAGCTTCCCTTCAGGGACTGCACGGCGCACGGGGCTTGTGCAAACACCTGCACGGAGGGGAATCACCATCTAAAAACCCCCACAAGGCTGGCCGGAGAGCTTCCCCATCCCTGTTACCGTCCTCCCTGCTGAAACAAAGCCGAGACTCGCCGATGTGCCTCACAAAGACACTGAAAGAGAATAAACACTCAGTCATCAACGAACTTAATGAAAATACAAACAAAATGAGACGTTCCTCACTATACACCAAACCTGAAAACGTCAGGACGAAACCAAGCCATTTTAAGACCAAACCGTGAAGAAAGTAAATCGTAAGTTACAAAATGATCAATGATCCCAACGGCCAGAACAGCCCCGGCTCCACCACGTCCAGCACCCGTCATCTCGACTGTCCCAAACGCTGCAGCTGGTCGGCCGCTGACCCCCGCAGGGCTGACCCCGCCTGGGGCCCACAACACCTGTGCTCCACGCGCAGAACCAGCACGGCCTCTCGAGGCAAGGCACAACTCGAGTGTCTGTCCCGCCAAAGGACCCGACGCTGAGGAACTGAGGTAGGGCACACCTCTGTGCCAAACACAGGCTGGGGGGCTTTGCCAGGAAAGTCCCGTCAGACCCCAGAAGAAGACGCCAAGGGCTGACGCGAGCAGGCGCAGAACCCGTGCTCAGGTCTGTCTGCAGCCTGCCCGTGAGCAGGGGGCCGTGGGTCTGCCCCTTCAAGGCCCCCAGGTCCCACGGCCTCGGCAGGAGGCGGTGGGAGGACACCTGTTGCTGCACCCATGAGCCTCTCCAACGCTGCTGCGGGCGCCAGCAGAAGGCACTGGGGTCCCCCGGGATCCTGCCTGCAGCCCCACGCACTCTGCTGCTCGGCTGTGGGGGGCCCGTGCGGGCCCTGGGCGCTGCCAGTGCTGTTTCTGGGGCGGGGGGGTCGGTCTGTCTGACCAGTCTCCGGCGAGGCAGCATTCAGGAGCAGGAAGGAGCGTGGACCTGGACGCACGCGGCCTGCACGGGGTTTCAGCACAAGTGCACGCCTGGCCGTTCCACAGTGGAACGACACAGAGTGAACAGAAGTGCTTCTTAACAGTCCGAAGGTTCCAGGAAGCGCTGTTTGAGGGCAAGCTCAGGAGGAAGGGTCTGAACCTCAGGAAACAAGCCGCCACCTCCTCCGTCGGGGTCTCTGAGCCGCCACAGCTCACGCACGTGAGCAAGGCTCTGAAGAACGTGTTTCGAGGTGGTCCTGGAGCGTTTACTGAAAAGCTGCCTACAGCTGAGCTGGATCCACGTCACGAGCCACGACGAGTCCTGGAGGCGCAGGGTGGGCACCGAGTGCCCGGGCGCCCCACGTGTCCCCTCGGACACACCCCAGCCCCCGGGAGGCAGCAGCGCCCACCCTGGGCACGCGCGCATCAACCCTGCTCCGACCAGCCCCGCAGCCACCGCAGAGCAGGCGGAGGGCAGCGGAGGGCAGCGGACCGCGCTGGAGCTCGCGAGAGACAATGCCCGACACACAGGCCTGGCCACGGGACAGGCCCAGGAGCCTCGCAGCAGGATGGGGATGCGGCTCCCCAACACTTCAACTCCGACAGGACAGAGAGCACAAGGGACCTTCACACAAGGAGAGGCAGACAGGGCTCCTGTCATTTTCTTTTTTTTTTTTTTTTTTTTTTAATTTATTTGCCAGACAGAGCTCACAAGCAGGCAGAGGCAGCAGAGAGAGAGGAGGAAGCAGGCTCTCCACAGAGCAGAGAGCCCGATGCGGGGCTCGATCCCAGGACCCTGAGATCATGACCCAAGCCGAAGGCAGAGGCTCAACCACTGAGCCCCCCAGGCGCCTGCTCGTGTCATTTTCAAGGCCAGGCACACCCTGGTGCTCAGGAAGAGGGTAAGCGGGCAAGTCCCACACCAGGGAAGACAGCAGGAGTCCCAGGACAGGACGGGGCTGCAGGAGGGCTTGGGGGGGAGCGCCGGGCTGTCTCAGGGACGGAGCCGTAACGGGTGTCTACCCCAGGGCCATGTGCTTGTTGCTCGATTCCTCCTCCCTGTGTGTGTTAAATACTTTTCAAAAAATTTCTCTCTTTGAGAGAGAGAACACACGGCAAGCAGGGTGAGGGGCAGAGGGAGAGAGAGAGAAACTCGAGCAGACGCCCCACGGAGCAGGGAGCCCGACACGGGGCCCGATCTCATGACCCTGAGGTCACGGCCGGAGCTGAAATCAAGACTTTGGACACTTACCCGGCTGAGCCGCCCAGGTGCTCCCTTGGAGATTTTTAAAAGACACTATTTGGCAAAGGTACAAAAAGGATTAAGAGCTCCATTTCCTCAAGCCTTGCTGACGTGTCCCACACACACGGCGCCTCCAGAGGAAAACCAACCAGGCTCTGGCGAGGGCCGGACAGACGGTCGGCGCTAAGACACCAACGTGTGACTCTGGCGTATAATTTGGAACAAAGTGTTGAAAATCGAGAACCTGCTATGACAGAACCGCTTCCACAGTTTCTATTCACGTACGCGACCAAGACGAAGGCTCACGTCCACCATGACAAAGCCAGGAAGAGAACTGCGGGAGAGGGTGGGTCGCCGGAGCGAGAAGCGGCAACCACCCGCGGAGCCCAGCTGTGCTGCCAAGCCCCGTTCCCGAGGACGAGCGCGCGGCACGCGCCGCCCAGCCCAGCGGGGAAGACAGAGGCCACGGCCTGACCGCCCAGACCCCACTCCGTTCCCTTTTGGGAATGATGAGCCTCTCCACTTGTGTCTGTTTTTAATATTCCAGAAATTACACCTTCCAGCTGTTTGATCTTAGGATGAAAAGTGCTGGATTTGAACTCAAAAATGCGGGAGGTGCTACACTGCTTTTCAAGATTATTTTGGTGGTTTATGTCCAAAACGTCTTAGAAAAGAGAAAGGCTGACTCTGTAACACGCAGCCCCGAGGTAAGTCGGGAAACCGGCCACGGGACTTGGGCTCACCGCACGCCAAGCCCCCCACCACCGCCTCGGTTGCGTGCCACGGAGGGCGAGCGATCGGCCTGACACCCACAACACCCGGGGGCTTCGGATCACACCTGTCACGGAAACTGACAATGCTGTCCGTCGAGGACACTCGATGACGCTGGGGGACCAGACAAGCAACACCCAGCGAGATGGAAACAGGAAGATGCACGGAGCCCCCCGCCCCCAGCTGCTCTCAAAGAGACGGGTGGGCCACGTCTGGCAGGCCCTGCCCTGCCCTGCCCTGCCCTGAGCACAGACAGGGCGCGAGCATGGGGAGGACAAGCGAACAAGGAACCCGTCAGAAATGTGAATCACGAGACTGGAGACAGGAAACCAACCCAGGAAAAAAACAAACTTCCCAAAACTGAGTTCTGAGGTACAAAGGAAAACTCGATACGTTCGCAGTAATGATGGTAAGAACAGAATCAATAGTGTGAAATCCTCCTCCTACCCCCAAAAAGAAAGGAAAAGAGATAGTTTTTCAGAAGAGGTCGGCCGCCAGGAGACAGCAGGTGTGCCCCACGCCGAGGAGGCGGGCGCTCCAACTCACCGGCCGCAGGGCACGAGGGAGAGGCCGAAGTCACCGCGAACATACAGGCCCCACTGGAACAAGTCCACATGCGTATAAACTGACCCACCTACCCGGAGCGAGGGGGCCTGTCCCAGGAGGGCAAGGGGTGGTCCTGAGATGACAAGTGCTGCAAGGACTCACAGACCAGCGGCGCGGCGCAGACCGTGATCATCTCAAAAGACGTGGAAAGCAACAGGTCAACCACGACCCCCAACTCCCACCAAGGGGCGAGGGCCCCGCCAGCAGGGCTGGGAGAGGCTCCCCTCCCAAGACCGACGGCAACAGGCGCACGCGAGATGCTTCCCAGCTTCGGAACCGACATAAAGATGCCCCCCTCCCCGCTCCCCAAGAAATGCAGACGGCGTTCGTCCTTTTTTTAGGGATTTCGTGTACGTACTTGCCAGAGACAGAGCGCGTGAGCACGCAGACGCAGGGGAGCAACTGACAGGGGAAGCAGACCCCCGCTGAGCAGGGAGCCCCCCGCGGGGCTCGATCCCAGGACCCCAGGATCATGGCCTGCGCCGAAAGCAGAGGCTTTAACCCACTGAGCCCCCCAGGCGCCCGACAGAGGACATTCTTGGCAATGGAAGAGAGAGAGAGGAGGATTTAAGGACGGGGCGTGCACCGCCTTCACGGCGGGAGGAAAGTATAAACACGACTGAGTGGCGGCCGAGAGGATTCCCGCAAGCAGAGACACCCGCAGGGCCTGGTTACCCGGACAAGGACGAGACGGAACAGGCGCACAAATTCAGAGGTGACCGAACTGGTCAGCGGACTCCACGGGATTCCAGGTTCCCAGAAGGTCTGTCAAGAAGCCCGACAGGACGGCCCCACGGCTGGGCAAGAACCACGAGGGAGGGACCTGCTGGGGCTGCGGGAGCGAGCGGGGAACTCACTCTGGGAGCGAGAGAAGGCGGTCACCCCCGAACACCGAACCGCACTCGCTCCTCACCAGAGACTCATCCCCAGGCGCATGAAGACACGGACGTGAGGGACACGGATTCAACAAGTGACCGAGCCGAGGCCTCCGTGCCCAGCCCGAGGACGCTTCGGGGAACGGCGGCCCACGCCAGGGCTGGCCTGTGCAGGGAGGCCACCACAGCCAAGACACCGCCGGCAGACCCCGAGGGCCCGCTGGGCACTGAGGCCGAGGGGACGGGGACGCCGACGGGAAGGCCGTCTGAAGCTTTCTGAAGAACGTCCTGAGGCCTTCAGGGAAACGAAGGGTCATCGGACCGAGATACCGCAGGCACCGACCAGCGGATAGAGCAAACACACGCCCACGGGCAGTAAAAGGCAAAACTCTTGGAAAGTGCCAGGACCGAGGCAAAGCTGTCCACTCCCGCCCCATCAACCTGACGCTGGGCCGGCGGTCCTGGCCTGCACCGAGCCTGGACAGAAGACCAAAAAACAAAGGGACGGAGAAGCCCACCCACACCATCCCTTCCTCACAGATTGTCCACAAAAATAACCTAATAAACTACAACACATTGTACCAATCTTAACAAAAAAAACAAAAACCCTGAACTGCTACAAAGAACAAAAAAAGAAAAAAAAAAAAAAACTAACCTGAAAAACCAGCTATTCACAACATCCATGAGAACCCCACGAACACTCACGGGACGTGAAAACGGTGCCCGTGCGCAGCAAGGCAGGCCCGCCCGTGTTCGCGTGACCCCCGTGCGTGGAGTCCCGGCTTCCTGCAGGGACACGGCCGTCACGAGAAGCAGGCCTGGGAATGCACGTGGGGACGGCGGCCCAACCACACAGATAGGGACTCCGCAGGGACACTGCGTGCGTGCGTGTCACGCAAGGCGACGAGTGGTGCAGGGACAGGCGTGAGCGCTGGAAGCCGTGGGGTCAGAGCTGGCCTGCTGACCGGCCGTGGGGGGAAGACACAGAACCAGGCAGGAGGGCCTCAGGCTGCTGGAGGAATACAGGGGAGCAGCAGGACCTCGGCGCAGGGGGGAGGGAGGCGGCCTCAGACCAGACCCAGGACGCAGCACCACACAGGAAAAGACGCTAAGACGAAGAGTCCCGTTCATCGAGACGCCGCGGTGTTATGGATGTGTTTGTTCTCAAGAGTTCTTACCTGTTCTCAGGGGTGCCCGGGTGGCTCAGGTCGTGATCTTAGGGTCCTGGGATCGAGCCCCCCACCAGGCGCCCTGTTCAGTGGGGAGTCTGCCTCCCCCTCTCCTCCTCCCCCTGCTTGTGCGCTCTCTCTCTCTCACTGTCTCTCAAATAAATAAAATCTTAAAAGAAGACGTGTTCCTGGATGAAATGAGGACAAGAGAAAGGAAGGGACAGGCAAGGGAGACCTCCGAGTGCAGTACCGCTGGGACGGGGCCCCAGACGTCCGAAGCCGAAGAGCGCGCAGACACGACGACAAACAAGACGCGAAGCCAAGGGGAAGGGACGCCCGCGACGTGCACAGCCGAAGCACCTGGCCACGCACATGCGGGGCAGAGGCCTCCTCAGCCACAGGGACACGCACACCACAGCTCCCGCCCGGGGCGGCCACGGAGAGACACCAGCTCGTGACGGAGAGCACCGTGCCAGTCCCCAGCGACGGCCTGCTCTGAAGCGAGCCAGGGAACTCCCACATGAGCAGCACGGTCGTCTGCAGGGCCACCCGCCCACCTCCAGACCCACGGCAACGCCGGAAGCCGCGACACGTGACAGCACGGTCCTCAAGGTCAGCGCATAAGCAGCAGCAAACCCTGGGTGCCCAAGTGCAGGAACACCAGAACGGGGACTGGAGGAGCGCACCGCCATTCACGAGGGGCCGCTGTGCGGGGGGGGCTGAGGGGACTGGAGGGGCCCGAAAGGGACTTTGGGAGTGCTCCTTCTGTCGTTTCTTTAGAACAAACAAAAAGCAACATTTGGTAAATGCCTGTGTTAGTCTCTAGTTTTCCATTTTAAAACTTTTTATATAAAAACCCAGGGAAATGGAAAAAAAATGCCATTAAAAAATTATTTTCCCTACACGCGTGCATGGCCACTGCAAGGACGTGCTCGGGACGAGCCGGTATCGCCCCTGCAGAGTGGGGCCTCAGACCCCACCCTCCCTTTGCACCACCTTCTCAAGTGTCCTGAGTCTTTCTAACGGGGACAACTCACTTCTGGACCAGCTCCGAGGTCAGACGGAAGTTGGGGGCAAGAATGAATCCAACCCCTCCGACCAGACAAAGCCAGAATTTGCCTCGGGAGGGAGGTGCTTCTGCGGACACAGCTCCCAGAGACCCTCCGGCCCAATCTGCCTTCCCCCCCTTCTCAGGATTCCCGTCACCGAAGCCAGAGGTGGCTGGGGCGCATCACATCCAAGGCGAGGTGGCCGTCTGCGGGGAGCTACCCATGACCAAGTTCCCCAAGGTCAGGTCCACGGTGACAGCCTGCTGGGCCACCAGACGCTCCCCACCCCCACATCCATGTCCCGCTGCAAAGCACAAGGACAACAGAAGGGAAGGATTCCCCTGAGGAGAAACCAGGGTGGGGGCTGAGGTGGACCACCCCCCAGCCCTCCCGGGGCAGAAAACCCACAGGTGGGACCTGTGGCCACTGTGAAGAGGAGCCGGGGGCTGCCCGGCCTCCTCCTCCCGGACCGCGGGCCGGACGCCAGAAGAACACAAGCACAGAAACCTTCCGCGGGGGCGCCAGCAACACCGTGGTCACCAGGGAGCAGGGGCTGTCACTCCCTCTGGGCAAGGGACACTGGCAGCTCTGCAGACACCAGGCAAACCCAGAATAAGGCTCACTCTGTGGAGGAGGGGGGCTGCCTTCTCCAAAACCAGCCCACCTGGGAGGAGCTTGGGAAGCATCCAGATCCCAGCAGGCTCACCCACGGGGACGGGTCCTGAGGGCAGGCCCGGCCTCACTGCGGCTCACCCCGAGCTCAGTCCCATCCTACGGGACGTGTGGGCACACGTGGGCCTTCTCCGTGCTGGGCAATGGGAGGCACCTTAGAAAGACGTGGCTCCGAGGGGGTGCCTGGGTGGCTCAGTCGTTAAGCGTCTGCCTTCGGCTCAGGTCGTGATCCCAGAGTCCTGAGATCAAGTCCCACATCGGGTTCCCTGCTCGGGCGGGGAGTCTGCTTCTCCCTCTCCCACTCCCCCGGCTGTGTGCCCTCTCTCGCCTTGTCTCTCTCTGTCCAATAAAAGATGGCTCAAATAAGAAGATTTGGAGGTCTCTCTCCTTATTTTTGCAATATTTTATAAATTCAGAGTTATTTCCAAGTAAAAAATTGAAATAACTACCCTCAACCCGATGTGACCCGCACCGGGGCCCGTGGAGGGCCTTCTGAAACCTCACACGGCACTCGGAACACTGCCTGCCCGTCCGCTGTGGCGTGCGGGTGTGGACTCCAAGCGCCCCGCACAGATGTGGCCCCGATCAGCCCAGGGGACACCGAGGCTGGGGCAGTAGGGAGACAGTGCAGCAATTACCCACTGCCAGTATTACAGAAAACCCTAAGTTCCAATCCTATTTCTGCCAAAAATAAGCAAATAGAATGAATATGAACAGAAATGACAAAACTTACTACTCTGGCAGGTTCTTTCCATGGACTGAGCGCCGGAGATCCTGGGCGGAGACCCAGACCCAGTAGGAGGGCGAGGACGCCAGTGTGGGGAGCACAGCGGCTCCCTGCGGGGAGCGCCGCCACCCAGAGCACCCTGGGAAGGGCCGAGCGTGGGAGGGGCCGCACGGGGCACAGGCCAAGCTGTCCTGATGCTTGAAGGACCGTGGCCCGTGGCCCACAGCACCACACTCACTCAGTAAGCCCAAGACTGGGAGGAGCCTGCTGACCCACACACCTTGACCAGGTCCTTCCCTAGCGCCTTCCCCTTCACTGCAGCTCCCTGGTCCAAACCAACCTGCTCACCAGACACAAGGCACCCTGTGCCTCCTCCCCCCGCCTCCCCCGGCCTCCAGGGAAGACAAACGGCGGCAATGCACAGCCCGACCCCAGGCTGGCAGAGAAGCCACAGCCTGGGGAGGACACCCTCCCAGGAGGAGACGCCCAGCCCCCCAGTCTGAATTCAAACAGAGATCAGGGCAGGTGGGAATGAGAACATTCCGAGAGCACTTGGGAAGCCCACGCTCCGGTGCTTTCCCAGTGGCTGGAGGCAAACACTAGCTCCTTGGTTTTCCACAGGCCACAAAACGCACAACCTGCAGGTTTTACTTTTCGGTTTGGTTTTTAATGCTTCCTTCCAGAGCAGCCGCTGCTTCAGACCCTACACAGGCCCTTTCCTGAGGACCCAACGCCAGCAAGGGTGCCACGCCTGCCTGTGGAGCCACACTGAGGGTGGCACACAGCGGGCCATGCAGCCCTGGGGGACCAGCAGCCCTGGGGGGGGCTAGAGCCCCACCTCCCAGAAGGGCTATGCCACCGCTTCTCTCCCTTCCCCAAACCACGGCCCTACAGAACCTTTCTCAATTACAGTCAAATTAACTTCCAGAAACACGGCAAAAAAAGACGTACAAAGCTCAAGTTCACACTTTTCACATTTACGTTCAACAAGCATAAAATTTTTCTGTCAAGTGTCTCCCACGTCTGTCCTCATCTGGCGTCTGCACAGAGGGAGGGCACCGACCAGGGATGCCCCTGAGTTAACTGAGCTGTGGACCCGACCCTCCAGCTCATCATTAACAACTTATCAGGTGTGCACGTGCCCTGAGCCACCCCCACATAAATGACCCAAGTGGCCGAGAGGACCAGGCTGCTATCAAGGCCAACAAAGCACTCTGTTCATTAGAGGCCATTCTCCTCCACAAACAAAGAGCAGCCCCCAGCAAAGAACAACAAAAGAGAGCGCTGTGGGAAAACTCAGTTAGTACAAAGAAACCAGAACGCGACAACTTGCTGAGTCCTCCTCTGGCCTGTCCCCCTCTCTCCAGGGCCCACCTCGACTGGTCCCTCCCCGTAAAAAAGTGGCGTGGAATGATGAGGAACCGGAGAAGGTTCTCATCAGCAGAGCAGCTACTCGAGGAAAAGGCGCCCCTCCGAACAGAAGATGCCTGTAACAGCACAAAGTGTCGATTTTTCTTGGAAAGCACAGCAGAGAGGGAGGGGATGGGATTTCCTCTCTCCAGAGTTTTACTCCCGTCTGCGGCGTCGTACTGCTGCCGTGTTAGAAACACACTGTCACGAGGTACGTGATGGAGACAAGACAGACAAGGACGGGCCTGACGCAGACCTCGGAACAACCCTCAAGTCACTGTGCCCGCGGCCACACTGGCAGGGGGACCATCCGCCTCCACCGGCAGTCCCTGCAACCCCCCAGGAACGGGGCCGCCAGAACAGCCACATCTCAGGCCGCGGCTTCAGGATAGTAAGAGCAGTGGCGGAAAGCCCAGGCCCCCCCAGCACCAGCCCGGTCAGCCCCCAGAGTGGTCCGACCGATTACCACCAGCTGAGGGTGGCTGGAGATCTTCCAAGGCGGGGGCCTGTGGCCCAAAACATCCCGAAGTCTGAGCAAGCCAGACGGCACGGCCCCAGACCCTAACCCAGGTCCATCTTCGATCTCTGCTCCGAAGTGCAGTGACGGGCTACTCCTAAATTAGAAGAAGAAGAAAACCAAACACGGACCAGGCTACAGCTCTGGCCGCGGCTCAGCTACATGACCTGCTTTGCAACGCTTCGGTCCAAAGTGTGAGTCTCTCCCCCATCAGGCCGCGTCACCTGAGACCCACGGGTGCCCAGGTTCTCCCGCTGGAAATGCTTTCTCCTGTGAATGGCCCAGCAGCCCCAGCCCAGCCCCTCATCAGCAGCCTCGAAAGGAGCACGTAAGCACACGGCGCTGGGCACGGAGGGGCCAGCACGGTGGACTTCCGGCTTCTCCATTTTTTAGGTCACGTTTTCTCCCTTTCATTTCCCTCGATCACAGTAAAGCTGAAGTTTTTAGGGCTCTTCAGCAGAAGCTCTTGATGCAAATCTCAGTTTCTGGCCCAAGGCAGAAATGCAAGCAAAACTATCTTTTAAGAAGTCTAGCTGACTGGTTCGCAAACAGACACCGTGGTTTTGACAGCGTTTTCCTCTGGATACAAGGGACAAGCACTTTTATTCGCTTCTGTCTGAACTTACTGCTTCTGCAACGAGTATGAGCAAAATTTCAGTTGGGAAAAAAGTCATACTTCTCGTGTTTTTTTTAAAGATTTACTTATCTCTGAGAGAGAGAGAGAGAGATCGCGTGCACAGCGGGAGGGGAAGAGGAAGGGAAGCAGGCGTCCCGCTGAGCGTGGGGTCTGCTGTGGGCTCGATCCCAGGACCCTGAGATCATGACCTGAGCCGATGTCAGGAGTCGGACACTCAACTGACTGAGCCCCCCGGCAGCCCTGACTCCTAATTCTTAAGAGACACTAAGCGCCTCCTCTCTCGGGAGAAGACAGCCTTCCAACGGACGCCGCCCACTACACCTCACAACCCGACAGGTGACCTTGATGCCAGTCGTGACACGTGAGGACCAAGCCACCCCACTTCATCACGCGCTCCTCGCCGTCACAGACACCCACAAAAACAACCCAAAAGCCGAGTCTTGGATACATTTAAGGTAACTCTTACTTCTCAGCAATCCAAACGTCCCCGAGTCTGTCACTCGGTTCTCCTTCTGGCGTCCAGGCCACGGCACGTAAGCCCCAAGCCGCCCTCGGGCACACACGACGGTCTGCACCCTCACCTCGCCGCCCCATGCGGTCTCCTCCATCAGACGCCCGTGCCCGACGACCAAGTGCCTGCCACCCGCAAAGCTCCCCCCAGGCCTGGGGGAGCCCTCGACTCCCTCACCCTCATCACCAAGTCACCCACCCACATGCTGAACAAAACGCAAAGAGCAAGTCCGTAACCGGACCCCACGCAGAGAAGAGGGAACAAGTCCAGGGACAGGAGCGACACAGCCGGATGGGGACCGGCCCCTGGGACACATGTAAGAGCAAGGCAGGGACACTCCCCACCGCGGCCCCCTGACCACCGTGAACCCTCCAGACCCCGCGGCCCCCACCCGCACCCCCACCGCGGCCGCGGCCTGCTGTACGCTGGAGGGCCCCACGCTGACCGCTATTCACAGCACCAAGGAAAGGCTCAGGAAACCCAGGAAGGAGAGCGGCGTCTCCCTCTACGAAGCTCCTGGCGGCCCCACTCTGATCTCCACTTGTCACTTACCCTCCCCTTCACTTTACAAGAAGTTATTTTTGAAATGCCCCAAGGTTCCCAAAGTTGGAAGCGGAGCAAAGCGAGGAACAGCTTTTCACCGTGTCGAAGGTGATGGCACCTGGGCCCCGGACTCTAATTCCTGCAGTCGGGAAGCTACGGGCTCCAAGGTCCTCGCAGCTCAGGGGAGAAGGTCCGTCAGAGAGCCCCCAGCTGGCGGCCCCCGTCCCGGGGTCCCCCCACCCCGTCCCGGGGTCCCCCGCCGTCCCGCGCCCCACGCCTGCAGGCACTCACCTCTGCGGGGGGATGTAGGGAGCACACACGGGCGGCAGGGCCGCACAGGGCTCACTCAGCGTCTTCTTGGCCTTTTTTGCTTTCTTCCTGACTTTGGACGTGGACCTGACCGCTTTGACGGAGCTCTCTTTTCGACAGACACCGTTTTTCATCTCGACATCCCCGTAAATGTTCAGAGGCCTCCGCGTGCAGCCCGGGGGCGTGTGGACGTCACAGTAAGCGGTCTTTCTGACGGAGAAGGTCGTGGCGCCGCCAGTGAGCTCCTTCACGGGCTCCATCTTCATGTAGAGGCCAGCCCTCTGGGCGCACGTCACGTGGAAGGCGGTGTAGCAGTTGGCCTTGTGGCACTGGATACAGGCGCCCACGCCCTTCTGCTTACAGAGGTAGCACGTCAGTTTCCACCGGGCCGGAGGGATGTTCCTTACGCCATCGATGGGCTCGATGAACACTGTGTTGGCAAAGCCAACCTCCGGGATCCACAGGGCACACACCACATGGCCCCAGCGGTCGTCGTCCGTCTTTTTGAAGGCACCTCCCTTGTTTGGGCAGAGCACGCAGTCGGCGGGCCGGGCCCGGGACTGCAGGCAGTGCCGGCAGAGCCACTGGCCCTCGGGGATGTAGGGCACCCCGTAGCACTCCTGGTGCACCGCCAGGTTGCACATGTCACAGAAGAGAATCACGTTGCTGTTCTGACACTCGCCGTCCATGCAGATGCAGCACACGGCATCCTCGTCGATCAGGGACTGCTGCTCCCCCTGCTTCTGGTTCTCGCAGTAGGACTCCTTCTCGAAGCGGTCCATCAGGAACTCGAACACGCTCTGCGACACGGCCGAGACGCAGTCGCCTTTCCGCTTCTCGTTGACGATCTCCAGCCAGGCGTAGTCCTCCTCGTCCATGTCGTACTCCACCTCGTTGTCCAGCTCCTCGGCCGACTTCTCGATGAACTTGTAGTACACCGGGGGCCGCCTCGGGGCGGAGGGCGGGCTGTACTCCACGATCCGCACCTTGGGCTCCGGAAGCGCACCGGCCGACGCCAGCGGGCCGTGGGCGCTGGGCAGAGCCTCATGTTTCTTCTTGAGCCTGTTGTTTTTGTGGCGCTTGGTCCGCGTGCACGCCGGCGGCCTCTCGCTGTTCTCCTTGTTGCTGTTGCACTCGCTCAGCTCCTGGGCGGTGAGGTCGTCCTCCAGTATGACCTCCAGGGGATCGAAAATGCTGATCCTGTGCAGGCGCCCCTCGATCTCGATCTCCACCATCCTCTGGGCTTGCGCGTAGGTCAGGGTCTCTCGCGTGGGGGAGTGCTTAGTGCCGCACGGGGAGGAAGGGTGCCTCGCTGCAGCGCCGCGATGACATCGTCCTTTCCTCCTCATTTGGTACTGACTCCCTGAAACAGAGGCACAGGGGCGTTAACTCCCTGCAGAAGACCCCAGACGAGAAAAACCACCAGACACACGGCGGCCAGAGAGAACCGACCAACTCAAACTACGTCGGAGTGAAACTCCCAGCGGACATCGCTCCAAGGCTTCCAAAACCACACACCCCAGGACTCGTGATTGTGTGTCACGGACTGCCTGGACAAGACGACACAAGGAGCAAGGAGTGACCTTTGAGAGGCGCAAGTCCCTCCAGGCCACTCTGGGGTTCCCATAGCTCACTGGTCACCTTCCCAGACCACACTAACAGGTTGTCAAGATGACCGCAGCATTCCTCCCGAGCAGGGGTCCCAGCTCTGAGCCCAGGAAAGCCCACACAGGGCCGAACTCCAGCAGGCACGGAGGTCGTGACGGCAAGGGGAGCACGCTCAGCAGCTGCCTGCTCCAGGCCAACACGCCCTTAACCAGCTCTTCCCCGGCCCCGCTGCTGCCCAGGGGACCCCTACAACTCCGGTGCAAAACCCTCGCCGGCAGCCGGAAGCCTCGGCAGTCTGACCACAGCAGTCCACCCTCTCCACCAACACGGCCTCCGCACATGGTGAGGCCCAGGGCCACTGAGCCATGCCAGAACCAAAGAGCGGAGCCCCCCTTCACCCCCAGGAGGCCCAACCCGCCTTCCAGAGGGCCTCAGCAGTGACCGCACAGAAACCCCCACAGCCCAGCCAACCGGCCCCACTGCCTCAGGGGCACTTCTCAGCTGCTGGCGTGACTGCGGGGCCCGCCGTGCCCTCTTCATCACGTACACCCAGACAACGTGCAATGGGCCACGGAGGGCACCACCGCTTGCCCCCAACAGTGAGCAGCACCCCCCGCTGTCCGACGAGAGCCCCCGCCTGGGGTTGCCAGCAGCGGCTCAGGAGCCAGACAGCCTGACCACAGACCTTCACAAGAATTTGCTCTTTTCAGACCTCCACCATCTAACTCAGTGACAGAGTCTGCTCTCAGCCTGCCTCACGGGAAGACCCTGGACCGCCAGCCACCAAGCAAGGTGTCACCTTAGGACGACAATGAGGACCTCTGACTCCTCTCCCTGAACCACCACACTCTGCCGACAGGAAGCAAGAGGACTTCTAGACCGGCCTCCAAATGAACATTCGAGCCGGAGGCCCAGACCCACGGCTCTGTGGTCACCCCGAGGAGCGGGACCACGGCCCCCAGCAACCCAGCTGGCCTTGGGGAAAAGCCCCCAAAGCGCCAGAAACGTCCTGAGAGGCAAGCCCGGCAGCCCCGAAATGCACTTTTTTAGGACAGAGACTTCACACTGTTGTTCTCCTTTTGTCAAACAGAAATCCCTGTTTTATGCTGAAACTTACCAGGAATTCCCTGTAAAAAGAAGCATGAAAACGCTGTGGCCGGCCAAAACCCCATTCACCTGCGCCTCAGGGCTGCGCAGGGGCGCCCTCAGCCCTGGACCACCGGGGTCGGGGAGAAGCCACCGGCCAGCCAGCCCTGCACCAGCCATCCCTTGTGAAGAGTGGTGTCAGCACCACGGCCTCCGAGGAGGGGACCCTCAGGCACCGGGGACGGCCTCACGTGTCCCCACCGAGGTGGCGCAGGAGCAACAGCTGGCTACTCACCAGGTTCAAAGCAAACACCTCACCTTGTGCTCTGGCCACCGCACCAGGCAGACCTGACTACAACGGGTCTCCAAGAGCCACACTCTCCTGCAGGGGTCTTTAACCACTGTCCACAAGGAGTTCACCTAACACTTCCTGGTCCCCGCAGGTCTGTAATCTGGACTCATAGCTGTGACCGGGACAGAGGGCACTGAGCAGCAGAGTGACTGCCCCGGCTCCTCGCCTCCCTACGCCCACTGACCGGGATTGGACAGGCCGCGTCCACACCAGGCGCTTCCCTGGAGCAGTAAGGACTCCCACGGGGAGGTGGTCAGCAAGGACAGAGCCAGCGCTTCCAGCAATAACTCCGCTGCGTACACGCAGAGAAGCCGAGCGAGCCACGAGAGAGGAAGCGGGCACAGCAATGGGCCACTCCCCGTCTCCAATCAGTTCACTCGCAGCCCGGCCGGGGACACGTCCCATCCACTCCACCATGTCTGTGCGACGCAAGTGGGGGCAAGGCCGGCCCCCAGCCCACCGGCCTATGTGAGGACCGCCTGAGCCCCCGCGATGTGCCCAGGGCCCCCGGACTCTACGAGCCTGCCGTAGGCGCGCGCGGCCCCAGGCGGGGCTGACTCTGCGGCGGGGGGAAACGACCTCGATGGGCGTGGCGGCTTCCTGGGCACGGCTGGTGTCAAAACTCAACTGTGCCTCCCGGCGGGGCTGCTGGCTCCACACGCCGCCTCGGGGGAGCCGCTGCTGCTAAAGGGGCCGGAAAGCGGGAGCACAGGTGTTTCCCACCCGCTCCGAGGCTGCGCGGCCCCGCGCGACCACCCACCGCCCGCCCCGGGCGCCTGAGCCCCGAGGCCGGTCCAGGGCTCTGCGTTAGGAAACGTTTAAAGTCCGGCCCTACTACAGGGAGTTTCCTGTCTTGGCAAAACAAACCGAGTGGATCTGTTACATAATGCGACCCGCTCGCGCACAATGAACGCTCCGGCCCGCGGTACCACGCCGGCTCCGAGGCCCGGACCCCGCGGCCCGCACGCGCGGCCGCTCCCCCGGCCCTTCCTGCCGCGGGTCACCGCCGCGGCCGGCACAGCGGAACCAGGCGGGGACGAGCGCGGCCTCCCGGACGCCGGGCCCCGACACCCCCGCTCCCCGGCCCGCCGGCTCCCGGCCTGCCCTGCCTGCCCGGCCCGCCGGATCCCCGATCTCCGACCGCCGCTCCCGGCACCCCGGCTCCCTCCCGGCCTCCCCGACGCCCCAGCCTGCCCGACGCCCCGGCTCCCCGGCTCCGTCCCCCGCTGCCGACACCGCGGCTCCTCCCGGCCTCCCCGGCGCTCCAGGTCCCCGAACTCCCTCCCCGGCCTCCGGCCTCCCCGGCGCCCAGGCCTCCTCCGCCGCCGGGCTCCGGGCCTCCGCGCCCGGCCGCCCCGACCCCCGGCCTCCCCAGCGCGGCCTCCCCGGCGCCGCCGCCTCCCCGCCCGCCCCGCCCGCCGCCCGCCACCCCGGCCGCCCTCCGGCGACCCACCCGCCCGCTCGCGGACAATGCGCCGCCCGCCGCGGCCGCCAAACATGGCGCCGGCACAGGCACCCGAGAGGCCGGCGGGCGAGGCGGCGGCGGCGGGCGGCCCCGACGAGGCCCCGGCCCGGCCCCCGCCCACTCACCTTCGGGGCCGCGGCCGCGGGAGCCCGGCGGCGGGCGCGGAGGCCGGCGCGGCCCAGGCGGCGCTAATGGCGCCCGCGGCTCCCCCGCCAACGGCCGCGCAGGCCCGGGCCGCCGCCGCTCTGGGCGCGGGCTCCTGTCGGCGGCGCCCGGCCCGGCTCGGCGGCCGCGGGCTCGCGCGCTCTCGGGCTCTCCGGGCGGTGGCGGGCGGCGCAGGGGGGCGGCGGGGGGGGCGGGCGCGGAGGCCCGGCGGCGGCGGCGGCGGGCGCGGGGAGCGGGCGGCGGGCGCGGGGAGGGTCGGACGCCGGGGCCGGCTCGCTCGCTCGCTCCCCAGCGAAGCAAACAATGCGGCGAGCGCTCCGCCCGGCGCGCTGCGTGCGAGACGCGCCCCGCCCGCCGCCGCCGTGACGCGCGCCGCCGGGGGAGGGGCGGGCCGAGGGCTGCGGGCGGGGAGGGGCGGGCCGAGGGCTGCGGGCGGGCGGGGGCGGCGGGCGCCGGGACCCTGGGCCGGGGGCCTGAGGGGGGCCAGGGGAGGGGGCCGCGGTCCTCCGGGGGCCCTGGGTGGGGGCCGGGGGCCTGAGGGGGGACTGGGGGGCCTCAGGGAGACGGCCGGACCCGGGACCTCCGTGGGGTGTAGGGGCCCTCAGGCGACGGGCCGGGACCCCGGGGGAGGGCCTGGGGCGGGGTGGCTGGGACACTGGGCCCAGGGCCTGAAGGGGAGGGCCGGGACCTCAAGTGGGGGCGGGGACCCTGGTCTGGCTGTCCGAGGGGGAGGGCCAAGGCCCTGGTCCAGAGGGCCTGAATCCTCCGGGGGCCTGAGGGGGTGTGTGCGGACCCTGGGTCGGGGAGGGAGCGGGTATTGGGACTGAGGGGCTGGGGCCAGAGAGGGCGACTGGACTGGGTCACCGGCCAGGGTAGAGGGCTAACCCGAGTCAGGTTACAGGACACCGGGCGGGGGGAGAGGCGGATCCCCAAGGTGGAGGCCACCAGATTAGGGGAGCTGGCTCCGGAGAGGTGAAGCCCAGTGCCCCTGGAGAAGCCTAGATGTTCTGTGGAGAAGCCTAGATGGTTCTGGAGGGTTCCTGGCTAGCACAGTGACCACGAAGGAGGGCTGGGCCCTGGGAAAAAAGGATCTGGCATGGCCCCCTAGCTGGGGGCAGCAGGAGAGGCCCCTCAGGAAGAGAAGGGACACACCTCCCCCCAGGGCAAAGGTTGGGTCCCTCTGAGCTGGTAAGATCTTCTCCTTATCGGGGCAGGCCGGGCAGAGCCCAGTGCCTGGGGCCCTCCAGCAAAGGCCTTACTTGGAGCAGGCTGCCCTGACCAGTGTCCTCCGTGGGAGCCAGAGCCCACCAGCCTCTGCTGACCCGCACTTGTGTCTCCCTGCCCCCAGTGCACGGGTTGAGAAGTGAAGGCTTGGAGGGTGGGCTAGGGTTCCAGCCACAGCCCCCCTCCAGGCTGGGCCGAGGTAGGGCTGGCCCAGCATTGGGACCCCAACCATATGTGCCCCAGCCCCGGGAACTGCCCTAGAGATGCCCGCTGACCTGAATGCAGGCTCGCCAGGGCACCCAGTGGCAGACGACGAGCAAGCTGGGCCCGCATCCCTCCCTCGGCCTGACCTGATGCAAAGCAGCAAGGTGGAGTGTCTCAGGACAGGGTCAACAGTAAGAGGCTCCGAAAAAGGTGAGAGCCGGGAAACCCTTCTCCCAGGACAGGGGAGGGAAAAGGGCTTCTCACATGACAGAATCATGCCAGGAGGAGTGAAGAAGAAGCTCACACAGTCATGTCACAGTGACATCCTGGAATCGCCAGGATAAAGAGACGAGCTCAACAACCTTCAGAGAAGTAGGGTCTTTTTTTTTTTTTTTTTAAGATTTAACTTCTCTGTTTGACAGAGATCACGAGTAGGCAGAGAGGCAGACAGAGAGAGAGAGGGGGAAGCAGGTTCCCGCCGAGCAGAGAGCCTCATGCAGGGCTCGATCCCAGGACCCCGAGATCATGACCTGAGCCGAAGGCAGAGGCTTCACCCACTGAGCCCCGCAGGCGTCCAAGAAGGACCGGTCTTCTTTAATCAGACTGAATCTGATCGTTACTTGGCAAAGAAGCGGCCATTAAAATTCTAAGAATTCAAGAATTCCATATACAGAGAAACTCATTCATGAGACAGCAAACGAAAGGTGTCTT
Organism: Lutra lutra; assembly: GCF_902655055.1. Classification (NCBI taxonomy): domain Eukaryota; kingdom Metazoa; phylum Chordata; class Mammalia; order Carnivora; family Mustelidae; genus Lutra; species Lutra lutra. Next base: position 143,886,885 of record NC_062285.1, read on the forward strand.
CACAGTCTGTAAACATCCCAGTTTGCCACACCCAAAGTCTCCAGAAAAATGCCGAACGTCTCTGGCAGAGGGACAAGTGTATCCCGGAGAAGACCTGGACGCCAGCAAAGAAGGTCCCACGACAACTGAGCAAGTCCCAGATGAGCCGACACGGTGTACAGCAAGGGCAGGTAAGAGCAGGAAGGAGAAAGCGCACGAAGGTTCTCGTCCTAGTAGAGGGTTTTCAAACTGGTAGAAAGAAGTTGAGGGGAAACTGAAATGCGGAAAGACTGGTGATATCAACAAACGGCCACACGCATGGTAAATAAGGGATACGATATGACACGACGGGAAGAAACCCAAGCGTTTGTGTAACAAATAGATCTGAACGTGTCACAGAGAGATTGAAGATGAAAGGACAGACCATATGTGCCCTAACCCTTTCGTTCCTCTAAAGACTGCAGAGAGGATGGACAGAAAACTAAACCGCGAGATGCTCGCAACATGTGTGCCTCGCAAGTGATCAGTGTCCAGGATCCCTTCAGATGCATCAGAAAAAGAGCAGCAAATAGAATAATGGGCAAAACCATAACCAGGCTCCTTGCGGAGAACGTGGACGGCCCATAGCCTCACCAATGACTTTAGAAATGCAAACTACAGTCACACCAAATGAACACAAATGTTCAAGTCAAACCCATGACGACAAGAAAGGTAGATCGACAGGAACGATGACAGATATACGCAGCCCCTGCTGGCTGGAGTGTCCTGTGGTCCGGTGACCTTGGTAAACAATAAGGCATCACCCAGTAAAGTCGGACCTGTGCATCAGTTACCCACTGCTACGGAACGAACTACTACACAACTCTAGCTCCAAAACAATGACCACTCCTTTCACACAGGGATGTCCTATCTGGGCAGGATTCAGCAGGCACAGCCTGTCCACTCCACACTGCACCACCTGGGTATCCCTACTGTGGGCTGGAGGGCCCACGTGCAAGGCGGTGCCCTCATGGGGCAGGTAGGCTGGTTCCAGCTGTGGAGAGTGGGCTGGTGTCCATGTTCCGAAAGAACCAGGTGGGAACTGTATCACTTCTCATGCCGTAGCCCCGATGGTCACAAAGCCACAAATCTGCCCAAGCCTGTCCAGATTGGAGAGAGGAAACGCCGACCTCTGCCCTCTGGGGAGACGAGTGTTAAAGTCGCATTTTAAGAGGAAGGAGCATGTGGTATGGGAGAAGTGGTGGCCCCTTGGAGAAAATGCCACACGTGCACTGCAATTCCCAGCTCTACATACTCCTGGATCCAGTCTATGCCCGAACATACACCCAAGAAAGCTCCACTCATTCGTGAGGACACGTGCACTGGTGTTCAAGACAGCATTGCTTTTAATAATAAAAATACTGAGAGGAAGAAATACCTTCAGTGTCTTTGGACGATAAAATGAATCAAGTGAGGCACATCCACACAGCGGGAGAGAACACAACGGCTTACATGAAGAAACTGTCCTGCTTGGAGCCCTGTGGCCGGGTCCCAGACACGATGCTGAATGGCAGCAACTCAAGACGGTGATATAAAGTGCAATCGCATTTATGCTCACCAGAGTGAGCTTGGAAATCTAGGTGCACACACCCTGTATCTTCAGCTTCATATCCATTCACGAGGCTGGAGTTCGTACTGACAGCTCCGATTCCAACCCAACTGATTTCATTCTGTCCTCTCTCTCCGTAGAAATCGTTTCCAACAACAAAAAGCCTCTGTGCATTCACCTGCTAGCTCTCCCAGTCTCCCCTGTGTGTTGGGCTGTGCCAGCCAGAAAGTGGGCCCAAGACCCTCAACCACCACCCCTACCCCGTCTCCATTAGGACGTACAGAACCTGACGGACGCAAGGAGAGGGCAGCCGTGTTCTTCTTTTCTTGTTCTATTTTCTAGCAAAAGTCCGATGAAATCCTTTCTTTGTGTTTGATCTAGCTTTAACCTTTGCTACAGTCACTGGTGCCTCCATCAACGAATACAACATTCTTTAAATGATTCTCACTTCAGAATTCAGGAAAAGATCATTTTTCCCGACTCTATTAATAGAAATTTAGTTATTTTCATAGTTTCAATAGAAGTCAGTCCTCTTCTCTACCAGGATATACTTAGAGAAATTGCTCAACCTTATGTGGATGTCACACGGGAGACTCCATTCAGGGTGACCCAGCCACTCTTAGGAACAAGGGTTGCAGCATCTGTGTTGAATCAGTGTCCACAGAGCCCGCAGATCCACCGAACTCGTGCTCCTGTCCTATGGTGTGCCAGATCGGAGTCCTACAAGTAGTAACGTAAGCAAGAGCTGTGCGACACCATGGTCCTTGAGAAGATAGGGACTTACCCAGCTGTACAGGTGCTGCAGGCAAATCAGAGGGAGATCAGTTTGGTTCAGTTCCCTAACTTAGGACTGGAAGAGCAAACGACAGAAAGCTCAGGCATAATAGAGACTCAACCCCACATTCATTATGGCGACATCTCCAAACGGGGTGATTTTCTGGACTTAATCGTTGGCCGGCACCAGGTGACACAGATGCACCAGCCCAACGGGGAGGCTCATCCCTTAATTACCACTTCTGCAGCACCTGTGAGTGACTCAGGTCCAAACACGGAAGACCCAGCTTTCTGTGTTCAAGAATAACCTTTGTAGATCCTTTATCATCAAAAGGAGCAGTTAAGAAAGAGTTTCCAAAACTTAACGATGGGTGAAGGGAGTGCCTGGATGGCTCAATCGGTTAATCTCCCAACCCTTGATGTCAGCTGAGGTCATGATCTCAGGGTCATGAGATCAAGCCCCGTGTTGGGCTCCATGCTCAGCCCAGGAGTCTGCTTGTCCTCTCTCTCTGCTCCTCCCCACCATGCTCACACTCTCCCTGTCTCTCTCTCTCTCTCTCTTTCTCAAATAAATAAAATCTTTAAAAAAAAAAAGAGAGAACAGGTGAAGGGATGGTGATGGGTGCTTTGCTGGGCAGCTGAACGTTGTCTAGCACGCCTGCCAAGGGAATTTTTTATGTTCTCAAGACCACGCCTGTTTCATCGCTATTTACTATTGATTATGACTTTTTTACAACCCATTAAGGGTAGACTTTAACTTGCAGAAAACAAACAGCTAGATAAAGCGATCCCTGTCTGATAGCAATGCACATGAATTTTGTCCAGTAGTAAGTGATAGAAATTACTTGTCTGGTAAAGAAAAAAAAAATTACAATTAGAAGAGGTTGCCATTGAATGGCCCTGTAGATCACTAACCAGTTTGTTTTTTTTTTAAAGATTTTATTTATTTGACAGAAATCACAAGTAGGCAGAGAGGCAGGCACAGAGAGAGAGGCAGGAGCAGGCTCCCCGCTAAGCAGGGAGCTCAACATGCAGCTCGATCCCAGGACCCTGAGATCAAGACCTGAGCCAAAGGCACACACCCACGGAGCCCCCCGGCACCCTGTCTTCAGTCTTTGGAACCAATCTGACCATCATGCTTCCTCAGTAATTATTTAAATAAGTCTTGGACACTTCCTTACTTTAGAAGTATAGAGTCGTATTGTTAACTTTTTGAAAATAATGTCTTATGGTCCCTCCATCTCTCGGCCTCTCAGCATCTTTCTACAATATCTAACAGGCATCTCAAATGTCACATGCCTGATCCGCAGCCCCTGGCCTTCCTCCCCAGACTTCTCCTCTGTTGCCTTCCCCACCTGTTATGTGTTGAATCCTGTCCCCCAGAAGATATGTTGACATCCTTACCCCCAGGAGCTGTCAGTTGGATCTCACGGGGAAGTAGGCTCTTCACAGATGGTCAAGGTGAGATGAGGTCATTGGGGTGGGTCCTTATCCAACGACGGTGTCCAAGGAAATTTGGACACGGATACACAGGCCACAAGAAACCCATGCGGACCAAAGCAGATTGGCAGGTGCGGCTGTTAGCCCAGGGAAGCCGAGCCTGACAGCTGACAGAGGTAGGCAGAGACGGGACGATCCTGCCCTACTGGTTTCAGAGGGAGTCTGGCCTCTAAGCTATGAGACAATACACTTCTGTTACTTTAAGTCACCCAGTTTGTGGCCACTTGTTATGGCAACCATAGGATACCAATCCACCTTCCTAGTACATGGTGACTTCAAGTTTCCTGGCTAAGCCCATCCGACCCATCGGCAAATCGTGTTGGCACCCCTTCAAAATGTGTCCAGAACCAGCCCCATGTCACCACTTCCTCTGCGACCGCCAGGCCAGTCACTATTGTCTCACACCTGGATCATCTCGGTATCTTGACTAGGCTCTGTGTCACCTGTGAACCTGTGTTCTTTTTCTCGACACAGCAGCCCAAATGATACTGCCACTTCTGTGCTTAGAACCTTCCAGCAGCTCCCCGTCTCTCTCAGAATAACAGCCAAAGGCTTCAGCCTACCAACCAAAGAACAACCAGACTAAAAATGGGTATAAAGGATTTGAATAGACATTTCCTCAAAAAGACACACAAATGACCAATAAGCAAGTGAGAAGATGTACAGCATCATTAACCCTTTGGGACAAGCAAATCAAAACCACAAAGAGACACCACTTCACACCCACTAGGGTGACTGGGATCAAAAAGTCAGACGCTAACAAGTGTTGGGGAGGATGTTGCTGGAGGGAGTGTAAAAAGGTGCAGCTGCTTTGGAAGACAGTTGGACAGTTTCCCAAAATGTTAAACATGGAGTTACTGTATGACCCAGAGATTCCACTCCTGATTGTGTGCCCAAGGGAAATTAAAACACATGTCCACACAGAAACTTGTTCACGAAGATCGGCAGCGGTATCACTCGTGATGTCAATAAGCGAAGATAAACCGAGGTTCATCAGCGCAGGAACACCAAATGTGATCAATCCATGAACGGAACAAAAAGGGATGCAGCGCTGAAATGTACCACACAGAAGGCTCTTGAAAACATTATGCAAAGGAAAGATGCCAAGAGGCCACATACTGAATGATCCCATTTATATGAAATGCCCATAATAAGCAAATCTACAGACACAGAACTCATGCTGGAGGTTGCCAGGGCCTCAGGGAAGGGAGAATTGGAGACTGACTTCTAATAGTATGGGGTTTCTTTGGGGATGATGATGTTCTAAAGTCAACTGTGGTGAGGGTTTCCCAACCCTGTGCCTGTACTAAAAATCACTAAATTGTACATTTTAAATCAGTGAATTGTATGGTATGTGAATTATAGCTTAAGAAAGTTGTAAAAATATATTGAATAAATAATTACATAAGTAAAAATTTAAAAATAACACCAGAGACATCTGGTTAGATGGTGTGGACTCATCTCTCTCAGCTCATCCAACCGAACACAACTTTTAAAACCAGGGAATAATTCAGCAATTATAGGAAAAGAGAGGGAGTCTGACTGGGGGCCTGGGATTGAGGAACAACACTTGGAGTGTTCCAGAACCTACCCAGGAGAAGGCTGTCCAGGTCCAGGATCTCCATACCAGCCAGTGGTAGAAGGCAATCCAGGCCCACTGTCTCCCCACCCACCCCCCAGCAGCTGAGGGGAACTCACCTATCCTCCCCTGGGGGAACTGGTAGAGATCAGGATGTACCCTCCATCCCACAGATCCATCTTTCTCTACAGCCACCCACCAGCTCTGGGCAGCAAGGGAATTGCCTCTGTCCCAGAAATAAGTGGGAGCTTCTGTGGCAACAGGTGAACAAAACAGACCAGAGTAGGAATTCAGGGGCTCTAAAAAGTGAAATTATCATTGGAACCACAACCCACAAAAGTAGGCCAAGATGGGTCACTCCTAAGGAGGACTGCCTGCGAAAGCGGAAGGGTTAGATCGGATTTGGAGTCTCCTAACATGTCCACGCTGCTCAGGTTACACTCTTAAAACTCACTCGTCGCACCAAGCATCAGGAGAGTCATACTGGACCTAAGAAGAAATAATCCACAGATGCCACCGCTGAGATGAATCGGATGTTGGAATTGCCTGATGGGAACTGTAAACCGGCCATCTCAAAAATGCTTTGGCACATAATTATAAATTACCTTAAAACAAATGAGAAACCAGAAACTCTTAGAAACAAACAACAGACAAACAGAAGTTACAGAACTAAAAAATATACCACTGTATATACTCACTGTACAGAGTCTCAACACCACAATGAATATGACAGAAGAAAGAATTCATGAACCAGAAGACAGAACAACAGAATTACCTAATCTGAGCCGCAGGGAGAAAAGACACGGGAGGAAAAATAACAAAACTTCAGGAACCCATGGGACTGTATGTAAAAGATAGGTCTAACCTTTGTATCATTAGACTCTAGAAAGAGAAGAAAGGGTGTGAAGCTGAAAAAATATCTGAAGAACAAATAGCAGGAACTTCCCAAATTTGGCAAAAGACCGAGACATTCCAGAAGCCGGGCAAATCCCAAATAAGATAAATTGAAGAAATTTGCCACACGCAATAATTAATCTTCTGAAAACTAATGACAATGAAGAAATCTTGAAAGCGGAGAGAAACAGCACTTTGCCTGTAAGAGTAGAACAATGGGCATAGCGGTGGGTTTTTCTCAGAAACGCAGAGGCGGGAGGAAGTGGTACATTTCTCAAGTGCTGAGAGGAAAAAGCTGTCGACCGTGAATTCTGAGTCAGGTGAAAACGTGCTTTGGGAATGAAAGGGAAATAAGAACATTCTCAGACAAAACCAACACTTGGACACTCACAGAACTAGGCTTCAAGAACACCTAAAGAAATTCTCCAAAGAGAAAAGAAATAAAAGAAGCCTTAGAACTTCAGGAAGGAAAGAAAAACAAAGGAGTGGGCCAAATCGAGGGTAGCGTGGTGGCTCGCCCTTCTCGTGGGTTTCTTAACTGATGCATGGCTGGGGCAAAACTTGTGATGATCTGATGGGGCACGAAATACACAGGGGAAATAACATAAGCAATTCTATGTATTTTTAAGTGGGGATGGTGAGGGGAGCTGAGTGGAAGGGTGGTTGCCATGCCTCTTTCCGAGTGCGAAGATGGAGCCTGAGGCCGATGACGACCTGGGTGGGGACTGTGACCCTAAGAGAGCCCTAAGAAAGCTACACGATATGTTGTGCCCAAAAACACATAAAAAAAATGAAGCAGGATTTTTAACAATGTTTAGGTATCCCACAGGAAGATGAGAAAAGGGAGAGAGATGAATAAGAAAGAGAGGGAATAAACAGAACACAGATGAAAAGATAGCAGACTTAAGCCCTGATATATCCCCCAAAAATCATATAAGAGGTCTAAACACAGTAATTAAAACACACAGATTGTCAGAACGGATTAAAAGAAAATATAGCTCAGCTGGGATGCCTGGCCAGCTCTGTCAGTAGTGTGTGCAACTCGCAGTCTCAGGGTCATGAGTTCAAGCCCTGTGCTGGTCATGGAGACGACCTGAAAAAAAAAAAAAATACAACCCAACTATGTGCTGTCTACAGGAAACTCACGGCAAACATACTAATGGAGGTAGGTTAAAAATAAAAGAATGAAAAAATATATATAATGAAAATATTAGTAAAAATGTAAGAGAAGCCATGGTATATTATTTATTATGTATTACTATATAAAGTATGCTACGTTATTTATTATACTGTATAGTAAAATCAGATAAACTGGACTTGAGAGCAAAGAAAATTACTGGGAACAAAAAGGATCATTATGTAAGATAAAGGGATCAAACCATCCGGAGACACAGTGATCTTGAATGTGTACGCGTCCAACAACAGAGTTTAAAAATACATAAAACAAGAGTACAGAGTTAAAAGGAGAAATACACGTCTGAAATTACAAAAAATGGAATTATAATCAGGGACTTGCACACCCCACTCCCAGCTACTGATAGAACTAGGAGACAGAGAGTCAGCAAAGACCTGGAACTCTGGGCCACCAGAGGCCAATGCAATCTAAACAATGTTTGTAGATCACGCCACAACAAAACAGAATACACATCCTTTTCAGGCAGTCGTGCAATTTCAACTGAGGCCGACCACATCCTGGTCAAACACAAACCTCAACAAATTTAAAAGAATATAAATCATACAGACTATGTTCTCGAATTATAGCAGAATCTAACGAGAAGTCAACAGCAGAAAGACCACGGGAAAATTTCCAAATACTTGGAAACTTAACAACAAACTTCTAAATAATCAGTGTGTAAAAGAGGAAAGCTTCAGGGAATTCAAAAATGTTGCATTGAGGGGTGTTGGTGGCTCAGTCAGCTGAGCATTCACATCTTGATTTTGGCTCCAGTCATGACCTCTGGGTCCCGGGATCAAGCCCTGTGGCAGGCTCCACGGAGCCTCGAGGTTCTCTCTCTCCCTCTGACCCTCCCCGCACTCTTTCCTTCTCTCTCTCTTTCTCTTTCTAAAATAAATAAGTTCTTTTTAAAAAATTGAACTGGGGGCGCCTGGGTGGCTCAGTGGGTTAAAGCCTCTGCCTTCGGCTCAAGTCATGGTCCCAGGGTCCTGGGATCGAGCCCCGCATCGGGCTCTCTGCTCAGCGGGGAGCCTGCCTCCCCCCTCTCTCTCTGCCTGCCTCTCTGCCTGCTTGTGATCTTTCTCTTTGTCAAATAAATAAATAAAATCTTTAAAAAAATAAAAATATTGAACTTAAAAAAATGAAAATACAACATATCAAAATTTCTGAACCTAACCAAAGCACTGTTAGGAGGAGTAACTACAGTAGTAAATCCATATCTGAGAAAAGAGGAAAATTCTCAAACCAATACTCCAAGCGTCCACCTTAAGTACCTACAAAAAAAAAAAAAAAAAGAGTAAAATAAGTCCAGAGCAAGAAGAAAATAATATAAATGAGAGTAGAAATCAATGAAATTTCCCCTCCCCCCTGCTCATGCACTCTCTCTCCCTCTCAAGTAGATGAATAAAATCTTTAAGAAAGGGGGGCACCTGTGTGGCTCAGTTGGTTGAGCATCTGCCTTCAACTCAGGTTGTGGTCCCAGGGTCCTGGGATGGAGCCTCAGCAGGGAGCCTGCTTCTCCCTCTGCCTCTACTCTCCCCCTGCACATGCACATGCTGTCTCTCTCTGTCAAATAAATAAATAAAACGTGTATAAAGAAAGCAACGAAATTGCAAATAGGAAATCAAGGAAAGAAAAAGCTCGTTCTTTGAAAAGGTCAATAAAGTTGGCAGACCTCAGACAAGACTGACAAAGAAGGAAAAGAGAGAAGATAATTACTAATATCAAGAATGAAACAGGAGGCATCAAAAGGGTAGTAAGAGCACTGGGATGGTTACTTTTATGTGTCAACTTGGCTGGGCTAAGGTGCCCAGATATTTAGTCAAACATCATTCTGGTTGTTTCTGTGAGGGTGTTTTTGGATGACACTTACATTTATTTTTTTTGAAGATTTTATTTATTTATTTGACAGAGATCACAAGCAGGCAGAGAGGCAGGCAGAGAGAGAGGGGGAAGCAGAGAGCCCGATGCGGGGCTCGATCCCAGGACCCTGGAATCATGACCCGAGCTAAAGGCAGAGGCTTTAACGCACTGAGCCACCCAGGTGCCCCAACAGTTACATTTAAATTGGTGGACTATGAGTGAAGTTTGCCCACTATAATGTTGGTGGGCCTCGTCCAATCAGTCGAAGGCCTGAAGAGCACAAAAGGCGACCTCCCGAGGCGAGAGGGAATGTTCCAGCAGACTGCCTTCTGATTTCATCTGCAACGTCAGCTCTTGTTGCTTCTACCACAACTATTAGCAATCAACACAAGGACACTGAAATTAAGCACACAACCATTTACAATGGTTAAAACTCCAATGAAATAGAGTTACCAAAAAAATGTATAGAACTTGTATGCTGAAAATGATAAAATGCTGATGAAAGAAAGAAAAGATCTAAATGAGTGCAGAGATAGACTAGAAAAACTCAAAATAGTAAAAATGCCAGGTCTCTCCAAATCCATATACAGGTTTACCACAATTCCTATCAGTATTCCAGCAAGATTTTTCTTAGATACAGACAAGATTATTCTAAACTATGCAGCAAAGGAACGATTCAAGCTATAACAATTTTGCAAAGGAGAAGCAAGCGGCCAGAACCAGTCTACCTGATTTCAAGAACAGATAGCTGTGGTAGTCAAGCGTGTGTGGTATTGGCAGAAGGAGAGAAGCACAGATCAATGGAAGAAACAGAGACTTGGAAACAGACCCACACAGACATGTCCAACTGATGTTAGACACACGCAGAAGCGTTGCGATGGAGGAAGGCTGGCCTTTCCAACAAGCGTCGCTGGAGCAATTAGACAGCGGAAGGCAAGAAAGATGGGAAGAAGGAAGAGGAGGTGAGGGGAGGGGGAGTGATAGAGGAAGGGAAGAGGGGAAGGGGAGGGAAGAGGGGGAGGGGGAGAAGAAGCTCACCCCAAGGCTTTCAGACCGTATATAAAACTTAACTTGAAATGAATCATGAACTTAAAACTATGATGCTTTTGGAGGAAAACAGGAGAAAATCTTCGGGATCTAGGCTAGGCAACAAGTTCTCGACACCAAAGACACAACCACAAAAGAAAATATTGCTAAACTAGACCTCAGGAGCATCAGAAACCTCTGCTGGGAATGAGCCTGTGGAAAGGATGGAGACAAGCCGCAGACCGGGAGGCAGGGTTTGTAAACCACGCGTGTGACGGGGGACTGAGAGATGGAACACATAGATTCTGAAAACACAAGAGTAAAAACCAAGCCATCCACGTAAAAACTCGCCAACAGATAGAGACGTCGCAAGCAAGAGCGTAGGCACAGAGGCCCAGCGTCATCGGGCAGTAGGGACATGCAAGCTAGGTGACAGAGATGAAAGGCAGTGAGCGCCGTGAATGCTGGCGAGGAGGCGGAGACACTGGACACTCGCACCCTTGGTGGGGTGCAGCCCGGAGCAGCCACTCTGGAAAACAGCTTGGGGCTGCTCTGAAAACAAAACCTGCAGCCAGCACATGACCTAGTTGGGCTCCTGGGCGATTCTCCCAGAGAAACGATTTCTGCTCACACCAAAAGCTGCCCACAAATATTCATCCCATCTCTCCGAGTAACGGACCAAATCCAGAATCGACCCCAACGTCCTCCGGCAGGTGAGAAGGGAAGCCCGGTGTGCCCCCAACCAAGGACCACCACTCGGCAGGGCTGGGGGACAAACCATTGACATCCAACAACTTGGAGAGGGTCTCTAGTGAGCTACTTACCGAGGAGAACAGCCGATCTAAGCGGGTTACTCGCCGCCTGACTCCCTTTGTGCAATACTGAGACGACATAGTTTTAGGAATGAGGGCAGATGAGTAGTTGCTGCCAGCACAGGGCAGGGGGGGTGGGCGTGGCTCTCAAAGGGGACCAGAAACAACCCTTGTTGGAACTCCCCATGTGGATCCATGAACCAGCTTGGGTGCTCAGAAGGTAGAGAATCAGGGGCGCCTGGGGAGCTCAGTCGGTTAAGCATCTGAATCGATCTCAGCTCAGGTCTCGACCTCAGGGTCTGAGTTCAACTCCTGCATTGGGCTCTGCGCTGGATGTGGAGCCCACTTAAAGGAAAAAGAAACATTTTAAGAATGTATGGAACTAATACATACACAAGTACATGTAAAACTGGGGAAAAAGGGACATCGGTGAACTTTACCGGTATCAATGCCCGGCTGTGATTCTCCTACTGTCATTTTATTCAGTTACTTCTAAAGATTTTATTTAGTTACTGGAGAAGGGAGAGGGAGAGAATCTCGAGCAGAGTCCAGGCTGAGCACAGAGCCTGATGCAAGGCTCGATCCCATGCACAGCCCTGAGATCATGACCTGATCCAAAAAAAACCGAGAGTCCAACGCTCAACCCAGTCACCCAGGCGCCCCTGCTGCCATCATGTTACCTTTGGGTAAAACTACCATGTACGAGGGACCCTTCTGCATTATTTCTTGGAATCGCATATGTGTCCACAATCACCTCTGTAAAATTTTCAGCTGAGAAAACTCCACTGCTAAGAATGTATTCTGAAGAAATAACCCAAGGGAACTGCCAGGGCGTCAGAGCAGGTGGGCTCCCCAAGGGGAGCTGGGCACGGCTGGGAGCCTCCACAGGGCTGCGTGCTCACCCACTCGGTGTGGTACCGAGCAGCCGTTAGCAATGACCTGTGCTGCCGTAGTCCGTGGCATGGATACAGGTAGGTGGGGACTCGGTTAAGTGAAAACGCTAGATTAGAAAAGAGTACACACAGTAGAGTCTTTTCTGATTTTTAATCTGCAAGCTTGTACGTAAAACCAAGATACACATCTGATTTGTTTTCCAAGTTATCCTTTTGGGATGGGGTTGTAGGTAGCCGTCATTTTCTCTTTATTTTGGTGTTGGCCGGATTGTTTATGGCGAACAGTGTTCCTGGTATGATTACAGTTGCTAGATAAACTACAGTATACCCAGTGAAATTAAAAACTCAGATAATTAATGTCTTAGTATGACGATGTCCTGTGCAGTATTTGTACTTCTACTTGCTGAATCCACCAAACCTAGTTACGACAAACTCCAGAGCCATTTCCACCTTGGAAAATAACACAGAACCGGCCGCCACAGTCTGGCGTCTTCTGTGCTGGAAGGCCAGGGCCAGGGCCAGCGTATGCATCCGCCTGAACCCCATGCCCCACTTGGGCACCAACCCCCAGGGCACTGCCCTCCCATTCTCACCAAGTGCACTTAACCAGGTTTCGACGTCTCCGTCCAGCAGCAGACACAGCCGCTACCCCCGGGATCATTAAGTCCCCATCCCTCTTCCTCCCTGGACCCTTGCCCACTCCAACCCTAACACCCTCAAGCCCCTTCCTACCCCGCCTCCTCCCTGCTCGGCTTACCATCCATACAGTCGTTGATGCCTGCCCCAGGGCCTTGGTGCTTGATGATTTCTGTGTGCTCCTTCCCAACGACCCCATCCCGGTCACAAGGCCCCTTGTCCCCCCAATGTGCTGAGGCTCCTCCTGGCAGGCCCTGCTGTCAGTGTCCCCCAAGGCTGTTCCATCTCTGTGGAGCTCATCACTGCTTGCTAGTGTCTCACTGGTAGCTCCTGTCGCCTCCACTGCTCATGACCCTTGCATTTCCTTCCTTGGGCCCTGGAGGTATCTGCGGGAAAGGCTGTGGTTCTCCACACGGGCCATCCACTCAGTGCCCCCCATAACCTGAGTGGTCTTGACACTGTCATCCCCAGCTCTCCTTCACCCCACTTCTACACCCCAGGAAGGGCCAAACCCCAAGGAAGCACCCCAGGAGGTGTTCCCAGCCACATCTCTGTCCTCACTTTTTTGCCTGCGGGGTGTCTCCACTCTTGGGGCCTCCACCTAGACAGGCTCCATCCCCACTGCAGCAGAGGAGTGGGCCGGAGGTGTGCGGGCTCTGAAGGATGCTCTCACCGTCCCCACTTCCCAGGTGCCGAAAGGGAAGCCCCGAGATCTCAGCGGCAGGGCTGGGCGGTAGGTGCCAGGCTCCTCCACACCTGCCTGTTCCTGGCCGCATCACTCCGCAGGATGGCTGACAGTGTCCTGACACCAGCATCCCCTCCGGAACCAAGACAAGTGACCATCTGGCACAGCTCTGGGGTTCCAGGGCTGTGTGGCGGGCTTTCCAGAAGCTGTGAAGTGCAGACCCTTATAGCTCATCTAGGCCAAAGAAGAAGGTTACTCCAGACCATGAATGCCCCAGAGAAAAACTGTGGGGACACCTCCACGTGTCCACATTGGGGACCTGGTGTTCTCTGGCCTCTAACCACACAAACAGACAATGCAAAAGTGGAACGCTGCAGGGCACTTACTCCTGCAGGTCCTGGGACCCACCCAACGAGGCTTCAGAGGTCCTGGGAGAGCAGCGATGGGGATACGTGGATGGGGGATATCCAGGTGGGGGATCACAGTGCCCCGGGGGGTGGGGACTCTGGATACCAAAGTCAGGGATCACAGCATGGAGGGCGGTGCCCTGGTGAAGGGGATTCTGGATGCCCAGGTGGGGGGTCACCATGAGTGGGGGTGCCCGGGAGGGTGTGGATTCTGGATACACAGGTGGGGGGTCACATTCGGGGGGTGCCCAGGTGGAGGGGATTCTGGATACCCAGGTGGGGGAATCACAGTGCAGGCAGTGGGATTGTGGGCACACAGGTGAGGAGTCCCAGTCAGGATTCAGCGGGCGTCAGTGCCCAGCTGTGCTAGTAGCTGCAGCCTCCCACCAGGCCAAGCTTGGTGTCCACCTCTCACCACCCCATCACCTTGTGATCCTGCCACAGTGTCACAGAAGGCCGGAAAATGCTCATCAAAGATTTGTCGAATGAAGGGGCAGAGCTCTGGAAAGGGCTGCCACGCATCGTGACTCGCTGAGTCCCAGTTTGTTGGGGGCTGGCTGCATGACCAGCAGCACTGCCCTCCCCGCTCCCAGTGTTCCTTTTAAGCACTGGGTGGACGGCCACCCTACGTACCCAACAAAATCCTTCCTACGAGGGGTCAGAGCAGCCACACCTGGCTGACCTGCAGGATGTGGAAAGTGCGGGAGCCAGGGTGGACCTGGGAAGTGTTGCTGCCATTCCACTAGGGGAACCTTTCCTGCCCACCCCTAGCCCGGTGCCCAGCCGTCCTGCTGACACAGTCTGCCTATCCTGCCGCCTCTGGACGCGCTTGTCTTCTCATGCTGGGTGTGCGTATATCAGCGGACATACCAGGGAAGGCCCTGCTCTCCTGGAGTGTTAGCGAGGCTGGCCCCCGTAAATGTCTGAGAACAGCGAGGCTGGGAAGCGGGGTGAGGGGAGGGGCACTGCCTTATAGAGAATGGTCAGTATAGTGACATCTGGGCCAAGATCTACATGGGTGAGACAGGCTGAGGACTGAGGAAGAGCATTCCAGGTGGAAGGAACAACCAGGACCACTGCCCTGAGGTGGGACCCAGAGCTGGACCCAAGTCCACGAGGAAAGGCAGTGTGGACCTGGTCATCACAGCTGTGAGAACTCTGGCTTTGAGGGACACAGGGAGCCGCCGAAGGTGTCAGTGGGCAGGCGACCACAGCATATAGCAGGGACCAGGAAGGAGGCTGTTGCCATCTAGAGCAGGAGACCACAGGTTTTTTGCGAAGGGTCGGGAAGCAAGTTCTCCCCCACTGGGCTCATGAGCCGCTGGAGGCGGTAGGGCAGTGAGCTGGCACGGCCGCGGCCCAGTAAATTCCGCAAGGACACTGACATTCCAATGTCAGGTAGTTTCCGCACGTCGGGAGATATTATTATTTCGGTTTTTTCCCTAGCCAGGAAGGAGACAATAGTCTTAGGGCAATTAAACGAAACGAAAAAAACGAACGAATAGCCACAAACAGGTGGCGGGTTGGCCCTGGCCGGCGGCCACCGCGTCCATGCTGTCCCCTGAGCTGCACACCAGTCCTCCCCCCCCCCCCCCCCCCCCCCCCGCCACCGCTGAGAGGCGGGAGCCGCGGGCGAGCGCAAACCACACACAGACGCGCACACCGACTGCCACCGCGGTCGACACTGCGCCGGACGTCACCCCTGAGGCCCGCGGAAGTCGCGCCCCCCAGGCTGGAGCAGAGCGAGGGGCCACGGCGGCGGGCCGCGGGGTGGACAGGGCCTCGGGCCCGTGCAGGGGTGAGGTGCAGGGGTGGGAGGAGCCGGGGAGCGCGCGGGCAGGAGGGGCCCGGACCGGCTGGCCGGGCAAGGAGCACCGATCTCCCTCTGCGACACAGGAGCGGTCGTCGGCAACGGGGACAGGCCGCGTCTCCGGTCAGTCCGCACGGTCGGGGCGGTCGCCGCCCGAGCTGGTCACCAGGAAACTCGCACTAAGCGCCCAGATGCCTGCAGAGACCAAGAGGCCCGCGGCCCCGCGCGTGCTGCACCTGCCCGCCGCACGCCCCCAGCCCAGCCCCGAGGCCTCCGGCCGCGGTCACCGCCGCAGGGTCTCCCCGCCCGGCCCCACAGGCTTAAGCTCTAGGCCGCGCGGCCCCCGAGCGCGGCCGCCGCGAAGCGCCTTATCGTCCTAGACTGAAGGGCTTAGACGCACCAGCACGGAGCACCGCGGCCAGCGCGCCCCCGCGGCCCTCGCAGCGCCGGGGCACGGAGGAGGACACTCGCGCGGCCTCCGGGTAAGCGCGCTCCGGGCGTCCCCCGCCGTGGGCCCCGCCCGCACCTCGGCCCGCGCCCGCACCAGGTGCGTTCTCCGCCCTGTGGCTCCGGGGCCCCGCGGCCGGGCGGGCTGGGCGCCGGGCAAGAGCGAGCCGGACGCCGCCGAAGCCGGGACCGCGCTGCTACCGCGCGCCCAGCCGCCGCCTGCAGACGTCGCGGCCGCCCACCGGCCCGCGGACCCCGGCGGTGGGGCGGAGCCGGCGCGCCTGGACTGCGCCAGCGCGGTCGGGCCCCCCTGGGCCCCGGACCAGGCCGGCACTTGCAGATTGCGCCTGCGCGGCCGCTCGGCCCAGGCCCTAGCCAAAGGCAGGCGTGCGGAGTCTGCGCTTCACAGGCTGGTCCGCACGAGCCCGGGGGCGGGGCCCACGCGCGGGGATTGCGCCTGCGCAGTCGGCCCGGCCCGCAGGCGGCACCGCGCCTGCGTCGTCGGTCCGGCCCAGCCCAGGGACGGAGATCGCGCCTGCGCGGTCGGCCGGGGCTCGCCCCGTCCGCCGGGCCTGGGTCCCTGGTGCCGCCCGCCCTGCCGGCCACGCCCCCTGCCCCGCCCCGCGCCGCGCGGGGCCCTGGGAGGGGCGCAGCGTCCGGCGGCGTCGCGGGCGGCGGGCGGCAGCGGCGGCGGGAGGGGCCGGCGGGGGCAGACAAAGCCGCGGCTAATGAATGGGAGCGCCCGCCCGCGCCGGCCGTCGTCCGCAGGCGGGCGGGAGCCGCGCCGCCCCGAACCCCGCGCCCGCGGTGAGTGTGCGGCGGGCGGCGGGGCGGGCTGTGCCTCGCCGGAGCTCGCGCCCCGGGCCCGGCCGTCCTGGCGCGCCGTCGGGGGTCGGGGCTGGAGGTGGGGGGGAGGGCGAGGGGCGGGGCGAGGCGGGGTCGGACCGCGGGGCCGGGAGGGTGGGGTGGGGTGCGGTGGCCGGGCTCTCCGAGACGCGGTGCGCGCCGGGCCGGGGGCGGCTTCGGGGGCGCGGGCGCGGCCTCCCGTGGGGCCTGGACTCCGCCCGGGCCGCCCGCCTCGGCCGCGGGGCCTGCCTCGCCGGGGCCGGCCCGCACCCCTGGGACCCCCGGCCCGCGTTCCCGCCCCCGGGCCCCCCGGCTGACAGCTGGCGCGCGCGGGGCCAGGCGGGTCGCGCCCGAGACGCGTTTTCCGGACGGCGGCGCTCTGTTGACGAAACGCCGCGAGCGCCCGAAAGTTGTGCGGCCGGGGCCGGGCGGGGGCCGGGGGCTGTGCCGGGGACCGGGCGGGACCGGCGTGGGCTCCGCGGTCTGCCCCACGCGCTTCGTCCGCCCCCGCGAGGCGCCCGAGAGCCGAGGCGCGCGCGTTCGCCCGCGCGTTTCCAGGAAGAGCCGCCGCGGCGGGTCGGGGTCCCGGGAAGCGCGTGTCCGGGAAGCGCGGCCGCCGCGGCTCTGGGCCGGGCCCGGACTTCTTGGGTGAGACGCGAATCGAGGTTGCGCTTTCCCGTCGCCGTTGTCCCTCCGGGCTCGGACTCGGTCGTCCGTGGGTCTCGTTAAGCTCTTTTCCGTGAGCGCCACCGCCCCCCCCCCCCATTGCTGGAGGGCGCCGGGCCCCTGCGGCCCCTGCGCGTTCCCGGCGTAGGGTGACCCCCCGCGCGCGCCCCCGCTCTGCGCGCGAGTCTGCCGGGCCGGCCCCGGGGCCCCTCTGGCCGCACGTCTCCGCCGAGAAAACGGGAAGTTGTTCCGGAGTTCGCTATAACGAGATCCCGCGCACCGCTTCTGCGAAGCCGCTTCAGGGCGCGCGCGGCCCCGAGGGGTCAGCGTCTGCCGACCTGAGCCGACTCCTGAGATCCGCCGCGCGTCGCCGGGCCTTGCTCCGCGGGGGGCCGGCTTCTCCCGCTGCCGCCGCCGCCGCCGCTCCGGCCCGCTCGCTCCCGGATAGACCAGTGAAGTCTTTAAAAAACCCAGCTCAGACTTGGTGAAGCGGGAGCGTCCCGGCAGAGCAGCTCGTGCCGTTCCACACGCGAATAACGTTGGCGCCGTCGTGGTGAAGTTCGGGGCCGGGAGGACCCTGTCGGAGTCTGGGAAGTGTGCGAAGAAGCCGCGCTCCGGTGGGCGCCGAAGCGAGGCCGGGTCTGGAGAGGAAAGTGTTCCCGGGAGCTGCGCTCGACTCCGGGGGTCCCGGGGGACGTGGGTGCGGGGACACACGCTCCGGGCCGCCCCCGCCGGCCCTGTCTCCCGCCGCGCTTCACGGGGTGCGGCGCGTTCTGGGAGCGCAGAGGCTCCGCGGACGGCGTTTGGGCGCTGCGCTGGGTGAGAGCCCGGCTCCGTGCGCCTGCCTGGCGGCCTGCGCGGCTGCGTGTCCCGCATGGGCCTGGTGTTTCCGACGTGAAGACTCCGCTGCGCTTGGTGTCCCCGCGTGCGTGCCAGGGGCTCGTGAGGGACCCGCGCTGCGGAGGGAGCGTCCTCAGCCGGGAGCACAGCCGCCGTGGCGCTTCGAGGACAGTCGGCTGGATTCTGCGTCCACGCGTGGAGCCGGCGCGCGCCAGAGGAGTGTGCGCGCGTCAGGCTGTGTCCCCGTGGAGATCGCAGAGCGCAGAGGGGGGGCTGGTGCCGCCGGCGGAGCGGGGGTCGCCGTCCGTGCGCTCCTCGTCTTCACGCTGCATTCGCGGCCTTTCCTTGCGGGGCCGCGGCTGCTTTGGCTCGTGGGCCCTGGTCCGATGGCCTTCTTCGGCGGCGGCCGCCTCGTGAGGGACAGCAGGCGGGGCGCGGCGCCGAGTCTCGGCGGCTCCGCCGCTCCGGCTTGATGCGTGCTCCCGAGCCTCCTGCACCAAGCGGCGTCCGCCTGCGGCTTCGCTCTGCTCCAGGTCGCCGGGTTTCCCAGGCGCAACGGAAGCGCCCGGGCTCGCGGCCTGGCCCGTAGGCGGCTGTTCTCGTCGGCGCGCTGGGCCCCGAGGAGTTGGGCTGCGTGGAGCCGCGGGTGCCTCCGGCCGTCCTGCAGCCTGTGCGGCGCGGGCGCTCCACGGGTCTCTGATCCACGCCCCTCCCAGGGCTCCCCCTCCTCACACCCGTGTCTCTCCCGCCTTCCCTCACCCAACGTTCCAGCGCGGGGCCTGTCTGCGTCCGGATGTGGCTCGGATCCCTCCCTGGTGAATCCCTTGGGGACGTGCTTCTGGTGGTCCGAGCTCGGGAAGGCGCTGCTGGGAGGAGACCGAAGCCTCCCTCTGTCGCGCTCAGGGTCTGGGGCAGAGTCCTGAGGCGCAGAGTGCTTGACCCGGGGAGGGCTCGCCCCGCTCTGCACCCGGCTCCAGTCTGTGCGGGGCCGCAGGCAGTGGCGGGTGTGAAGAGAAGGCGAACCTGAGCGGTGACGCGGGGGACAGACGTGGCCCGGAGAGAAGGCCCAGCCGGCATGCCCGGAAAAGTATGGGCGGTTCCGTCTGAGACCGTGTTGCGGGAAGTCCTCTGCTGGGGGGGGGTCCCAGCCTGGAGAATCTGGGCCCTGAATGGAGGCCCCAGGGAAGATGCCTCAGTGTTGGGGAAAGGCTGGCTCCCTACTGGAGCCCGAGTCCCTTGGGTGCCTCCGGGGCCACTGCGGCCTGTGCTCCTGACCGGCACCTGCTCCGTGTAGGCCCCTCGGCAGCCGCGCCCCAGCCCTTCCCCAGCACCTGCTGCTGATGGTGGCCTGGGGTTGGGGTGTGGCAGGCTGGCCCCCGCTGGCCCCGCGGCGGCTCTCGGTGATGGCTCCCTGCCGTGGACGGGGGACCTGGCCCCTTGGCAGTGCAGGCGGTGCACACCAGGCCCTGCACCTGCTCTGTCCGGCTCAGCGCCCCCATGGATGGGAACCATGAGGGGCGACTTTTCCTCCAAGACTGCTGCTGACTGATCTCAGTGGACGGCCTCCCCAGAGAGCGGCGTCGGGAGCGCGAGCCCTTCCGGGACGGCTCCGGTTACGCTGGCGGAGGCTGCGCTCCACATCCCGTAAGCAAAAGGACGCTTGGAAAACTCGGTAGCTTCCAGTCAGGGCAGCAGTTTCACACCTACCCCTCGTGGGACTGCCCTGGTCCCCGTGGGAAAAGGTAAGCAGCAGGGGAGCTGGTGTTGGGCAGAGGGGACCCGCAGAACCACCCAAAGAGCCGTGGTCTGTGACCCAGAACATTT
Source organism: Lutra lutra (assembly GCF_902655055.1). NCBI lineage: Eukaryota > Metazoa > Chordata > Mammalia > Carnivora > Mustelidae > Lutra > Lutra lutra. The sequence continues at coordinate 143,907,128 of NC_062285.1, forward strand.
TAGGGACAGAGCAGGGACCCGCCGACCTTACCACAGTTTTGTTTGCTTGCTTTGGAATGTGCTTTGTTTCCAAGGTAGCCTTATCACGATTTCTGACCACATCTCGTGGAAAGGGATCTGGTTCTGGGTTTCTGAAGTTTAACCCTTTGCAGCTGTCCCTCGCTCTTTGTTCTGTCCCCCGTCTCTGCGTCGCTGGCACCGGACTACAGTTTTCCTTCGTGTGAACACAGCGGTCTGAGGCAGCCCCGCGGAATGCGTTCGTTATGGTTAGACGTTGTCAGAGAACGTGAAGGGCGCTGTCAGCCGTAGACCGGATCTGAACCGACAACCTCGGTGGGAAGACTCGTCGCCAAGCCTGAACCGGGCAGGAGGGTCGCCGTGGCTCATCGAGAGCGAGCGAACCCTGAGTTGGACGCCGCTGTGCTTCCCGGTTGGGTTTTGACGTTTCCAGCTTACCGAGAGCGCTCGTGAGAATGTCGCGGTGCTGCTGCCCCGGCCGGTCTGGTGCTCGCCAAACTTTTCCGGAGGGAATTGCAGCCATCCCAGCACGTCACCCCGGGGATGCCCTTTTCTCCAAAGAAGAGGCAGGACGGGACTCTTCTGAGCACCGCACGCCACCACTGACCGGATCTAGGACAGGGCCCAGGCCGGTCCCTGCGCACAAGCCCCCCCAACATGTCCCCAGTGGTCTGTGGTAGTGATTTTTCCGAACCAGAATCGAGTCCAGGTCATTATGGGCCATTATGTGTCTTTAGTTTCTTTTCTTCGGGGAAAACTGGTTCCGTGACGTGGACTTTTGAAGAGACTAGGCCGGTGGTCTCACGAGTGCCTGGTGTCCGGATTTGTTCCGCCCTGTGTGGTTTGGCTTGTCCCTCTGTTCCCCGCTCCCCGTGTGCTGCGGCCTGGTGCTGAGAGGTTCGGCTGGAGTCAGGCGACACGTTTGCACGAAGGCGACGCTCGCTACCTCCTGCCACACCATTCTGGGGGCTGTCCTGCCGGCCCTGATGCCGCCTTCCCCCTGTTCTTTATTTTATCTGTGTCCCCTCACCTGGGCGTCCCGAGATGAGAGGACAGACGCTGAACCCTCCCCCTTTGTCCCCACTCGTGGGGGCAGTGGTGCTTGGCATGTAGCTTCACGGAGGTCGATGCTTCTGGTTTCCTTTTTCTTCCTTGAATGTCAGGGGGGAGTAATGGATTTTTATTCATTCCTTGTGTTAGGGTCTGTTCAGGTCTTGTGTGTGTGTTGGGGTGTTCACACGGTTGCAGCTGGGAGCTGCCGTCCTGCTGCGGGGCTCCTGTCCTCCCGCGGCGGCGGTTTCTCTGGCCCCTTGCCCTCCCTCCCCGACCTGCCGGCTGTGGGCTGCTGCCGTGCCCGGTGGGTGCCCTGCAGAGAAGTGTCGCCGTGGGCTCTGCTGCTTACTATGGCAGCTGTGGGTGCCCAGCCGAGGGACAGAGCTAGGAAACGTTGTTTTAAAACATGGCGAGTGCGTATGATATTTTCAGCACGAGTTTGAAATTACATGGTTTTACTGAATTTCTTTGGTTTTTAAAAGTTCTCTTTATTCTGAAACTCCTGATTCTTCACGTCGTTGGCATAATTGCGTATTTCGTGCTCAAGAACACATGAAGTGGGGTGTAACGTTGCCGTATTGTGTTACAACTACTCACGGGACTCCTTAGCAGAGTTGAAGGGATTCTGGTGTTTGTCTCTTTTTAAGACTTTATTTTTAAGCAGTCTCTACACCCACTGTGGGCTCGAACTCACGACCCCGAGATCGGGAGTTGCAGGCTCCGTCGACGGAGCCCGCCAGGTGATCCTAAGGTGCTTTCGTTTTTAAGATCCTTTTGTTTTCAGCACACGTCTTGTGGAGTAAGTGTTGTGTTTAAGAACAAGCCTCTCGATGCGTGTTTTGTCTGTGGTCGTGTTGCCCGTTTGCTACACCGTTAGGGGTTTTGTTTTAGATTTGCAGTTTTTAAATTTTATTTTTATGTTCAAAATCATTCCATGGCCCAGAAGTCAAAGTCCTAGGAAGGAGGAGATCAGAGATTGCACGTCGCTGTGTAGACAGCAGCGTTTCGTTTCCGGTTTTCCGGCAGAAACCTGGGTCTCCTCTCCGCTCTGTCATACAAGGTAGCGAGTACCGTTTGCACGGTGCGTGGGTCACTTCTCGATCCCCACACCTGTGACAGCGGCAGCCCCTCCTGACGGTGTGCACGGTTTCCCAGCTCCGACTGGGAGCCTCTGGTGGCGGTGGGGTGCCTGCTGTTTCGCACAGGACGAGCGCGGTCCTGCGGCTCCGGTCGTAGCGGTGGGATTGCGGGGCCGGGGACGTGACGGTGGGAGGTTTCTCCGGGGCCCCGCTGCTCCCCGCCACGTGTGTCGTCCCCGGCAGGGTGTTTCCCAGCTCTGGGTCTTCGCCAGTCTGACCCGGCGGGATCTAATTCTTGGGGTAGTGCTTCTTTAACATGCATCAATTTGGGGGTGAAAAGTGGAAAAATACACTTTACTAAATCGTTTACTAATCATTTACCGTGCTCGGTAGCCGGAGTGTTTGAGGTCATGAAGGCGAGGCTGGGTCAGCACCAGCAGTCACCCGGGGTGAGCCGCGCCGGCGGTGGGGGTGGGAGGTGGTTTCTTTCGTTCTTCCGATAAGAAAATAACAGGAGATTGTGCAGGTCAGGACGTTTCCATCCGTTTTACTTTCTCTAGCCTGGGGGAAGGAACCCTGATCGGCTGCCTTTTACTTTTTGGTATTTTTGTGTTTAAAATAAATTCAAGAGACTTTGTCTTGGGTGCCTTCTGTCTGTCCGTCCCCCTCTCTCGGCATGACTTGGGGTTGGCGCGCCCACGGTCAGAATGACGTTACTTCCTTCGTCGCCCCGGTGTCCGGGTAGCCCTCGGGCTGTGGAGAGCTGGGGCCGCCTGCTGTCCTGGGGGACCCAGGCTGCGCGTGGCAGGGACGCCCTTGTTCTGGAGGATTCTGTGTTACGCGTTGTCGTTGATTCCCCTACTCTGTTTGCTGGAGAGTGGAGTCAGCGGAATCTGGAGTTTGGGTGCCATCCAGATAAGTCCCCTCCCGAGTTTTGGGGTAGGTGGCAAAAAACGTGTTCTCCTTCACACACATGTGAAATTATCAAAACTGCCACAGGAGCACAGTCCTTTTGTGGTTTAAAAACCAAAGATAACGTGGTTCTTTTTCCCTCTGACTTGTGCCAAAATAGTAGGAAAACATGATTTTCTTTAGCAGTCAACTGCTGGGTCAAATGACAGTAATTTTCCTAAATTAGCAGTTCGCTGCTATTTATAATTATGAAATAATATGAGCAAAATTAGTCCAGCGGTAGAGACACACAATAGGCTAGAAAGTGAGAGTCTGTCACGACTTCTGCGGTCGAGTTTTATGTACGCTTCCGGACACGTGTGTGAGTGGGTGCCGGCTTACACCCAGGGCCTCCCGGGCCGCCGTGGGGGGCACGACCCCCTGCTGGGGTGGGACACGTGCCTCGTGGGGGCACTTATGTGCAGCTGCCGAGGAATGCCTAGATGATTTCCAGCTGTTAACTCTATTTTTTTTTTAAAGATTGTATTTATTTGTTTGTTGTAGAGAGAGAGTACGCACGTGAGCGGGGTGAGGGGCAGAGGGAGAGGGACAAGCAGACGGCCCGCCCAGCGTGGAGTCTGGCGTGGGGCTTGGTCCCGCGACCCTGAGATCATGACCTGAGCCGGAATCCAGGGTGGGCCACCTGGGCCACCTGACCCGCTGAGCCACCCAGGCGCCCCGACCTCTTCTGTGAAGCGTTACATGCATGCAGAGAAGTGCACGTGTCAGTGAATCCCGTGACCAGTCCAGAGATGGAGCGTTGTCCCTGTGCCCCCATGCCCCCAACCCTAAAGCTAGTAATTTTCACAGCTTGTGCCTCTGTCCTCCGTATCCAGGGTCCTGCAGCCTGTGTTTTTGGTGCCTCCTGCTCACCCATGTCTGCTGGGTGTGACAGCAGTGGCTTCATCACGGATCTGTTGCGGCGTGTGTCAGCCGTCGGCATCCAGCTCTGGGCCGGTACGGGTACAGCCGTGAATGCCTTTGAACTTGTCCTTTGCTGCGTGACCCCGTGAGTGGTGGGGACGATACCAGTTTTACCAGGTGCTAGCAAGCCTGTTCCGGTGTGCTGGCCATACTTGTCTGTCGCAAGCGTCCCCAGCACTTGGCATTATCGGAGTGTGTGTGTGTGTGTGTGTGTGTGTGTGTGTGTGGCCATTGCCCAAGTTGTACATCGTTGTGGCTTTAATTCGTATTTCCTTCATTTCTAAGTTTCTTAATTTTAGTGTGGCCTGATTGCCCATCTTCCCTCAACAGTTCTGTTTTGCTCTAAGTCAAGGTTAAAAGGATATTTTCCCCTATTATATTCCTCGTTGTTTTGCCTTTAGTGTGACATGTGATTTGGGGGATGGTGTGGACTCAGGGTCAAGTGTTGTTTTTTCCACAGGGCAATCTACCTGTCCTGGCACCGTTCATTTAGAAGCTCCCTTCCCCGCTGCTGTGCCGCTTCTCCAGCACAAGAAACGGGGTGTGTGCAAACACGGCACACCGGTCAGCTGCCAGCCTTGCCGGTCTGCGTCCGCCTCTGGGCCCCTGGAACCAATGCCTCGATGCCCCCAATGTAGTTTCATAAGGTGGTTTTTGTTTTTTAAGATTTTACTTTTTTATTTGACAGAGAGAGAGAGTGTGCATGTGCAGGGGGAGGGGCAGAGGGAGAAGCAGGCTCCCCTCTGAGCAGGGAGCCCGACTTGAGACTCGATCCCAGGACCACAGGATTGTGACCTGAGCCGAAGGCAGACACAAGTGACTGAGCTACCCAGGCATTCCTGTCTTTCGTGGTTTTTTTTTTCCATTTTAGTCACTTTTTTATTAATTATTTTTATTAACATGTAATGTATTATTTGCCCCAGGGGCACAGTCTGAATCGTCGGGCTTCCACAGTTCACAGCGCTCACCAGAGCCCGGACCCTCCCCGACGTCCATCACCAGCTGCCTCCACCCCCCACAGCACCCCTCAGTTTGTTTTGTCAGATTAAGAGTCTCTTATCATTTTGTTTTTTGTTTTTTGTTTTTTTTTTTAGAAATGTTTTTGGTTTTAAAGTCTAGCACAGACACAGAAACTGGCTGAAGTCAGTATACAGCTTGAGGGGCTATTATAAGGTGGACATTTTTGTGACCATCTCTTGGGTCGAGAAAGAAATTTTGGCTGGCCCCAGAGTCCTCTGTTGTACCCTGTGTCTGTCCTGTGTCCCTCCCTCCGTCCTCCTGACAGAGTTGCTGCTGACCTGCCGGTGAGGGCGGCCCCTCCCTTCCCGGTCTGAGGTTGGCTCGCGCTCGGAGGAGCAGGTAAGTTTCGTGCGTCCCTGCAGAGGACGCCCAGCCCCAGCTCCCGGGGAGGTGTTCGTGGCTGGACTGGGCTTTCTCCCAGTCCGCATGTTGCCGGCGGCTGGCCTCCAGCAGAGTCTGATCTATCCTTGGTTTCCTGTAAGTCGGGCCCTGGACATAGAGGTCTGATGAGATTCAGCTTTTGGACCTCTAGCAAGACTCCCTCACAGGGACGTTGTGCTGCTCCACGCGGAGCCACCTAATGTCTGGTCTCTCTCTCTCTGTTTTGAAAGTAAGCTCCATGCCCAATACGGGACTTGAACCCACGACCCTGAAATAAGACCTGAGCTGAGATCGAGAGTCGGACAGCTCACGGACGGAGACATCCAGGCGCCCTCGGTGTCAGTCTTTTTTGACGTTGGCCAAGCCAACGGTGTGTAGACGTACGTGCGTTAATTGGTAACAGGTCGTGGAAGGGTGATGTTCTGGCTGAGTTACTGGTGCCGCGTTTATGAGCTGAGCTTCCAGTGAGGGGAACCTGTTGCAATTAGGTGATCTAGTTCTGTAGTCCATGTGGGACACCCGTCAGTTTTCAGAATAACGAATCTGTCTTCTGTCATCCTCCAAAAGTAGACCCACTGAGGGTTTTGCTTCGCTGGTGTGAACTCGGATCTGAGCGCACTGGACGGGATGTTCGCGTTAGCAGGGTGTCGTTGGCAGTAACCGTGTCGGGCGGTGTGTGTGGTTTGTGGTCCTTGCTCGTGCGGAGGTGGTCTCGTGTCTGGGCATCGGGAGCCTCTGTAAGCTCCCAGACAGTCTGACGCGATCCTCGCTCGCTCTCACAGGCTGCTTGCACCGTGGTGCGCCCAGACGCTCCAGGCTGGCCCTTGCACCCTTCCCGCCGCAGACCTGGGATGAGCCGTTCTGTCCGGAGGCCGTGGTCTGTGCCGATGGGAGATGCGGTTCCAGATCCGCAGTCTGTGTGTTGGGGACACGCACTGCTCTTGGGTCCGTTGTTTCTCGTCTGTGCGGCGGACAGAGCTGGTCACAGACGGTAGCAGGTTTATTTGTTTCTGTCTTGCACACCAGCTCCCTTCTCCGCCAGGAACCCGGTTCTCCAGGACGGAGAAGAGGAGAATATTGGACCGTCACCAAGTGCTCACTTGCTGTACGTGTCGCCGCACGTGTCGCCGTCTCAGACTGACCAGCAGGAGCACCGTGCCCGTATGGTCACTGTCTGTGTGGGACGTGCTCTCTGCCTCCCGTCCTCCATAGTCGGTGCAGAGCCCAGCATCTCTCCCAGGAGCCCTCGTCAGTCTCAGCGCTGCAAGTAAATCCACAGAGCGCTCGCACCGGTCCCTGCCCGCGTCTCTGGACCTTTGCTTGTGGTCTCTTCTCTCCTCGGGGTCTCAGGAAGGACTCAGGAGAAATATTACCCGAATATTTGCATGGTGACGATAGTTTTTATGTGTCCTTTGTACTTGAAAGTCCGCTTGACTATATGCAGAATTTTCAGTTCACAGCCTTTTCCTTCAAATACCTTAAATCTTTCTTTCTTGTCTGCCAGCCTTGCTGTCAAATCAGGCTAATTCTACCTTTTCCCCGTATAAGTGACCGTTTTCTGCCTGAATGGCATTCTTTTTTGTTGTTAGGTGTGGACGTCTCGTTCACACGGCGTTCTCTACCAATATGGAGCTCCACGAGTTTTACCTCAGGAAAGGTTTTTAAGTTTTGGGGATTCTGTTCCCTGGCCTGTGTCCCCTCCGTTTCTGCGGGCTGGGCAGGGGCTCTGGTTGTGTGTGTGTTGGATCTGCTTTCCCGTCCTTTCAGCTTGCTTCTCTGGGGTCTTTTTTATTCCTGCATTTCTTTTTCATTAAAACAATATTCCTTTCCTCTTCTGCTTTTCTTAAGTAGAATCATTTGTGGAGTTTATTTGTTCTTACGGTGCTTCTAGTTTAGCCTTTTCTTGAAATGGTATTTTACTTTCATTTCTCAAACTTTCTTAGGACCCATAACCTCATTTCAGTATTCTTCTAGCCTGACTTAGGTTGTCCTTTTGTATTATTTTAAATATCTTTAGCTTCTTTTGAAATAAGTTCCAGTTTTCGTATGGTTTAATTTTTTTTCTAAGATTTTATTTATTTATTTGAAAGTGAGACAGAGACAGCGAGACAGGGAACACAAGCAGGGGGAGTGGGGCGGGGGAAGCAGGCTTCCCGCTGAGCAGGGAGCCCGGTGCGGGGCTCGATCCCAGGACCCTGGGATCATGACCTGAGCCGAAGGCAGACGCTTAACCACTGAGTCCCCCCAGGCGCCCCACATATGGTTTAATTTGAGGTTGTGTTTTTCTGGCGTGCGTTCGGTACCTGTCGGAGACGCTCTGCTCTTCAGTATTTTTTTCTTTCATCTTTCTGTGAGATTTGGCTTTCATTCTTTCCGTCGTCTGTTGTATTCATTTTCTGGTGCTGCTTCAACAAATTACCACAAACTGCATGGCTGAAAACAACAAATTTGGAGGTCAGGTCTGAGATGGGTTACACTGGGCCGAAATCAGGGTGTTGTCAGTAGGCTGCCTTTCTGTCTGGAGGACGCGCGCCTCCCTCCGCCGGTGGCCCCTTCCTGAGTCTTCAAAGCCAGTCACACAACATTGCGTGGGCCTTTTTTTAAGGCTTTAGTTATTTATATGAGAGAATGTGTGCACACACATGAGCAGCGAAGGGGCAGAGGGAGAAGCAGACCCCCTCAAGTGTGGAGCCCGACATGAGGCTCAATCCCAGGACCCTGAGATCATGACCTGAGCCCAAGTTAGATGCTTAACCGATTGGCCCCCAACATGGCCCGTCTTCTGAAGGTGTCAGTCCCCATCTCTCTTCTGCCTCTCCACCATGAAGACCCTTTTGATCACACTGGATCCCCCGCAAATAAGCCAGGATAATCTTCCTGAATTCCACACGCAGCCTGATTAATAATCCCTCCGTGCCATGTCACCCCGCACACTCACAGATTTGAGGGTTAGGACATGGACTTCTGAGGGGCCTGTTATTCTGTCTGTTGGATTTTTTTAATATAAATTTTTATTCCTTTAAAGATTTTATTTATTTGTCAGAGAAAAAAAAACAGCAGGCAGAGCGAGAAGCAGACTCCCCGCTGAGCAGAGAGCCCCATGTGGGACTCGATCCCAGGACTCCGGGATCATGACCTGAGCCGAAAGCAGATGCGTGACCGACTGAGCCACCCAGGCGTCCCTCTGTCTGTCTGATTTGTTTTATATAATACTAATTTCTTGTTTTGGGGTTTTTTAAAGATATAAAGAGATATGACTTAAACAACTTTTTCCGACTTCATGGTGCTTCCTCTTCTGTGGAAAACGTTAGGACCTCAATGTGTACCTAGTGATCTCTAGTTCTTCCTTGCTGTTTTTGTCTGGCTTTGGGACAGAGGTGATGTGGCCTCTTAGACCGAGCCGGAAAGTATCCCATCCTCTTCTGTTTTCACAGAGTTGGTGGTGTATCGGTAGTATTCTTCTGTAAGTGTTTGAAAAATTCACCAGTGAAGCCGTGTGGGCCTACGACTTCTTGCAGGAAGACTTTAAATCACTAACTCAATTTTTGTACTCGTTCTAGGTCCATTCTCTTTCCTAATTCTTCTCAAGTCACTCTTGGTAACTTACTACTTTCTAGGAATTTCTCCCTTGTACTGAGCCTTGTTGGTCCGAGGTTGTCCGTACCCTGCTCTCATACTCCACTTACTCTGGGAGGAATCAGTGGTGACGTCCCACATTTTCACAGACTTTGTCTTATATTCCTGGTTAATCTAGCTAAGGATTTGTCAGTTTTCTCAATCTTTTAAAAGAATTGACTTGTGGTTTTGTTGACGTTCTGTTTCACTTTTCTGTTGTTCATTTCATCCATACCCACTCTAATCTTTAGTGTGGCCTATTTTCTTGCCTTTTTTCCCAGTCTTTTTAAAGGTGAACGCTTACATTACCCCCCACTTTTTTTTTTGCACACATGATATGATTTCAGGTTTTTTAAAAGTTTTGTTTAAGTCCCAGTTAGGTGATATACAGCGTAACGTGTTTTCAGGTGTACAACCGAGGGTGTCAGCTCTTCTGTATGATTGTAGATTTCTGGAAGTTATCGAGACTTGTTTTGTGGGCTCTGCCTGCATGTGAAGAGAGTGTGTATTCTGTGGTTTTGGGGTGGGATGTTTTGCAGAAGTGCTTGCATTAGTGATCCGAGATTCTGCTTTTCTAACACAGGTATCGAAAGCTAGAAATTTCTCTCTGAGCACGTCAGCATCTTATAAATTTGGGTGCATTACATTACTTTGATTTAGATGAAAATACTTTTTTCTTAAGATTTTACTTATTTGGCAATCGAGAGCAAGCGAGCGAGAGAGCACGGACAGGGGGAGCGGTAGAGGCAGGGGGAGAAGCAGGCTGACGTGGAGCAGGGAGCCCGACGCGGGGCTCCATCCCAGGACCCCGGGGTCACGACCGGAGCCGAAGGCGGACGCCTCACTACTGAGCCCCCCAGGCGCCATGCAGATGGAAATACTTTCTACTTTCCATTGTAATTTCTTCCTGACATGGATTATTTAGAAATGGACTTGTATTTCCAAATACTGATGGATTTCTCAAGTTCCCTCTGTTACTGACGCGTGATCAGACAGCACTGTGGGTGGAGCACATGCTTGTGTGGCCGCGGCCCTTTCAAACGCAGGGACGCTTGTTGCCCGGCCTCGCGCGGTGTCCGGTGTGCAGGCGAGGGGAGCGTGGGCCGGCGGGTGCCGCCGCGGCTGCTGGGCCCGGCGGTGGATGACCTTCCGCGGTGCGGCTGGCTTCCCGCCCACCTTCTTCAGGTTTGCGGGTTCTCCTGCCCCATCCCGAACCCTCTAGTGAGCGTTCCCCTTGTACTTCCACATTTCATGATGTGATTTCTGCTTGGTTCTCTTTTGTAATTTTTCTGTCTATGTTGATATTTGGTGAGCTGTTATTTATTGTTTTATGTGTTGTCTTTATACACGGTTTCCTTTAATTCAGTCAACACATTTCTTTTTTTTTTTTTTTTAAGATTTTATTTATTTGACAGACAGAGATCCCAAGTAGGCAGAGGCCAGCAGGGAGAGAGGAGGAAGCAGGCTCCCCGCTGAGCAGAGAGCCCGATGCGGGGCTCGATCCCAGGACCCTGAGATCATGACCCGAGCTGAAGGCAGAGGCTTAACTCACTGAGCCACCCAGGCGCCCTCCGGTCAACACATTTTTAATGCCTGATTTAAAGTCTTTGTGTATTAAGTGCAACGTCTGGGCCCTCTCGGACAGTTTCTTTGGCCTGTTTCCCCCTGTGTACGGGTCATGCTTTCCTGCTCTTTTGCGTGCTGTGTAATGCGCTGGTTTTGTAGAAAACTGGACGTTACTCCTCCTCACTCTTGTGTTCACTGTTACTGCTGGAGTTTGTTTTGTTTTAGTCCATCTTTTTCGGGCCTTCCTGAGCGAATTCTAGAAAACCTGTGTTCCTTGTTGTGTTTGGCCCCTGAGGTCTCTGCTTGGGTCGCTTAGTGCTCGGTTAAGGACTGGTCAGAGATTTCCGTAAGTGCCGTGACTAGTGTGCCTGCCAGCTCTGCGGGGGCCCCGTGTGCACATGGGCCTCCGGCCTGCAGCGCCCACCACGCCTTTACCCCGGGGGGCAGCCAGAGGGGAGCGGTTGGGGTGTCTGTCGAGTCTTTCCCGGGCATGTGCACGGTTCCGCACACGCAGGCCGCTGCCTCCCCAGGAATCTGTCTGAGCTTTCCAGAGCTCCCTGTAGACCGCGTGTTCCCCAGATCGTCCTTATAAGCCTCCGGTCCTCCCATACAGACCTAATACCACGTGGGCCTTGTATATATTTTTGGTTTGTTCTCTGTGCTTATGTTTTGGAGTTAAGGAAATTCCTTGTTGGTTTTGCCTTCATGTTGGTGTCCTCCTTGAGACTGTGGTTTCGCCATTCTGGGTGTGTGGTGCGTTATCATCAGAAGCAAGTGAACCTTGATTATATTGGGTTCATGAAAAAATAGCTACATTTAAGAGGGAAGATTGACCCCAGAAACTCTTGGACACAGTGCTAAACCCAAAAGCCCAAAGACTAGCTTTTATAAACTATTGTCTCTACTCTGAAAGCTTGTTTTTCTTCTGATATGGGTCAGTATTCTGAAACTGCTTTCTGGAAACTGTAGGGTTGAGCAGATGAGTTTACCTTTTAAGGATAATGGGAGCCTGATTTCTCGCTGTGGGAGAGAGAAGTTACAGGTACGGACAAAGGGAGGCTGGAGCGACGCTGGGGTATTGGGTTGAGGGTGGATGTGTCCGTGTGCTCCATGGTTTTCCACACCACGCATGTGCACGTAGGCGTGCCGGTCGGAGGAGGCTTTCATGACGCCGCTGACGGGGCCTGGGAGCCCAGGCCCCGGGTGCAACGGGCAGACCCAGCACCTTGGGCCGCCCACAGCCATCGCTGTTCTGCTGTGCTGGTCCTCTCTGTGTGACCGAACCGCCCCGGGGGCTCGTGCGGGTGCCGCTGGCTCGACCCCCTTTGTCATTGCCCGCCTAGTGACACATTCTGTGTTTGACTGGTCTGACGGGGTTTTTATTTGACATTAGTTTCTGCAGGAGTATTTCCACTGAGTACAGAATTCTGGTTTGCTCTTCCTCCCCCCAGAACTTGGAAGGTAGCGTTCTTTTGTGTCTAGTTCACGTCGCTCCTCTTGAAGAGTCAGCCGTCCGTCTGATCTTTCCTCGTAGAGTAACTCTCCAGAAGTGTTCTCACAGAGGTTACAAGTGCGCCCCTCACACAGCCTCAGTGGGCACCAGTCCTGGCCGTTCACTCGTCAGGATCCCCCACTCGGTGACCTTGAAGCAGACACCCAAAATCACACTCCACCTGGACGTATTTCGATACGTATCTTGCAAAGATGAGATTCTTTAAAAACCTGTATCCACGATACCTTTATCACAGCTTTAAACAAACAGTAACCGTCCATACGGAACAGCCCGCACCCCGGTTTCCCACGCTGTCTAAAAAAGTTCATACGTGGTTTGCTAGCTAAGGTCAGGATTCAAGTATAAATTGTTTGTTAAGGAAACTGGGTGGTTTGACCTGAGAATTTCCCATAATCCGGAGTTTGCTGATTTCATCTTTCTGGTGGTATTTAAACATGTTTCTCTGTTCCTTGTAATTTTTATGTTCTGTCCCTTGTTCTCAGCACTTCTTAAACAAAAATCTTGGGCCTGGTAGGGTTCTGGAGCCTGTGGTCTGCAGGCATCCGGGCTGGGAACCGCTGTGCTGTCCAGTTGCCTCTTCCCCACGCCTTGTTTGTGGCTCCTCTCCCCAATGCCTGTGTGCCCGGGATGGCCTTCTCCTTCCCTATGGGGAAAAGAAATCATAAACCGTCCTCAAAAGATTGTCACATGGTTTATTGATTGATTTAAAAGACTTGTATATTTATTTGACAGAAAGAGAGCAAGCATGGGAGGGGCAGAGGGAGAGAGGGAAACGAGCGGACTCCACGCCGAGCACAGAGCCTGACGTGGGGCCTGAGATCGTGACCAGAAACCAAGACTCCGAGTGCTCAATCAGCTGAGCCACCCCGGAGCCCTGTGTTGTGCTTTCAGTGATATGATGCTGGTCTGCCTCTTAAAGGATGGCCCAGGGTGAACACTCAGTAAGTTTTAGTTCTTATCATCTCCATCATCCCTCAGCGTTGCCCCGAGTGAGTCTTGAGAGAGGGTCGGGGTCCACCTAGAACCAGGTGTTGGCCTGGAAGGGAGAGGAGGGGGTTCCTCCATCCGTGGAGGGGGCAGGGCCCACCTTGCCACCTGCAGAGGATGGAGGACAGCATGGTCCAGGAACGGGGAAGTGAGCGCTAGGGGGTGAGGCAGCCAGCACGGGAGGGCTGCGGACACGGTTGGTGTCTTTCTATAGCGGCCTCAAGGCTTTTCTCACACAGATGACTGTGACAATGGCAGTGTCCCATCCTCTCCATCTGCCTGTCAGCTGGGCTCCCGCACGGTGTTGGCGGGAATGTGGCTACAGCACCGGTCTGCAGGGCGCACACTCTGTCCCTGTGCTTGCGGCCGTCGCTCTTCCCAGGCACGCTCGGAAGGGTGGGGAGTGGTCTCCTCTGCTTCGTCAAGCACTTCTGTCACAAGTGGGGATAGAAGTGTCGCTCCATGCCTTCGTGTGATGGGACCGTGGATGTGCTCCGTTATTCTCTTCATGTTTTACTCTTGGGAATCACCCCACTTACTCGTGGTATGTTATCAGTAATTTTTTTTAAAAGAGTTTGGGGGCGCCTGGGTGGCTCAGTGGGTTAAAGCCTCTGCCTTCGGCTCAGGTCATGATCCCGGGGTCCTGGTATCGAGCCCCGCATCGGGCTCTCTGCTCAGCGGGAGCCTGCTTCCCTCTCTCTCTCTGCCTGCCTCTCTGCCTACTTGTGATCTCTGTCAAATAAATAAATAAAATCTTAAAAAAAAAAAAGTTTGATTTATTTGAGAGAGGCGGAGATGTGGGGGTGGGGAGGAAGGGGCAGAAGGTGAGGGAGAGAGGGTTCCGGGCAGATTCCCTGCAGAGTGCGGAGCCGGACTCCAGACTCCATGATATCACCGCCTGAGCCCATATCTGGACTCAGACGCTCAATGACTCAGCCACCCAGGGGCCTCTGGATTTGCTAAATTTTTAAGAACTTGCCAAGTTTGTTGAAGCTTTTCTGTGATCATAGGGACGTGACTCTCCTCGTAGTGTCTTTCTAGTTCTGGTATCAAGGTAATACTACCAGTAAAGAGCTGGAAAGTGTTTCTTTTCTTTTATGGAAGAGTTTGTGTTTCACTGGTTCTTTTTCTCTAACATTTGGTAGGATTCACCAGTGCAGCCAGGTGGACCCGGAAGTTTCTTTTGGGGGAAGGTTTTTTTAATTGCAAGTTCAATTTTTTAAGTAGACATTTGACTTATTTCTTTGAGTTTGTATAATGTGTGTCTTTCCAGGAATTTGTCTGTTTTATCTAACTAAGTTGCTGAATTCACTGTCATGAAGTGTGTTATGTACTTCCTTTTGCCGTGAGCTCTGGGTGGCTCCCCTCTTTCGGTCCTGGTGTTGATTTCTTTCATCCTGTTGCTCTTTCCAAGAAGCAGTGTTTGAGTTCATCACGGACTTCACATCTTTTTCTCTATTGTTGTCTTCTCTCTGTTTACTTTGGGATTAAATTTGCTTTACTGTTCCTGTTGATTTTTTTTCTTTGACCTTTAGCTTAGTACAGAGACTTTATTTGAATATATTTTGGGTTTTTCCAGAAATTCTGTTGTTGGTTGCTCGTTCGCCTCCCTTGTCAGAGAACTTCTTTGATTTCAGTCCTTTCACACCCACGGAAGTTTGCCTCATTGTCCTGCGAACCGCGGGTCTCGACGCGTGTTTTCTGTGCACCTGGAAACAACACGCGTTTGTTTCTTTTGGGTGAACCGTTGGACAAGTGTCGGGCAGGCCGTGTGGTGACAGTGTTTCACGTTTCTGTCGGCTGTGCTGCTGTTCTGTCTGCTGCTCGGTGACACGTGCTGAGCGCCCTGCGACCGGGACCCCGTCTCGTCTCCCTTTAGTCGGTGTGTGCGCGTCTGGTGACTTGGCCCCTTGTTACTTTACGCAGTGTCCCTGTTGTCCCTGGCGTGCCATCCTCAGTCCATTCAATGTGACTGTAGCCACCGCAGCTTTCTTTGGTGAGTTATCAGCATGGCGCACCGTTTCTGTCCTTTGGCTTCTGACCTGTTTGTGTCTTTATGTTTTTAGTTTGTTTCTTGTGGGCGATAGAGTTAGTCTCACTTTTTTACCCAATCTGACGATCCCTGCCTTTTATTTTTTTTTTAAGATTTTATTTTTATTTACTTGAGAGAGAGAACATGAGAGGGGGAAGGTCGGAGGGAGAAGCAGACTCCCTGCTGAGCCGGGAGACCCATGCAGGACTCGATCCCAGGACTCAGGGACCACGACCTGAGCCGAAGACGGTCGTTGAACTAATGAGCCCCGCAGGCGACCCAACCCCAGCCCCTTAAAAAAGCAGGTTTCGGCGTGTCTAGGGCAAGTCACGCGCTTCTCCTTGACTCTCTCTCCCGTTGCAGGACACTTCACTTCTGCTTACCAAACGTGTGGGTGCTTTTCCCCACCGTGACCAGTTCTCCAGCCCCCGCAGGGTGTCCTCAGCTGAACGCACTTCTCACACCATCTGCCCGGAGCGTCCCATCCCACGGGGAGGGGCTGCGTCCCACAGACTGCCCCCCACTCGAGAGGCAGCCCCCTAGTGGGGCAGGTCCCCGGGTTACCCACAGCCTCTGTCCGACGTGGGTCCAGGTGGGATCCCCAGGAGCCCCTTCTGGAACCTTCTCACCCGCTAGAACCACTCACAGAACTCGGGGAAGCGCTGACTCCCGTTCCTCTGCTTATCGATTAGCGAAGGGTGTGATGAAGGCCACGGACGCAGCCGGGCCCACAGCTTCTCTCCTGTCTCTGTCCACGGCCGGGTGGGTGCAGGGTGGGTGCTGGGAGAGCCCCGAGCACAAGAGCTTCTGTCCCCCGGAGCTGTGGTGCGTCACCTCCCGGCCCGTGGACGTGGTCCCCAACCTACAGGTTCTCGGAACCCCACACGTTTGGGGTTTTTATGAGGCTTAATCACATGGGCGTGATCAGGTGTCCACTGACTCCCCAGCCCCCCTCCCCCTCTCTGGAGAATGGGGAGCAAGGTGAAAACCCCAGCTTGGGATCACAGCTCAGTCTCTCTGGTGACCCGTCCCCACCCAGGAGCCCACCCAGAGTCGCCTCATCAGAACAGAAGACACTCCAGGCTCCCAGGAGGTTCGAGGGGTTTCAGGAGCCCGTGCCAGGACCCGGGGCGGGGGCGGGGGCGGGGGGGCAAAGACCCAACACGTGTTTCTCATATTATTCACACTGGGATTAATTGACATTCAGTAAATCACACATGTTTAAAGTACACAGTTTGGTAGGTAAATATCTACACCCACATGTTTACGTCCCATTGATGTAGGTTAATAGCTGCTGTCTGTGGGCATAACCCGTATATGTAGGTCTGCGCACAGCTGACGTCCGACTGAGTTACAAAGGCGTTTCTCCGTTGTTGAAAAGGATAGTCTTTTCAGCAAATGCTGTTAGAGCAGTTAGCTATTCATATACAAAACAATCTAAGTATCTCAAAGATCTAAATATAAAACAAGGTGGTAAAAGTAGACGAGAAAACACAGCAGAAGATCGCTGTGACTTGGGTAGGCAAAGATTTCTGAACATAACCACAAAAGCACAATCCATAAAAAACCAAATTGGTAGATTGGTCTTTGCTTTTCAAAATACACTGCTGAGAAAAAGACAAGCTTGAGACTGGGGAAAAATACTTAAAAATCACAGACGTGATAAAGGGCTCGCTCCCAGATGCGGCGAAAGCTCTCAGAACTCAGTTCAGGAGCTCAGTTCTCAGGAACTGCCCAGGCTGGCGAGAGCACAGGTGGATGGCTCACAGGGAGCCTGGACCCGCACATAAGATGCTCGGCCTCGTCAGGCTGTCAGGGACACACTGGCCATGTTTGTACATCTTAACACGCTTTCCCTGTCTTGCTGTTACTTTTGGAGCGTCACATCCCAGGATTTGGACACTAGCCGTCCTGGTGGGTACGAAGTGATCTCTCTGTGCTTCCGATTGTCCTTGCGTGTCCGTGTGGGTCGAGCCCAGGCCTTTGTCCATTTGCAGGCCGGCTTGTTGGTCAGTTGCCACAGCTCTTTGTTTATCCTGGATGTCAGCCCCTCATCAGATGTGAGATTTGCAGACGTTTTCTCTCTTTCTGCGTCTTGTCTTTTCACCCCGTGCACAAGTTTTAAATTTTTCAGTTTTTTTCCCTTGCTATTTCCTCTTGTTTTATTTCTGCTGCTATGTCTTCATAATTAGTGATCTTCTTTTTTGTTACGTCTAAACTGCTGTTGACCCCATCCAGGATATTTTTAAGTACTGCATTTTCATTACTGGAGATTTCATCCAGGTCTTTTTTTTTTTTTTTTTTTTTAAGATTTTGTTTATTTATTTCACAGAGAAAGAGAGAGCAAGAGTGCAAGCAGAGGCAATGGCAGAGGCAGAGGGAGAAGACTTCCCACTGAGCAGGGAACCCAGCTCGGGGCTCAGTCCCAGGACCCTGAGATCATGACCTGAGCCAAAGGCAGAGGCTTCACCCACTGAGCCACCCAGGCGCCCCTGCGTCCCAGTTTTTAATCCATTCGTGGATCACATTTCGGTTGTTTCCACTTTTTGTCTGACGCCGTCCACGTGCGGGGCTCTGGGTGCTCACACAGTTTCATTTCTCCTCAGTGTCTACACAGAAGTGGGATCGCTGGGTCGTAGGGTGACTTGGCATACGTTTGGGAAGCTGCCAGAGTGGTTTTCGAAGAGGCCCCGCCGTCCCGCCCCCGCCGGTGAGCACAAGGGCACCATTTTTCCACATCCTTGTCCCCACTTGCTGTTGTCTGTCTGCGTCTAGCCATCCTGGTGGGTGTTGCATTGTGGTTCTGATTTATATACGCTCACAGTTCTGTTTTTAAGAGGTCTTTTCCAAATGTGGCTACTCATTTTTTTTTTTAAGTATTTTATTTATTCATTTGACAGGCAGAAATCACAAGTAGGCAGAGAGGCAGGCAGAGAGAGGGGGAAGCAGGCTCCCCGCTGAGCAGAGAGCCCGATGCGGGGCTCGATCCCAGGACCCTGAGATCATGACCTGAGCCGAAGGCAGCGGCTTTAACCCACTGAGCCACCCAGGCGCCCCGTGGCTACTCATTTTTATAGTGTTTCTTTTTTTTTTTTTTTTTGCTCGTTTCTTTTTGTTTTCTGGATTTTATTTAAAAAAACTAAAACAGCTTACACATGTAATTGTACATAGGAACTCTGTAATGACACCTTCTGTTTTAGAAACGCAGTCACACGGGCTTGCTCTGTGCCTGCGGCGCTGCGGCGAGCCTGGCCGCTCTGGGTCAGGAGCCCGCGCCGCACTTACTCCGGCCGCCCCGCTCCCTGGGTGCCTGCTGATACTTCATTTAGAAGCTGTTTTTTTATTCTGAGTATTTGGCTGAACTTTGTGGAGTTCAGGATTTGGGACGCTTTCTGGGAACCCTGCGCTTGCTCGTGGCAGAGCTGGCTGCGGAGCGCGCCCGGTTTCTCAGGCTGAGCGCATGCCCTGCGTTGCCCAGGACGCTCCAGTCGAGCCTGTCGTCTCCGCGTCCCCGTCAGTCCTGCCTCCCCGGGCTCGCAGAGGCGTGCGGCTTTGGGACACAGTGGGGCTGCTGGCGCTGGCGGGCGGCTCACCTGGCTGGGGCGCGGCCCTCGGGGCCTCCTCCGCACCACCTGTGTGACACACACCCCTCACCTCCCACGGAGTCTTTGCTTCTCGTTTTCTTGTCTCCGCCTTGTGCGTTTTTATTTGGGGCTGGCTGAGCCCAAGGGTCCGGAATCTGCCTGTTGTCCTCCCGCCTGGCATTCTGGTTTGAGTTGAAGAGTAGTTTTAAGGTTTTCTGTGCTGATTGTACTCACAGGAAACCCCTGGTTGCTGTGGGGAAACCTTGTGAGCCTGGTGCGGGTTTCCTAGAAGCTGCTGTCGCACAGAAGCGCACTCTTGTCCGGTCTCTGCCTCCTGTTGCTGCCCCACTGGCTTTCTCGTGGACGGCTTCCTCCCCCCGCCGGCTCCTGTCGTCCGCGCCGTCCCCACGTGCCGCGCGCGCCTCCTGCTTGCGCTCCTGGCTCTGAGGCGCTGCCCGCCGGCTCCGTGCGTTTGCTCCCAGCCGGGCCCGAGCGCCCCTGCCGCGCTGTAGACAGACTCGCGCCCTCAGCACCGGGAGTTGCTCTTTTCTTTGTGGCGTTCAGTGTCCCGTCGGAAATGACAGGTCGGCTGGGTTTCGTCCCCACTTGGTGTGTTTGTTCTTAGGGCGGAGCACGAGGAGAGCTGCTCCTGGGGGCCCGGAGCCCCCAGCCCTTAATGACTGGGCCCTTGGAATTTAAACTCCTGCCCTTATTTTTTGCTTATTTTGTAGTTTTAGGGTATTTTCCTTGTATCAGTGGGTTGTGAAACGTCAAGGAACCCGTGTTTTCGATTTTAACTTACCGTGGCGGGACTTTTCCTGTGCATGTCGAGGCTGATGGACCCGTGACGGAACAGATTGGAAATGGACGATTCGGGTCCGTGCTGACCGTGACTCTGTCTCCTCTTACAGACGCTGCGAGAGGGTCGTCGTGCTGCTGAGATGACGGCGGTCCGGTTTCCAGGAGAAGATGCAGGTCTGCGCTGCGTCATTGCGTGTCTGCGTCGAGAAGCAGGTCGTGGCGGGGCTCCCGGCAGGTGGCGGCCCGCGCCCTGAGGCGAGCTGGCGTGCTCCCCACGTGCCTGCTCCTTCGGTTGGGTTTATGATTGGCTGCGCTCGTTCACATTCGAAAGATGGAATTCGTCTTCCAAGGCTGAAGATGGTGTACATTTGGGGGCACAGATGAGCCTTTGGATCAGGTTTTTACCCACCTCTGATAACATGACGACGCGGCCCGAGTAGTTATGGTCAGTTATGGAGAATAACCAGGAAACTCATCCCAAAAGGGGTGGTGAATTGGTTTCTGATAAAATAAATTTTAAAATAGAAGAGGAAGATGGTGTTCGCATCCCTAATCACAGTTTGGAAGGAGTGGCGTTTAAGAGTGAGCAGGACAGGCCCGGGACGGAGGGAGGTGGGGAGCAGACAGAGTCGAGGGAGGCGGGCGGGGGCTGCGAGCCCCCCGGGCAGTGCCTCCCTGCCGACCAGGAGGAGGAGTACGGGGCTCTGTTCTCCCAGTACAGCAGCACGCTGTACGATGTGGCCATGGAGGCCATGACGCAGAGCCTCCTCTCGGGCCGGGGCGCGGGCTCCAGGAAGAAGTCGCCGGCCTGGAAGCATTTCTTCATCTCCCCGCGGGACAGCACGAAAGCCATCTGCACGTACTGCATGAAGGAGTTCAGCCGAGGGAAGAACGAGAAGGACCTGAGCACCAGCTGCCTCATGAGGCACGTGAGGAGGGCGCACCCCACCGTGCTGGGCCAGGAGAACGGCGGCGGGCAGGCCCTGCCCTCCCTGTCGCCCCCGCCCCTGCGGCTGCCGCCACAGCCCGCCGACGCGGGGGACCTGGGCACCGCGCTCTCGCCCCTCAAGCTCGCCCCAAAGTTGGCGTCCAAGGTCCCATCCCCCGACGACGTGACAGAGGAGCCTGTGGTCTCCGAAGACGTCCCCGCTGACACATCTGCCCCTGACAGGTACGGGCGGGAGGAGGCCCTGGGGGGGCCGCCGCACCTGCCCCCGCTGCCGGGCGAGGAGCGTGTGGAGAACGGGCTGGAGAGAAACCCCACGCTCCCCAAGGGCACGTCCGGGTCCCGCAGGCGGTCGGCTGTGTGGAAGCACTTCTACCTGTCGCCACTGGACAACTCCAAGGCCGTGTGCGTCCACTGCATGAACGAGTTCAGCCGGGGCAAGAACGGGAAGGACCTGGGCACCAGCTGCCTCATCAGGCACATGTGGCGGGCGCACCGCTCCATCGTGCTGCAGGAGAACGGCGGGGGCTCGGGCATCCCGCCCCCCTACGCCGCGCCCCCCACGCTGCTGCCCGCCCTGCCGCCTCCCGATGGAGACCCGAGCTCCGTGGCATCCTCGCCCGGGAAGCCGGCCCGGGCGTCCCCCTCGGCGTCCTCCTCGCCAGACCGGCTGCCCGAGGAGCTGCAGGTGCGTCTGAGCGCCGGAGACGCGCTGGCGGAGGACACGGCGCTGTCCTCGGACGACGTGGGCGAGGCCTCGCTGGCATCCTCCCCCGAGAAGCCCCAGGCTGGTGGCCTGAGCCCCGGCCTGCTGGACTGTGGCGCTGGGTCCCAGCAGAACAGGAAGGTGATGAAGAGGCTCAAGTCCGAGGTGTGGCAGCACTTCTCACTGGCCCCCACGGACAGCCTCAAGGCCGTGTGCAGACACTGCGCCTGCGTCATCAGCCGGGGCCGCAGGGGCGACGTGGGCACCAGCTGTCTGATGCGGCACCTGTACCGCCGGCACGCGGACGTCGTGGGCGCCCCGAAGAGCGCACTGGGCGCCAGCCTGGCCAACTCTCCCTACGCCACGCTGGCCTCCGCGGAAGGCGCCTCCTCCAGATTGACTGACCTGCCTACCGTGGTCACGAGAGATGACCCGGTCCTCTTTCCCGTGAGCAGCAAGAAGACCTCCAAGCTGTGGAACCACTTCTCCATCTGCCCCGCGGACCCCACGAAGGTCGTGTGCCTGCACTGCGGCCGCACCATCAGCAGGGGCAGGAAGCCCGCCGGCCTGGGCACCAGCTGCCTCCTGCGCCACCTGCAGCGCTTCCACAGCGGCGCGCTCAAGGCCGACGCGCCCCGGGCCGCCCGGGCTTCCTCACCCGGCCCGCGGGGGCCCCTGAGCGCCCACCTGCCGGGAGCCGCCTCCTTCGAAGACCCCAACGAGAAGTTCTACGATTCTCATCCCGTTGCCAAAAAAATCACGAGCCTCATAGCTGAGATGATTGCGCTTGACCTCCAGCCCTACTCCTTCGTCGACAACGTCGGCTTTCACAGGCTGCTCGGACACTTGAAACCTCAATACTCCGTGCCCTCCCCGGCCTACTTCTCGGGGACGGCCATCCCAGGGATGTACAATAACGTGAAGCAGATAGTCCTGTCGCAGCTGAAGAGGCGGAGAGTGGCGTGGTCCACTTCACGTCCGGGATCTGGATGAGCACCCAGACCCGCGAGTACCTGACGCTCACCGCCCACTGGGTCACCTTCGCGTCGTCGGCCCGGCCGTACC
Source organism: Lutra lutra (assembly GCF_902655055.1). Lineage (NCBI taxonomy): Eukaryota > Metazoa > Chordata > Mammalia > Carnivora > Mustelidae > Lutra > Lutra lutra. Next base: position 143,929,369 of record NC_062285.1, read on the forward strand.
GCGAGGACCACCACGGCTCGGCCCTGCTGGACGTGTCGCAGGTGGACTGCGACTACAGCGGCAGCAGCATCCGGAAGCAGCTAGAGGGCTGGTGGGAGGCCTGGGTGACGTCCACTGGCCTGCAGGTGGGCATCACGGTCACCGACAACCCGAGCATCGGGAAGACGCTGAGCGAGGGGGACCGGGCCAGTGTGCAGTGCTTCAGCCACACTGTCAGCCTGGTGGTCAGCGAGGCCCTCAAGAGCCAGCGCATGGTGCAGAGCCTGCTGAGCACCGCGCGGAAGCTGTGCGAGCGGGTGCAGCGCTCGCCCCGGGCCAAGGAGAAGCTGGCAGAGCTGCAGAGGGCGTACGGGCTGCCGCCGCACCACCTCCTACAGGACGTCCCGTCCAAGTGGAGCACGTCCTTCCACATGCTGGAGCGGCTCGTCGAGCAGAAGCGGGCCGTCAACGAGGTGTCGGTCGAGTGCAGCTTCCGGGAGCTCATCAGCTGCGACCAGTGGGAGGTGATGGAGTCCGTGTGCCACGCGCTGAAGCCCTTCGACGCGGCCAGCCGGGAAATGAGCGCGCACGCGTCCACGCTCAGCCAGGTCATCCCCATGATTCACATCCTGAACCGCAAGATCGAGATGCTCTTCGAGGAGACCATGGGCATCGACACCATGCTCAAGTCCCTGAAGGAGGCCATGGTGAGCCGGCTGGCCGCCACCCTGCGCGACCCGAGGTACATCTTGGCCACGCTGCTGGACCCGCGCTACAAGGCCTCCCTGTTCTCGGAGGAGGAAGCGGAGCAGTACACGCGGGACCTGATCCGGGAGCTGGAGGCGCTGAACCCTACCTCAGATAACACGCCCGTCCCCAACGGCTGCGATGCGGGCGCCCCCTCGCAGGGCGCGGTCGGGGAGGAGAACCTGTGGTCCCTCATGGCCAAGATGACGAAGAAGGGCCCCCGGGAGAAGACGAAGGTGCCCGAGGACATGGTGCTGGCCTACCTGGAGGAGGAGGTCCTAGAGCACGGCTGCGACCCCCTCACCTACTGGAACCTGAAGAAGGCAGCCTGGCCGGGCCTGGCCGCGTTGGCCGTGCGGTTCCTGGGCTGCCCGCCGAGCATCGTCCCTTCCGAAAGGCTGTTCAACACACCCACAGAGAACGGCAGCTTCGGCCAGTCCAGGCTCATGATGGAACATTTTGAAAAACTCATCTTTTTGAAAGTGAATCTTCCCTTGATATACTTCCAGTATTGAAGCTCGCAGTGGAGCCGTCGCTGCCCGGGCGCCCGCTGTCTGTCCCGGGGAGGCGGCGGGCCCCCCCCCACCCCGTCCAGCGTCACTGTAATGCCTACGTGTGCCTTACTCCCGGTGCCGCAGCCGGGCGTCGCCGCGGGCCTCCCACGGCCCGCAAGGGAGAGCCTGTCTTGCCGCCACCGGTGAAATACGATGATTCGGGTTTCACTCCCGACTGTGACATGTTTTTTAAAAGTGGGGGCTTAGTAGTTGGTTTTACTAGAACGGCAGAGGAGACGTGAACAGTTTTATTCTGTAGGCTTTTTATTCAATTATGTAAAAACCACAATTCAGGTACTGTATTTTAGTTTAAGAATTGCTTTAATTCAACAGAGCAGCTTTTGTGGCTGTTTAATGAAATCTGTAAGTAAGAGGGGGAGTTCAAGCCATCCCGGCTGAGCAGTTTCTAACTGCAGGCTCTAAAGCATGTCGAGTACAGAATGTTCTGGAACATAAGTATTTGCTGCCACGGAGGTGCGGCGTCGGAAGAGGAAAGTAAACTCAGACGCGTCCCACCGTGCCGGTTCTGTAATGACTTGGTAAAGAGAGCGTCCCGGTCTGTGCTTCTGCTGCATTCAGGTTTTACGTGGTCGACCTCGGTCACGAGCCCCGGACACCTGCTGTCGAGTCCACGCGCCAGGGGCCCGCGCGCAGCAGTCCTGCCGAGGGTGCCTGACCCTCGGACCTGCTGTCTCGACACCAGGAAGCTATCTTGAAATTTGTGCACTGACCCCACTGACCCCAATTTGATCAAATTATGTGTAGAATTGTTTCTAGAAGAGACGGCTCATTAACGGGGAGGAGTTGTCCCATCGCAGTTGTAAGAGTAGCCTTAGGCGTCTAGATATTTTATATAATAGGGAAGATTCAGCCATCGCTGGCGTGTTTCAGAATCCAAGGACAGCAGAATGAAGCGTCAGTGTCATTCTTGGAACGATGATCTGTCTTCAGAATTTTTGCTTCAACATCTAGAAAAAAGGGTTCATTTTCTTATTTCAAACCAATTAAATACTCTATGAAACAAGTCACTCGTTTGCCGGTGACCTTTCAGCAAAGTTGTTTTGTTAAAAAAGGACCTATTATTAATCTGGATTTGCATTGACTGTTTTAGTGTATTTATAAATGGTGAACGCAGTTTCTGAAATTAAACTTTTTATTTGCAATTTTCTACCGCTGGAGAACACTGGCTTTTTATTCTGAGGATAACAGGAGGGTCGTCCCCCACCCCCACCCCAGGAGCCACTCGCGCAGCCTCCAGAGTTGCGAATTCCCGTCCCAGCCTCCACCCGGGGGTGAGGTGGGAGGTAGGGGGGGAGGTGGGATTCTCGCAGCCGTGACCGTGTTTCTGCTAACGGGAGTGACACGGCGAGACCCCCGGGTCTCAGGTTCACAGTCAGCGCTGACATGCGTTGGGAGCCAGAGGGGAAGAGTCCACAGGCAGTGCCCGGCGCCTCCACCGTGGGCCCCACGCACACCCTGCCCAGGCCTCCCAGCTCCTGAGCACAGCCTCTGTCCAGACGCCCACGGAGCACCGGCCAGGGACAGGCTAGAGAACCACGCTGCCGTGGTGCTTCCCACGGGGGTCGCCGTGAGTGTGCGCGCGGTGATGCTCCGGGGGAACCTTCCCCAGTCCGGGGCTCAGCCCGCTGTTGGTCTGATCCCCGGCCAGGATCTCCCCAAGCCGCAGGAAGCGAGTGCCCAAGTCCACAGCAGAGGGTGCGAAGTTCGGGCGCCGGAGCCACGGCTTTCCCGGAAGGGGCTCTTGGGTCTGTTTTGCACGTGGAGCCGCAGGGGCCTCCCGTGGGCCGAGGTCAGGACCAGGGCAGGAGCGCCAGGTGCTCACGTGTGTGTGTTTGCGGGAAGGAGGGTCTCCGGCTCCCAGCAGTGTGGCTAGGACCCTGGGGGGAGCCTGGGTGCACTCGTTCAGGCCTCCAGGGTCAGCGCAGGTCTCCACCTGGGGGAGGGTCCGACCACAGGAGGACCGCAAGCTGCAGGCAGGCGGGACTCCCAGCCTGTCGGTGTTGGGGAGGTGCCCCCGCCAGAGCAGGGCTCCGGCCCTGGACCCACTTGGGCAGCCCTGGCTGTCGGCTATGGGGTGAGGACAGAGGTGGATTCCGCGTCCCAGCCGTCATGGCTGCGGGGCCACATGTGGGCAGCAGGGGCGATCTGCTGGGCGTCCTGGGTTGTGCCCTGAGAGGAGGGAGCACAGGGTGACTGCAGGACCGCAAGCTGTCGTTCGCTCGGTGACCGAGGGACCCTCCGCCCTCCAGGCCCAGGCCAGCTCCTGGCACAGAGCCGTAGTGAATGTGGACGTGGTCCCTGCTCCTGAGAGCCCACGGTCTAGACTCTGTCTCTGTGAAGCTTTCCTGGAGCGCAGCCAGCCCTGGCCGTCCACACTTGTCGTCCCCCCCCCACCGCCCGCTGCCGCGGAGCCGTGTGGGCAGACGTCCGGGCCCACGGAGCATGAACCTGTGCAGCACGCTGGATCTTTGCTCCCGAGCTGGTCTACGCTTCCGCCCAGCTTTTAGAACCTGTGGCCTTGGGCTGCTCCTGTCCGGTGAGGCATGTGGGCGACAGGCTGCGTGGGAGGTGCGGGAGGGGCTGCGGGGCATGGCCCTTGAGCCCCCACGCATCTGTCCTGCTGTGTGGCCCGTGGGTGGTTCTGGAACCGTGGCCCCGTCCGGCACCGCGGGAATGGCAGACCATCCCGCAGGAAGAAGTGGCCGACGTCGGCAGTGGTGTGCGAAGGGGACGTGGCCGGCCTGTTGAGGACAGCGGGTCCGCTGTGTGATGTCCCGCCTGCACTCCATTCAAACCTGACTCGTGAGCTGCCTGGTTCGCGTGCGGGGCGACACTGTGGGTCAGCGGACCAACTTCCGTGCTCACGCGTAAGAGGGTCTTTTGTATAAGCTCGGGTCTCACCCCGGTGAGTAAATGGATGTGAAACACTGGACTTTATTTAACATTAAAATTCCCTTCCCTTGTCCTTCTGACTCTGTGGCGGCAGCCGGTAGCAGACCGGGCCTCCTCGAGAGCCATCAAGGCCAGAGAAAACGGGAGCAGGCACCCCAGGATCCGAGGAAGGAGCCCCAGCGAGCGGAGACCCCTGAGGGACTTTGGCCGGCATGCTGAAGGTGGTGGCCCAAGCCGGACGCGGTGGCCCCGGGCAGAGAGACACAGCAGTGACACGGCCAGGAGCCCAGGTGCTGGACAACGGGGGAGCCTCAGGAGGGGCCTCGTGCCAGGCCGCTGCCCTGAGGCAGGTGCCAGCGCCCCGAGGTGCATGTGCCCGGGATGGCAGCTGGGAGATAAGCAGGCACCCCGAGGGGAGACACGACCTCGGGGTGCCACTGTGGGGGCCCCGGGTTCCAGAGCCAGCGGGAGACCAGCTTACACACAGCGGGCTCGGTGGCATCAGGGCAAGTAAATTTCTTCCAGTGAAAAGATCCAGGGCGCCTGTAGCTTCATGTAGTTCAGTCTGACGCTCGATAAAAACCCGAGACACACCGAAAACCAGCTATGACCAAGGACTGTGAGGCGGACGGGAGCAGACAGGAGACGACTCGGGGGGCATCCGAGGCAGAGCCGAGACGTGGGCTCTGTGACTAACGCGCTCAGGAAGGTACGGCCGGAGAGTGAAATTCTGTAAACACAGAACGTTTGACCCATCGGGAACTCAGTGGGCAGGTCTCCTGTCCGAGGGCGGGTCGCGCGTGGCTCTGCCCGGCCGACCCCGCCGTCCACGGCCACATGCGCCAGCCCCAAGCGGGCCCCGTCCACCAGCCGTGCTGCCAACCAAGGACACGGAATCGGAGACAGAAACACCCTCACGTCCGGAGGGACTCCCGCCGGCGCTGGCATTCGAACGGGAGCGCGGGGGCGTCGGAAGGGCTCTCCGTGCCGGCCCCGTCATGTTCCCAGCAAAGGCACCTCGAACGGAGCCAGAAGCCATGTGTTCAACGAAACAAGACTGAAAGTCTGTCACCACCAGGCCTTCCCTGTGACCCCCAAAGGGAGCTCCAGGCAGAAGGAAGGAGGACGTTGCTGGTAAAAGTGGGGAAATCAAAATGAAGACTTTCGAACAGGCCCGTCCAGGAGATGAAATACAGCGTCTCAAAGTGCCCGTCCTCACGTTTGCGCGTTTCCGCGGCGCTGCGACTTGTGTCCCGGAGGGAGGGCGTGTGCTTCCGTGGGGACTTCCAGGTCAGGAAACGTTCTGCGCGCTGATGTCACGAACTCAACACTGTTTTCCTTAAACATTGAAGGGTTTCTCGTGTTTATCAAGCTACTGACCGTCAGCGACCCCGAGGCCAAGAGGAGGCTGGTGGCGTGAGGGGGCTTCGCCCGGTGCCCTGTGCCAGCCACGGCCTCGTCCATGATTGGGGCACTGCTGGTCCCACTGCCCGGCTCCGGCGGGCACCCGTCTGGGGTCCGGGCTTCCGGGGCTGGAGCTGGCCTGTGCTCCCTCCGTCCCCACCTGGCCGCTGCAGACCCAGGCATCCCGTCCCGACTCACGGCGCCCCTGCAGGGCCCATGGGCTGCCTCTGGGCCACCTGCACGGCGCCCTGATTCCCAGGGTGTCTGAGGAGTCCGAACATGCCTGCCCCTTAGTTTTCCCACTTCCCTTGGTACTTTGTTCTCCGTCGCCAAGTTCCATGGGAGATCCAGACAGTATTTTGATGGACATGGAATTGAATTTATATGTCATTTTGGGGCATATGATGTATTACATGTATATTCCAACAACGTATTGTTTATTTTTTTATTTTTTCTTTGAGATTTTATTTATTTGACAGAGATCACAAGTAGGCAGAGAGAGAGGAGGAAGCAGGCTCCCCGCTGAGCAGAGAGCCCGATGCGGGGCTCAGTCCGGGAACCCTTGGATCATGACCTGAGCCGAAGGCAGAGGCTTAATCCACTGAGCCACCCAGGCCCCCGTATTGTTTGTTTTAATACTGACCTGGGGCTTCTGCTCCCAGGCAGCCAGCCAGTCACCAGCACCAACACCACAGTGACCCGCCCAGCCCCCAGCGCTGGGCCCCCCGTGGCCCCCAGGCCACCTCCCCTCAGCCTCTGAGGTTTGCATAAAGCACCTTGCTCAAGCTTTTTTTTTTTTAAGATTTTATTTATTTGACAGAGAAAGCAAGAGAGGGAACACAGTAGGGGAGCGGGAGAGGGAGAAGCAGACTCCCCATGGAACAGAGAGCCCAACACGGGGCTCGATCCGAGGACCCCAGGATCATGACCTGAGCCGAAAGCAGACGCTTACACCTGAGCCCACCGGGCACCCCGTGTGCAACTGTTTGGAAGCTCCGATGTATAAGCTGTTTCATAAAACGCAAACGGGTTTTAAATATTATTTTATCTTCAAACGATCCCTGTCTTGCAGGGTCACCGCAAGTACCACACAAGGACCCTCCTCCCTGCTTCCCTGAGTGGGTCGTGCCAGCCGCGGGAGGCTCACCTCGAAAGGGTCAGCCTCCCAGGAAGGTCCCGCGGATGGAGTGGGGTCTGCGGAGAGCCTCGGACCACGGTGCTGACCCGAGGCCCCAGCCACTTCCACGGAGGGCCGACCGCGCTGACCACGACCCAGCCCTGCGGCTCGTGTCCTGTGGAGCTGACCTGCCCCCCCCCCCCCAGTCTGGAACATTCCTCAGTGTCTCCGGCCTCCACACTCCCACAGGCAGGGGTCGTTCTGTGGCTCCCCGCGAGCTGGCTTGGGTGGCGGCTTCACAAGGCTGTGCACCTGCTTGGGTGCAGGAGGGCTACCAGGCCCCTTGCTGCAAGCCTTCTTCCCTTGTGATTAAAAACTATGTTGTGGGGCGCCTGAGTGGCTCAGTGGGTTAAAGCCTCTGCCTTCGGCTCAGGTCATGATCTCAGGGTCCTGGGATCGAGTCCCGCATCGGGCTCTCTGCTCAGCGGGGAGCCTGCTTCCTCCTCTCTCTCTGCCTGCCTCTCTGCCTACTTGTGATCTCTGTCTGTCAAATTAAAAAGTAATAATAAAATAACCATTCAAAGTCTTTGGTAACCTGAAACTTTAACCAAATGGGATAAAATGCTAGAGCACTGGTTGCTGGAACTAGGTTTGTGCTTTAAAAAAAAAAAAACAGAAAAACTATGTCGTGTGGCGCTCTTTGAGACAATGTAAACATCCCAGTCCCCATACCAAGTGTGATTTGTTCATGTTTAAGGCACATTTAAGATCTCACTTATGAGCTGTTACTCTCGCTAGTGTGCACAAAATCTCGCTAGTGTGCACACCCTGGCCCGTGTGTCCTTCTGGCAGCCCCGCTGCTCTGCGAAGTCCTGCTGCTGCGGCTACGGCTATGCCTTCGGGCTCATCTTCCTTCCCTGCCCCGTGGCGGAGCTGGGTGCTTCCCCCAAGCACCCTGGCCCCTTTTTGGGGGCTGCGTGGGAGAGCCCAGGACCAGGCGCGGGCCGTGCTTGTCCCTGCTGGGGTACGGCTCCTTGTGGGACTCGTGGGGCGCAGATATATTTGCATTTCTATTTCTGTGCCGAATACACTGTCCCCAGGCCTCTCTGTCACATGTTTGGAACCAACAGGCAGGGCTCACTTCACTTTTCTCTCTTCCTGTGTTCACGGCCCCCTTCTCAGGCCATCTCTGAGCGCCCTCAGCAGTCCTTTACCTGACAGGTGCCTCTGTCCCCTGCCCCCTGACGCCTCCTACCCGGCTCGGGCTCTGACACCTCACATCGGGCTGCTGTGCCCTGCTCCCCGGCCCCACGGAAACCCTCCTTACTCTGTGTGGCCGCCACGCCAGGCCACCCCCCGGGGCACCCCCTTCTAGGCACCTGGCCTCGCACACCCGCTGGACTGGCAGCTCCCTCACCTCTCGGGGGCAGATGCTCCTGCTGGGCTGTCCCTAATGGTTTCTGGATCTTTCCGGAAGGGAAGTGGAAGAGCTACAGGTTACCGTCCCCATGGTGACATTGCCCAAGAACCACTGTAATTGTGGGGTCGGTGGTGGGCTTGGCCCGGGCAGCACGGCCCTCAGGCAGGCCAGACGCAGCCCCTGGGGGAGGGGCTCTGCCGCAAGGACTGAGCCTGGACCCAGTCGTGCCCTTCGGATTCACGTCCAGCCCGCGAGAAGACGGGGTGGAGGCCCACGTCGGACAGCAGCAGGGCGCAGTCAGAGGGCTAGCGTGCGGGGCCTGCACAAGATGCCGGGTGCTTGCTTCCTAAGCTGGGGTTGGTGCAGGAGGGGCCCTGTGGATACGGCGGTGCGACCCGGCCCCGAGAGCCAGCTCTGCGGGACCTCCGGTTTGCAGGTTCAAGGGCTGTTCATCTCGGTCACTATGGACTCTGAGCTCCGGAGCAGCTCCCCGTCGCCGGCCAGCAGCTGTGCACCTGCTCCTGGAGCAGCTGGCGCAGCTGGAAAGCGCCCTGTCCTCCCAGCAGCCGGGCGCCAGCGGCTCACGGCTCCCCCCGACCAGGAAGCGCAGACGGAGAGGCAGGCGGCCGAGGTGTGCGCCCCGCTCTTCCGAAGCCGTTTGCGGGGCAGGCGGCCGAGGCAGACATTAAAGACGAGCAGTTAGGGGCAGGCGCCCACGCGGAGAGTCAGGTGTGACCGGCCGTGCCGGGGCACGCTCAGACCAACACGAGAGGCACCGCGTTCCCACCTCTGGCCGGTCCTCGGCGCAGTCCGCCGGCAACAGAGACTAGAGAACAGCCGCCGCGGCCGAGGGGGAGGCTGCGTTCTGCGGGCCTCCTGGACGGAGTGTGGCGAAATAAAGCATCTCTGAGCTCAAGGGTATGTCACAAGAGTCTTTGAAAACTGAAAATTAAGGAGAAAGACTGGAAAACACCAGCACAGAATAGCCAAAGACTACAGGACAACAGCAAGAGGAGTAACACCCGTGTGGTGGGAAGAGGGAAAGCAAGGCAAGGAGCAGAAGGGACATCCGCAGCAACGCCGAGCACGTCCCCAGCTGAACGCCGGACACACGCCTCCGGCCCAGAGAGCAAACGAAGCAAAACACAACACCTGACACCTTTAAATTTCGTCTGCATTTTACAGAAAATCACACGCAAACTGTGCGTCCTGAAGAAGGTGGGCGGAAGGGGACCTTACCTGTAAAGAAATGAAGATTAGAACCACATCTGACTTTTCAGAAATCGTGCAAGTGCAAAGAACATGGACCAGATACTTAAAGTGTGGAGAGAAAAATCCCACGCAGGGCTCCACATGCTGTGAAAACATTCGTGAAGATGAAGGAGAAATAGATTTCCTCAGAAAAACACTGAGGGGGGCGCCTGGGTGGCTCAGTCTTTAAGCCTCTGCCTTCGGCTCCGGTCATGATCCCAGGGTCCTGGGATCAAGCCCCATTGGGCTCCCTGTTCGGCAGGGAGCCTGCTTCTCCCTCTCCCACTCCCCCTGCTGTGTGCCCTCTCTCGATGTGCCTCTCTCTGTCAAATAAATAAATAAAATCTTTTAAAAAAGAAAGAAAGAAAAAAGACACTGAGGGAATTTGTGGCCAGCAGACAGGCTTGGAAGAAGGTTAGGGGGAGTTCATTAGAGAAAAGGAAAATAATATAGGTCAGAAACTCAGATCTACAGAAAATAAGGAAGACCTCTGAGGAAGTAAGTTAACATTTTATTCTCAGTCGAACAGCTAAGTTTGTTCAAAATAATGAGATCAACAACATAGAATTAGGTCTGCTTACATTCATACGAGATACATATCTTAATGCTTATGTAGCACATATAAAAGAGAAGTAAGTGCCAGCAATGACACAAGGTACAGGAGGGAAGAATTAGGGTTATTTAATTATAAGGTGCTCATGTTACCCATGAAGTGGTGTAGTGTCGTTTGAAAATACACATGGATTAGCTGCAAATATGTATTGCAAACTCTAGGGCAATCACTTACCAAAAAAAGTCAAAATGAAGTAGAACAAATATGCCAAAAAGGAGAGAAAATGGAATCATAGAAAATGCTCAGTTAAAGACTAACAGAGGAGATCAAAAAACAAGACCCAACAACTTGTTGCCTACAAGAAACCCACTTTGTTTTTTTGGGTTTTTTGTTTTTTTTTTTTTTTAGTTTTATTTATGTAAATAATCCCTTCACCCAACACGGGGCTTGAACTCACAACTCCAAGATCAAGAGTTGCATGCTCTATTGACTGAGCCAGCCAGGCATCCCAAGAAACCCACTTTATTTTTTTTTTAAGATTGTATTTATTTATTTAAGAGCGAGATATAGACAGAGAGAGAACACAAGGAGACAAAGCAGCAAGCAGAGGGGAGAGAAAGAAGGAGGCTCTCCACCGAGCTGGGAGCCCGATCCCAGGATCATGACCCGAGCTGAAGGCAGCCGCCCAACCACCTGAGCCACCCAGGTGCCCTGAAACCCACTTTAAATATAAAGACACATATGGATTAAAAGTAAATGAATAGAGGAAAGTAAGCCATGCTAAAAAGTAATAAATAAATCTTAAAAAAAAAAAAAAAAGTGCCATCTGTAGACGACTTCACCCAACAACAGAACACACATTCTTCTCAAGTTTACATGAATATTCACCAAGATGGACCACATTCTGGGCTATAAAACACCTCAAAAAAATATAAACTAGCAGAAATCCCACATCTGTTCTCAGACCATGATGGAATTGAACTAAAAATCAGTAACAGAAAGACGACTGGAATATCCCAAAATACAGGGAGATTAAACAGCACACTTTTTGATTCTTCTCGAGAGAGAGAGTGTGCGCACACAACACAGGTGAGCAGGGTGGGGTGGGGGGCAGAGGCAGAGGGGGAGAGAGAATCCCAAGCAGACTCCACACCCATTTCAGATCCCAATGCAGGCTCAATCCCATGTCCCTGAGATCATGGCCTGAGCTGAAATCAAGAGTCAGATGCATAACCAAATGAGCCACTCGGGTGCCCCTAAACAACACACTTCTAAACAATGCATGGGTAATAGATGAAATCTCAAGAGAAATTTTAAAATAATTGGAACTAAATGAAATTAAAAACATGTTATCAAAATTTGTGGGATGCTGTGAAAGTGCTGCTTAGAGGGAAATTTAGTGTTGGATGCATATATCAGAAAGAGGAAAGATCCAAAATAAATACTCCTAAGTTTCCACCTAGGAAAATAGAAGAAGTAGAACAAATTCTGTCCAAAGTAAGCAGAAGAAATAATAAGAATCAGAGCCGTAATTCACTAAATCAGAAACAGGAAATCCATGGAGAAAGTCAATGAAACCAAAAGCTGGTTCTTTTAAAAGGATTAATGAAATTGATAAGCCTGCAGCCAGGCTAAGAAAACAAAGAGAAAGGACACTGATTACTAATAACAGAAATGAAAGAGAAGACATCGCTACAGATCCATGGATGTTAAAAGGGTAATAAAGGAATACTACAACAACTATGCACACAGACTCGATAACCTAGATAACAACGGACCAATTTCTTGAAAGACCATCTGCCAAAAGTCGCACAAGAAGAAATAGACAATGTGAATAGGCCTGTATCTATTGAAGAAATTGAATCAACAATTAATAATTTTCTAAAACAGAAAGCACCAGGTCGAGATCAGTTTACTGGTGAATTCTACCAAATATTTAAGGAGAAATTAAACAATTCTCTGCAATCTCTTCCAGTAGATAGAAACAGATGGGATACCTCCTACTTTATTCTGCAAAGCCAGCATTTCCCTGACACCAAAACCAGACAAAGACACTACAGACCAAAATCACTCATGAACAGAGATACAGAAATCTTTAAAAAATAAAAAAAAAAAGGCAAATCAAACCCAACAATTTTATGAAAAGAATTATATACCATGACCAAATGGGATTTATCCCAGGTATGCAAAGCTGGTTCAACATTTGAAAATCTTTAATCCATTAGATCAACAGGCTAAACAAGAAAAATCATATGATCATGATAGAGAAAAAGCATTTGACAAAATCCAACACCGATTCATGATAAAAGCTCTCAGTAAACTGGGCATAGAGGGGATGTCCTCTCTTACCACTCCTTTTCAACACTGAACTGGAAATGCTAGCTAATGCAATAAGACAAGAAAAGGAAATAAAAGGTACACAGATTGGCAAAGAAAAAATAAAACTCTTTATTCACAGATCACATGATCATCTAAATAGAAAGGACAAAATAACTGATTTAAGAAGAATTGATAAGGAACTAAGCAATTATAGAAAGTTGCAGGAGACATGGTTAATATACAAAAGTCAATTTCTTTCCTACGTACCACCAATGAACAAATGGAATTTGAAATTAAAAGCATATCATTACATTATCACTCAAAGAATTTAAATATTTAGGCATAAATATATTTTTTAAGATTTTATTTACTTATTAGAGAGAGAGAGAGAGCACAAGCAGGGGGAGCGGCAGAGGAAGAAGCAGGCTTCCTGCTGACCAGGGAGCCCAATGCAGGGCTCGATCCTGGGACCCTGAAATCATGACCTGAGCTGAAGTCAGACACTTAACCAACTGAATCACGCAGGTATCCTTAGGGCATAAGTCTTAATAAAATATATACAAGGCTTCTATAAGAAAAAGAACAAAATTCTTTTTTGTTTTTAAGATTTTATTTATTTATTTGACAGAGATCACAAGTAGGCAGAGAGAGAGAGGAGGAAGCAGGCTCCCAACTGAGCAGAGAGCCTGATGCAGGGCTTGATCCCAGGACCCTGAGACTACGACCCAAGCTGAAGGCAGAGGCTTTAACCCACTGAGCCACCCAGGCGCCCCAGGAAGAAAACAAAATTCTGATGAGCAAAATCAAAGAATTAAATAAATGGGGAGGAATTCTATATTCATGGAAGACTCAATACCGTCAAGATGTCAGGTCTTTCCAACTTGATCTGTGGATTCAATGCAATCTTGATCAAATCTCAGCAAGTTATTTTGTGGATATTGATAAAACAATTTTGAAGTTTATATAGATAAGCAAAATAGCCAACAGAATACTGAAGCAGAACAGAGTTGCAAGACTGTCATTACCTGACTTCAAGACTTACTATAAGCTAGTTAATCAGGACAATGTGGTATTGGCAAAAGAAAATTTCAATAGATCAATGGAACAAAATAGCCTAGAAATAGACCTCCATAAATCCAGGTAACTGATCTTTGAAAAAGGACTAAAAGCAACACAATAGAGCAAAGACAGTCTCTTCAACTAATGGGGCTGGAAAAACTGGGCATTCACTTGCAAAAAAAAAAAAAAAAAAGAAAAAGAAAGAAAAAGAACCTAGGCACAGACCTACACCCTTCATAAACATTAACATGAAATAGATCACATGCCTAAATGTATATCCAAATTATAAAATCCCTAGAAAGTAACATAGGAGAAAATCTAGATGACCTTGAGTGTGGAGATGAGTTGTTTTTTTTAAAGATTTATTCATTTATTTGACAGACAGAGATCACAAGTAGGCAGAGAGGCAGGCAGAGAGAGAGGGGGAAGCGGGTTCCCTGCCAAGCAGAGAGCCCGATGCGGGGCTCGATCCCAGGACCCTGAGATCATGACCTGAGCCGAAGGCAGAGGCTTTAACCCACTGAGCCACCCAGGCACCCCTGGAGATGACTTTTCAGATACAACACCAAAAGCACAAAAAGAGGGAACTGATAGCTAGACTTTGTTAAAATTAAAATTCTCTGCTCTATGAAAGATCCATGTCACGAGAATAAGACACACCACAGGGCAGGACAAAACATGCAAAAGATGCCTCTGAAAAAGGGCTATTATCCCCAATGTACCAAGAACCCTTAAAACGCAACAGTAGGGAAAAAATCCCATTGAAAAAGAGTCTTAAAGATATTAGCAAACACAGCGATGTGCACCCAGCAAATGCACCATGAAAACGAGACGCCACTGCATGTCTGTCAGAACGGCCCAGAGGCAGGACACCGACAACACCGAGTGCTGGGAGGACGGGGAGCAGCAGAAGCTCTCAGCATGGCTGGCGGGACACAGAGTGGTACAGCCACCGTGGAAGGCAGCTTGGTGGTTTCTTATAAAACCAAACGTACTCTTATTTACACAAAGGAGCTGGAATCTTAGAGCCTCACAAAAGCCTGCACAGAGTTATAATGGCTTTTCTCAAAATCGACCAAATTTGAAATGTGGATATTGTTTGTGACTTCAAATCTCTGAGGCAATGATGGCCCTTCAGTAGGCGGACAGCCATGTGGAGAAAGATAAAATAAGGTCCACCCCTCACACAAACGGAAGTGACCTCAAATGGATCTGAAGTCTACACGCAGAAGTGACTGACAGAAAACATGGCGGAGCCCGAGCGTGGGAAAATCTTCCCAAATAGGAAGTGGGTCAAGAAAAGAGCAGTAAACACGTGTGCAAATGTGAAACTGAGCAAACTCGTGCCCAGGAAAGTGCTTCATAATCAGTCAGAAGACAAGTGACAAATGGAGAAATTATTTGCAGCATATATTGGATGGAAAGGGTAAACACCCCAAAAAGTGAAGAGTTTTTATAAAAAGTGAGGGGGAAATGACCCAAGTCAAATGGAAGACAGAAAAGATATATGAACAGACAACTTACAAAACCAGATGATTCTTCATCCTATGAAGAGGTTCACCTTCACTCCTGAAGGAATGAAGAGAAGTCCACAGAGACCCCACGGCTCCCCCATTAGAGCACAAGGGGTGAGTGTTAACGCTCTGCCAGCCCTGGGAAGGGAGACACGGTGATACCCAGCTAAACTGATACACGTTTCCCCGAGAGCTCGCATTCCCGCTTGTAGGAACTCACCATAAAGACACACCTCACACAGCATGAAAATACACGTCTGGGGTCACATGTGCAGCATGGTGTGAAGTTGTCAAGTTCTGGCAACAGCCCAGTGCCACACACAGGAGCCTGGCTGAGTGAACCGCGGACACTCACACAGCAGAGTACTGTGCGAGAAGTCTCTGGGTAGAAGGGGGGATTTCTGGGAGAAGAAAAAAGGTGCAAAAGAGCACAGAGAAAGGAAGGGAATGAAGTCTACGTGTATCTACTCATCTTTACAAAAAGAAAGGATAAACCAGAAAGCAGTGACACTAGTTATAAAAACGTGGAGGAGGCCCAGGAGGGAGTGCTGTCCCTGAGTGTGCCTTTGCGAGCAGTTCAATTTCTGGAAGCGTGGGAGAGCGTGGGGAGTCAGATCCTGAGACCAAATGCTATCAGAAAGATGTGAACCCGGTTACATTTCAAATGAAAAACCAGCACACGGAAGCAGGAGGGCTCCTCCAAGGAATTTGAAGACCCTGGATCTGCCTACAAACCTGCAGTTGTGTAGCCAAGCCAACAAGCAAACACAGGGAAATTGCTGGAGTTGGGACTCTCACTGTGGAGGGTGGGCGCAGATACAGAACAAGCAGCCCACGGAGACCGGGGAGCTGGAAGGGTCAGCCTGGCACTGGGGTTTCTCACACACACACGTATGTGTCCACAGGTCTGTCTGCGGGCACGCCCATCCTCCCCAGCTCCATCCACAGAGAGGACCTAAAAACAGACATCCTGAGAGCAACGCACACATTTCACACCCAGACCTTGGTCTCTACAACCATTCCCCACCAAAGGAATCAGAGCCCCTCACACAGCTGATTTCGGGGCTGGGACAGAGAGGCCTAAGAGCCTTGTACCAGGAAGTAGGGAAGCACTCCAAAACACAGCAACGCCAGGGTGTGTCACAACACACAGCCTGTGTGAACTTGGTGCAGCGTGAACACCACGGTGGTTGGGTATGACTCAAGACGGTTAAGGCCCAGCGGCAATCCACAGACGAATGCTGATAACCGATGACAAATATGTGAATGCTGATGCGTTATACGTGAGTGACAAGAGCCAATAACACATCAATAATAAACACTGATGACAGATAAAAGGGGAAAGGCGGGGCTGGCTCTCAGAGTGTTGGGCACCAGCTGGAAGGCGGGAGTGCGGCCAAGGCCAGCCGCCGTGCAACCATCAGTGGGCACCAAGGCAGGAGAGGCTGGAGGAGGTCCTCCCAGTGGACGTGTCAGCACACACGCTGCTCGTCGGTGCTGTGGATGACACAGCAGCTACAGGTAGGAAATGCCATCGCCTCCTTCCTGGGACATGCTGGGGCACTCGTGGTCAAGGCCATGCCATAGGCAACACTCTCCAATGACTCAGAAAATGCAGCCTTTCTTTATGCACATGAGCAGTGGGGGTGCCTGGTGCCTACGTGTGGCCAAGTGCATATGGTGTGTGTGCACGTGGGTGCGCGTGGTGTCAGCACATGCGTGGCAGGAGTATACGTGGCATGTGTGCGTGGTGAGTGCACGTGGCCCAAGTGCGCATGTGCAATAACTCTCATTTCTGCGCACTGTGCTCCGCGCCCGGTGGTGTTGGATACGTTGGGTACCTTGTAAATACTTCTTACTCAGTAAAGCGTAAAGATATAAAAATTATCACTTAAGACAACCTACGTGAAGGGGGTCTCTGGCAATGTTACTTCTCATGAGATGTCTAATAAAGAAACGTCTAAATTTTTATTCTTGTTCCTCCTTGAATTCCCCAGTTTTGTGTGGGATGGAAATGTCATGCCTGTGCCCGCAAAGGCCTCGTCCTGCAGCTCGGGCAGGGGAGGGGGCAGCAGGCACTGCGGTTCCCACTGTCCATCTTCACAAAGACTCACAGGATACCCCTCCAAGGGGGCACTTTCTCGGGTGCTCCAAGAGGCCCAGGGGCAGCAGCCGAAGTGCAGGGCAAGGCCTGCGGTCCCTGCTGCTGTGATCACGTGTGGTCTTGGGCAGCCATGGAGGAGCTGGGCCTCTTCCCTCAGGCCTCCGTCCAGGGCACGTCCACAGTTCTGCTGTTTCTTGTATGGTCTCCTCTGCAGGGACGCTGACAGAGCTCCGATGTCCTCAGAAGAACGCCGGCCCCTGCTCAGGAAAGCCCACGGAGCCTCTCCAGAAGCACCAGCTTTGTCTGCAGGTTCACGTCCAGCGGGGGCAGCGTGGTCAGGTTCAGACTCACGCCAGTGGTGCCTGCGATGCCGGCCAGGACCCGGTGCGTGTCCCTGTAGAGGGCCAGGTGCGCAGGGGCGGCCTCCATGAGGAGGTGCGTGTAGGTCAGCATGTGCCCTGACCCAGGCCGCACGTCCTCCCTCTTGTCATACCTACAAGATCAGAGCGTGGCTGTACACCTGAGGCCCCAGGCCGGCTCCCAGCATCCAGGTGCCCCCAGGGAGCCCACGCACCGCCTCTTGGGGGAGCGCCTCATCTGCAGTCATATCACAGTGGGAACATACCTCCAGCCACTGTTGACCTCCAAAAACCGAGACACACCGGTCTGTGCGGCAGCCACGTCGATGTGCAGAATGACATCTGCGGAAAACTGCGTATGCTCAGTGAGAACTGAGAGCTGCGTGCCCCTGGCCAGAGCTGCAGCTGGCCCCAAGCATGGCCCCGAGCGCCCACCTGTCCCGGGGAGACCCCAGCACGGACCCGAGCGCCCACCTGTCCTGGGAGACACCAACTCATGCAGTTTCCACATGGCCACGCCACCGGGATAGTTGAAGTGGGACACGTACAGGGCTATGGCCGAGTATGTGGCATTCACCAAGAGGTGTCCTATCACAAGGACGGACCCCACCTTATACAGCCAAGACTTCCTGTAACTGTTCAGCCTGGAAGGAGAAACAGTATGTTCACAGAGATGCTGCGACGGCAGAGACTGTCCCGCCTCAGCCCCACAGCCCTGCAGCCCTACAACCCCGTTCCAGAGAGCAGCAGCCCCGTGGGACCACCCTCCCTATGGCCTGGGCACCCTCTCCAGGGGCCGCTGGTTCTGTGCTGCGCCGGCCCCTCCCTCAGTAATCCCACACCTCCATCTCCTAGCCCCAGCCCACTCCCCTGCCTTTCCCCTTTCTTCTGGCCTATCCCCTGCCCAGACAAACACTCTCCACATGGGGACGGTCCCCCCTGCGCTCCCCCCCCCCAGCCGAGAAGTAGGCCCTGGGGACCACCCGCCCGCCCGCAGCCTGCCCGGCTGCCCCGCAGCCACGCCAAGTGTCTTCCCCAAGCGGCCGAGCCCTGGACAGTTCGCACCGCCGAGTGGACGCAGGCCTGAACGGACCTCAGATGAAGCAGAGGCCAGCCCCTCCCGACCCCACTGCCCTCCCCGCTCGGACACATCCGTCCCGCTGCACAGCATCCCCGCGTGCCAGCGAGCGCGTGGCTGGGGGAGGGAGGACTCACAGGCAGGCACAGCCCCTGGCGGCCACCACGTTGAGCAGAGGGAAGGCGTAGATGACGAACCGCAGCTCCTTGTGCGGCAGCAGCGAGTACAGCGCCACGAAGCCCAGCGAGGGCAGCAGCAGCACCAGCGCCCGCCTGTCCACGGCGCCCAGGGGCACGAAGAGCAGGCTGCAGCCCAGGCCGCGGGGCAGGGCTGAGTAGAAATACCACAGCAGCGGGGAGGTCTCGGGCGGGAGGGTTAAGGAGGCCACACGCCAGCCAGTCCCCTGTCTGCGCGGAGTGGGGCGGCACGGCCGACAGGGGCTCCTGCCTGCAGCTCCCGGACCCCCCACCTTGCACTGCGCTCCCCCCCAGACTCCCCGTCGCCCACAGGATGGCCCGTCCCGAGGCGGGTGCGCTGGGGACTCGTCACACTCTCCTCGAGCTCGCGCGGATGCTGGACGGTTCCACGACCAACCCTGACGCGGTCCTAAGACGACCCCGAATGCTAAGGCAGAAACTCCACATCCAAAAGCGAGGCGGTGCTTCCACGGGGAGGAAAGCAGCTCCCGCCGCCTCGCCTGTGCGGCCTGACCTACGGACACCCTGAAGGATACTCCCCAATTGGAACTTTTGTTTAGGACCGTGTTGTACCAGAGCACCTTTCCCTCCGGCCACACGAGATAGCGCCAAAAATAGGAGTCCACGGCCACCGTCAGTCCTGCTGAGACAGAGGAGCCCGTAGGAGCGCACCGGCCGCCCGAGTGGCTCCGGCTTCCCGGTCACAGGTCAGCGTCCCTCGAGGCAGCCACACTGGCACGGACACCACGCACCAGGCCTCCTGGGGAGCGGCGCACACCTTGGGACCATTGTGCCCCCAGCCGGCCAGGCGCAGGGCCCGGCCACCCGTCCCGGCCCAGACACCGGGGAGAGCCTGGGGACAGAACCCCGCGCAGGGGTGAGGGCCTCCTGGGGGCGGCTCGGGCAGAACCGCCGGGGAGCCGCGTTCAGACTCCGTCACGCTGCTCGAAGCTAAGGCGATTTCACTTAGTAAAAAGCCGCTCTCCGGAGTCTCTCTTCACCTTCCTACAGGCAGAGCAGCGCGCCCCGTGAGAACGGCTCTGGCAAGTCCCACTCACCCAAGCAGAGGAGCCCGGCCGGCACGGCACAGCGCAGGGCCTTCGCCACAGAGAGCCTCCGGGTGCCGAGAAGCAGCAGCAGCGCGAGGCCCAGCAGCAGGCTCAGCTCGGCTCTGAAGACGAGGATGGCGAAGGCTGAGAGCCGGATGAAGCGGGCCCACTTCAGCTGCAGCCAGGCCGTGAGGGCCAGCAGGACTGCAAGACACGGGGGCCAGGGCAGGCCGGTCGCCTTCCTCACTGAGAAAGCCCCATGGAACCCTCCAGAAGACAGCAGTGTCGCTCAGACCCAGATGTGCTGACACGGGGCTGCGGGTTCCAGCCATGGCCCTGCGCCATCACGCAGTCTGGGGCCACCCGCGCAGGCCCGACGACACCCAGACCCCAGATGCCTGCGTCCCCGCAACCGGCCGCCTAGCTGCTCCAGGCCCCAGCAGCACACGTCCAGCACCACCCTCGCCTGGCCTCCCTCCCGGGCACGCACCATGTCCTGCTGGCGCCCCGCCTGCCACCCTTCCACCACATCCCACAGGCTCCGCTGCTCAGATCAGCGCAGACCCCCAGACCCAAGCCATCCACAGCCCCTCGTCCACCGACTCTCGGTCTCCTCGTGGCTCCCATGCCCCCGCAGGCAGCTCCTCTCGGCCAAGCGCTCACTGTCCACACACCAGGGACCCTCCCAGGCAGCCTCCTCTGTGCACCTGCGCCTCTTGCTGGAAACCGCACCCCCATCCAGCACGAGACCCTGCTGCTCGTCACAGGCCCACCTGCTCCAGGGCATTTCTGAGATGCCCAGTGGGGTCCAGCTGTCCGCAGGCAGACACGGCCCAGACGGACGCCCCTGCCCCCGGCCGGCATGCCCAGTGACCAGTGTGGTTGGCGCCTACCTACCCACAGGCAGGGCCAGCACGTTGGGGAGCGTCCGTGTGCAGTAGAACATCAGATGGAACTGTGTGGCCGTCACCCAGCAGAACATGGTGGCCACCGTGGCTCCAAACTGCCGTCTCACTTCCTTCTGTAAAGTCCAGAGTCCGAAGACAACGCCGAGTCCAAGCACAGCCCTGACTGAACAAACATGGCAAGGTGTGGTCGGCAGCGACAGGCGCGGGCCAAGGGGACCCGACAGGTTACCTGTGATGGCGAGTTAATGGCCAGAGGACAGTAAAGCCACCTCGAAAGAGGTGTGTCGACCCTGCTACTGAAAAAGGACGGGGTGTGGGGAACGGACAGCCTAGACCCTGGCACCCCAACCCCACAGCTCTGCTGTGACTGCGTGGCCCAGGGCAGGCGAGCCCTGGGGGACACAGCCACCAGGCAGGGTAGGTGTGTCCGTAGGTCAGTGTGACTGGCTCGGCACCCTGAAAATGTCACGTTGCCCCGTCTGGGGCTCCTGTGACCCCACAAAGCCAGCTGAGACTGTCTAGGTGCCCCACGTGATGGCAAGATTTCCAGGGGTCTACGGACAACCAGCCACAGAGCGTGTGTGCGTTTGTGCGGGAATCTAAAGGAAGTCTGCGTACGGCCGCGGCAGAAATGCACTGGAACGGAAACATGGTGGCGGCCGCCTCAACGATGACGTTGTGGGGTGGCGGGCACAGATGCTCTGAGTCCGCATTAACAGCTGTCCACCCAGGCGCACAGAAGATCCGGAACCCTCTGCACACGGTGTCCACAGCGACCTCCGGGGGCAGGAAGGAGGCTGCCGCTGCAGGCTGGAAAGCTCCCCGTGGTGAAGGGCTCCCTTGCAGGGGTGCAGCCCTGTGGGAGACGTCACGCGCCCGCCGCACCCCTGCCGCTCCCGCCTGCGGAGCTGGGGCCAGTACCCTCACGTCGCGGTCTCGAGAGCAGGAGCAAGAGGCGCTCCGTGAGCTGTCCCAGCTGACACCCCAGAAGGGCCCACGCTGCAGCTGCCCTCGAGCTCCGGACCACCATGGCGAGTGGCTGAGGATGGCCAAGCTTCTGACAGAAGGACATTCCTGAGGGAGGGAGCCTCTGCCGGGCTCCTGGAAATCCCCCGACCACACCAAGGCCCTCCCTTCTGTCATCCGGAGACCCCTTACCCACTAGCTGAGAGTAAAACTTAGACGCTTCCAGCAGGGACAGCACGTAGACCGCAGGGCTGGAGAGCACCGCCACGGCCAGCGGCCCGAGGAACGTCCTGGGGACCACTCCGGGGAACTCGAGATGGTCGTACTGCAGGGGAAGGGGAGGTCAGCGGGCGCCCGCGGCTGGGAGGCTGCGCGCCTCGGACGCAGGGCTCACCTTGTCCACATCCAGCCAGTGGTAAAGCAGGTCGTGCGTGGCCTGCAGGTTGAAGCTCTCCTCCACTTTGGCATAGGGGCAGGCGACGAGGTGGGTGGCGGCCACAGCCAGCAGCAGCCCCAGCAGCCGGCGCTGCCTGCCCGCACCCCACGCCCTCCTCCCAGCCATGGCGTTCTCCCTCCTCCCCGGCCTCCAGCCGTCCTCAGCCGCGCCGCTCCGGGAGCCCTGGGAGAGGATGGAAACACAGGTTCCAGGGTTTCCAAAGTCCCCCGAGTTAACACCTGGGGGAGCTGAGTGGAGGGCGTGTGCGAAGTCTTTAAACCACTGTTGTAACCTCGGTGAATCGAAACACATCGAAAGAGAAAGTTCACAGAAAAATCACGCTTGAGTGCCTTTCCCGGCTTAACCACCTCCCGCTGAGCTGTGGGAGGATCTTTCCAGGACCCAAGGCTTTTTTTGCAGAACTGAGTGGGTCCTCGGTGCAGCCGGGCCCGGGGCTGGCCCAGCCTCTGGAGGGCCCGGCCCCTGCCCTGGAGAGGCTCAAATCTGGCAGGAGAGTAGGACCCTGTGGCGGGGGCAGAGAGACCAGGGACAGGAGGCTGTGGGGTGGGAGGGATGGGTCTGGAGGACTGTGCAGGGGCAGCCACAGGAGGGCAGGAGGCGGGACCCAGAGTTCGGGGCAGCCAGTGGAGCCAGACTAGATGGGAACTTTGGCCGCCTGCCAGGCAGCACCTGCCCTCACCCTGGGAGCCACGTGGCACTTGGGCGTGGCCCCAGACCGGTCCTGGCAAAGACAGGAACGTATCCTTGCGGGGTTCAGACAGATGCGTGTGCAGTGGTGACGCCGGGGGGGGGGGGGTGTGAGATAGTTTTCAACTTGTCAGGAGGGAAGGTGGCAAGCTCTTCTTCAAGTTTCTGGTCCCCTCCCCTCTCTGTCTCTTTCTTTTTTAAGATTTTATTTATTTGACAGAGAGAGAGATGACAAGCAGGCAAAGAGCCAGGCAGAGAGGGAAGCAGGCTCCCCGCCAAGCAGAGAGCCCGATGCAGGGCTCGATCCAGGACCCTGAGATCACGACCAGAGCCGAAGGCAGAGCCGAAGGCAGAGGCTTCACCCACTGAGCCACCCAGGCGCCCCTTCATAATAAAGTTTCTGGCTTCTCTTAAAACAGGCTTGATTTAATTTGATCAACACCAGAAGGGCCGGAGCGCAAAGGAGAGAGTCAGGGTGCTCGCTGCCTTCTGACCGGAGGGAGATGTACGGAGTCTGTGGCCCCCAGAGAGGCAACTGGGGGATCCACGAGGGAAGGAAACTCTGCCCACGAGGAGCAGGAGTCCGGCTCCGGGTGGCGGTGAGGTGGGCGCAGAGGGGAAAGAGGCTTCACTAACAAGAATCACCGAAACAGCCGCGACACCCAACGGACACAGGTGTTGCCCGGGTGTCCCCCTCCTCCCGGAGCGTAAGCAGCTTGAGGGGGGCATTCCTCCGGTCGCCCCGCTCCGGGGAGGAGCCGCTGGTCACCACCGCGGCGCACGTGAGAGCGTGGCTGCCGCTGCCCGCCGGGCCGGCTCACGGGTCCCACGGCGGGGCCGCCGCACGGGACGCGCTCCACGAACCCCAGCAGAATCCGCCGGCTCTTCCCCGGGTCGTCACAGCCGCCCCGGGGTCACCACAAACACCCCGATGCTCCGGCGGCCCCAGGACGCGGGCCCTGCACGCTCAGCTCCCCCGCTGCCCAACGGACACGCGCTGCCACAGGTCCGCTGAGAACCCGCGCCCCCCCCCCCCACCGACCCCGCGCCGCCGGCTGCAGGGACGCACACGGCCATGGCCAGCGCGGTGTCCCTGTGCCGCCAGGGGCGGAGGGCAGAAGCCCCAGCCGCGCCGAGGCCGAGAGGAGCGCCCGGGACGGCAGGTGCGCGCCGCGCGGGGCCGGAGAGGGGCCGCGGACGCCGCAGGCGCGCTCAGCCCGGCTATCGGCGGAGGAGGGACCGGCGGGCGCCCTCCTGTCCCGCCGGCTCGCGGGCGAAGGGCCGTACCGCGGGGGACAGCCCCGGGCGGGCACTCGAGCGGCAGCTCCAGACCAGCGACGTCCACGGCCCACGCAGGCCGCGGCTCTCCCCTCTCCGAGCCTGGCTCCCGCGCCTCCCTGCCGCCCTCCCGGACAGTCCGGGTCGCGCCGTCGCCCGCCACCAGCCCCGACAGCCCCGGCCGCGGGAGCGCGCGCTGACCTGGCCTTGCCCGCCGCGTCGTCCCTCGAAGCGCGGCCCCCAGGACAGCTCGAGGCCGGAAGCGGCGGGCGGAAGCCGGGCACTGACGCGAGGCCTCGCCCAAACCTAACATGGCCCCCAAGCCTGGTCACCGCCGCGGCGGAAGCTCGCCCTGCCGGAGTAAAGATGGCCGCCGTGGGCGGAGCGCGCGAGCGGCGGGCTCGGACCTCCACGCCCCCGTCCGCGCCCCCTCCCGGCGGACGCTGACCCGGGGCCTTCCTATTGGCCGCTGCTCGTGGCGAGCCCGGATTGGGCCACATGGGGACGGCCTGGGACCCAGCGACCAATAGCGGCGCTAGGGCTGTCGGTGGGCGGGACGCCGCCCGGCTCGGTCAAGTAGCCCCGGGAACGGCCGGCACCGCGGAGCGGGGGGCGGCCGCGAAGGCCGAGTGCTCGGCCGGTTCCCGCTGGACGTGGGGTCTGTCCGCGCGGCCGCGTCCTGCGCGACGCTGCCGCCATCGGGCCCGCCATGCGCTCGCCGGCCCCCGACCGCGCTGGGGCTGCTGCTGCTGCTGCTGCCGCCGCCGCCGCCTGCCGAGGCCGCCAAGAAGGCTACGCCCTGCAAGCGCTGTCCGGGGGAGCTGGTGGACACGTTCAACGGGTGGGCCGCTCGCCCCGGGGCCGCGGCGCGGGTTCGGCCTGGGGGCGCGGGGCTGGGGCGCCCCCGCGACGCGACGGGCCGGGCTCGCCGACCCAGGCTAAGGCTGCCGGGGACCGGGGTCAGGAACCCGGGGTCGCCCCGCGATGGACGGGGTCACCTCACCAGGGACCAGGGTCACGGAGCCAGGGTCGCCCCGCGATGGACGGGGTCACTCCAGGAGTGGACTCCGTCACCCTGGTGATGGACCTGGGGTTACTTGGCAATGACTGGGGTCACCCCACAGTGGACTCGAGTCACCCCCATGGGGGGCTAGGGTTGCTCCCTCGACAGATGTGGGTCAGGGCAGCAGCACTGAGCCCTGTGCCCGCGCGCTCTCCTCAGGGAATGGTGGACACTGCGAAGAAGAACTTCGGAGGTGGGAACACGGCTTGGGAGGAGAAGTCGCTGTCCAAGTATGAATTCAGGTGGGTGCCCTGCTCTGGCAGCCCGGCTGTGGCACTGGACGTGTCCCCACGAATGCCATCACCCACATCGACGATGGACACACGGAAGGTCCCTGTGCAGTCACCTGTGCGCTGGCCCCTAACTGGGCTTTTGCTCCCACACTTGTCCCCGTGTCCACTTTCCACAGGGCAGACAGGGTGGTCTTTCCATGGTGCACACGGGAGCGGGAGTGGAGTCCCACCACGTAAAGTGTCACCGGCTTCCCTTGCCAGTCCAGTCCGTCCTGGCCTCCTTGCACCCTGCGTCAGGGTCTCCCCTGCCACCCTGACCACTGCCCTCTGAGTTTAGTTCTCCCCGTGGTGCTGACTGCACTTGTCCCCAGTGGACGTGTTCCCCACCAAAGTGCCACCATCATTCCTGCCTGGCACCAAGCGGGGCCTCCGGGCGTCCCCGTGGGTCAGCCGCTGACTGCCTGGGCTTCCCTTGTCACCTGGGGGTGCCGCGGGCTGCTGCAGTGAGGTCCGCCTGCTGGAGATCACCGAGGGCCTGTGCGGCAGCAGCGACTTCGAGTGCCACAGTCTGCTGGAGGAGCACGAGGGGCACCTGGAGGCCTGGTGGCTGCGGCTGTGAGTGCCCCGCGCCCCACCCTGTCCCCCCACCCCAGCCCTGCATCCCCCACCCTCTCTCCTCCCAAGTACCGGCCCTGCGCCCCCCACCCTCTCCCCCACAACCCTGTCTCCCTGCACCTCCCACCCTGTTGTCCCCTCCCGTCCCCACACCCTGTGCCCCACCATCCCCCACCCAGCCCTGCACCCCACATCCCCAGACACACACCCCTGCCCCCCCACCTCCTCCCATGCCACAGCTCCAGCCCCACTGGCTTCCCCCACGTGTTCACTGAAGCTTTCGTGACGTTTTATTTCTCAGTTTGTAAGTTTGAAATAACTTGGGACTTAGAAGTGTCGGCACAGGCTTGTCCTCCTTCTTGCCCGGGGGTCGCTGTCTCTTCTCACCGTAAGGTGGTGCGGGCAGCGAGGTGGTTATGGGGACGTCTGGTCACCCCAGACCGCTGTGTCCCTAACGCCGCGACGCTCTGGAGCGAGTGTCATGAATCGTGTTTTGTTTTGGAGAAACCAGTCACGTGAGCTTTGATGCACGTTTTTAATTCCTCAGGAAGAAGGACTTTCCTGACTTATTCGAGTGGTTTTGTGTGAAAACGCTGAAGGTTTGCTGTTCGCCAGGAACGTACGGGCCAGACTGCCTCCGTAGGTTGTTGTCGGGAATCGCGAGTGTCCTGCGTTGTTCCCAGTGTCCGTGTCGTGATTCCCAGGGGGGCAGAGCCGTGGCTGGGACCTGGGGCCGTCAGCTCCCACTGAGCCCTAGGGCGCCCGGTCACTGCCCCCTTCACGCCGTGGGGACCTCCTCCCCGGGGCCAAACAGCCCTGACAGCCTGATGCTGCGCGGGCGCCTCACTCCGGGGCCTGCGGGCCTTTGCTGGGGCCGCTGTGGTCGCTGTCCACCTGCCTGTGCAGGGCCCTCCAAGGGCACCGAGGCAGCTCTGGTTTCGTGTCCCCAGCCTGGCTCTGCCCACGGAGCAGCCAAGACCCGGGCGTGGGAGCCCAGGGGCGCGGCTCGGGCGTCTGTTGGGTGGGATGCGTCGCGTCAGCTCTCCCTAGAGAGCCAGGCTCTTCCATGAAGAGACACGCTTTGAACCCAAGTCACGGGCCGCTGTCCAGCATCACTCGTCACTCTGGGTGCCCAGCGGGACAGAGCAGATGTGTCTCAAGTCCGACCCTGACCTGGGTCGTGGCCACCTCCTGCTGTCGGCGGGCGGGTACTGCAGCGGGCCGTCCTCACCGACACCCTCTGCGCGTCCATGTCCCCGTTGTCCCCGTTGTCCCCGTGTTCCAGGGGAGGCTCCCAAGCACCTGTAGACCCCAGCGTGTCTGCTCCCCCAGACCTGGCTGCTCTGGCTTGTGTGGTCATGGGGGGAGCTGGCCAGAGGGAGTGAGGACAGAGTTTACAGGGG
The DNA here is from genome assembly GCF_902655055.1 of Lutra lutra. Lineage (NCBI taxonomy): Eukaryota > Metazoa > Chordata > Mammalia > Carnivora > Mustelidae > Lutra > Lutra lutra. Next base: position 143,956,596 of record NC_062285.1, read on the forward strand.
GACGGAACAGGAGTGGTGGTGAGGTCAGGCAAGCAAGGTGCCACGTTCTCCCGGGGCACACTCAGACTGGTGGGTTCGTGTCACCCCCAGCGTGCCAGGGCGGCTCCCAGAGGCCCTGCAGCGGGAACGGGCACTGCAGCGGGGACGGCAGCAGGCAGGGGGACGGGTCGTGCCAGTGCCACCTCGGCTACCAGGGCGCCACGTGCTCCGACTGCATGGACGGCTACTTCAGCTCCCTGAGGAACGAGACGCACAGTGTCTGCACAGGTACGGGGGCTGCGCTGGCCTTCAGCCCGCGGGCCTCGGGGCACACCGCGGTGGCTGTCTCCTGGAGCTACGGGCACGGATGGGGGCCGTTGCTCTCGCCTGCACCCCCGGAGCTAGGAGGCCCCTGGGGACCCCGCGGAAGGCTGCAGCAGTGTGAGCAGGCCCTGGATGGTCTCGCTCGCTGTCTCTGAACATGCCCAGGAGGGGAGAGCCAGGCCCCCGGCCCCACGTTCTCTGGAGAAGGACTGGGCAGGTGGACGGTGTGGGGCCAGCGGTCACGTCCCACCCATGCTAGCCTTGCTTCTGGGTGACCCGGCGCCCGCGGTATCCCAGCAGAGGCCTACTCTTGCCCCGCGGCCACTGGACAGGGTGACCCGCTTGCCCGGTGTGGGCTGCCAAGGCTCAGGCCCCGCGCAAGAGGGCAGAGCGGCGGCATAAACGAGAACCAGCACCCCTGAGGCCACTGGGTGGGACCTCCTGGCCTCCAGGCTCCCCCTCGGTCGGGCCCCCCGCAGGCCTGCGGGCTCGGACGTGTCTGTTGTGACCGACCGCACTGAGCGCCAGGCGGACGCTGGCTGTGCCTCCCGACGTCAGTCCGCGGCCCCCTTGGGTGGCCTGTGCGGCGAGTGGAGCTCCAGGAAGGCCGTGTCCTCTCTGGTACCGGCGCCCAGGCCCTCAGCTGGCCCGGGACGTGGGTGCTGTGCGGGGGCCCCGGGGCTGGGGGCCGCCTGGCAGGCGTGGGCTCCGGGGTTTGGGCCGCTGCCTTCCTCGGGTCATAAGCCATTTCCCTGGGGTCCACCAGAACGTGACTGTGAGGGGCCCTGAAAGCCCGTGGAGTGTTTCGCTCGTCAAGCCCGGGAATGCTGTGGGTCACGAGTGTAGATTTTACGGTCGTCCCAATGAGTCTCACTCTACTGGGGTATTTCCGTGTTTGTATTTGGTTTTTGTTTTCATCCTAGCGGAGGTAAATTCTTGTTGCTGAAATGACCTTTGTGTTCTGTTTTTTATGAAAACGGCATTCCCACACATGACCGCCGTCCCACCTCTGCTTCCCAGCTTGTGACGAGTCGTGTAAGACGTGCACCGGCCCGAGCAACAGGGACTGCGGCCAGTGCGCCGTGGGCTGGGCGCAGGAGGACGGCGCCTGCGTGGGTGAGGCCTGGCGGGACCCCCAGGGTGGCCCGGCCCCCCTCCTCTCCTCTCCGCCTCCCTCTTCTCCCTTCCTCCTACCTTGTCCCTCCTCCCCTTCCTGGCGTCCTGCTCTCCTTCCTCCTCTCTTCTCCCCGCTTTCCCTTTCCCCCTTTCTCTCCTCTCCCTCCTCTCCTTCTTTCCTCCCTCCCTCTCTCTTCCCCAGGTACAGGCAGGGAAACTGAGGCACAGACCTACTTTTGGCCTGGAGAGCCATACGGGGGCACTCAACAGACACGGTGTCCGCGTGGTCTAGCTGCTCCGCCATGGCAGGGAGACACGCCTTCCTGATACGCACACACACAGCGTGCACAGTTCAGGCCCTGGGCCTCGGCTGCCCCCGTCCCTGCCATCCCCACGTGCCCAGCCTGGTGTGCACATGTGTTCCTGCCGCACCCTTGCCTCTGAGCCCCAGCCTGCCTGTGAGCTCTGGCTTCCACCCAGCACTGCAGCAGCCCTGGGGAGGCCCTGGCAGCGGCCAAGAGGCCCTTCCTGAGGCCCAGGTGCCGGCGGGTGGGCTGCCCTTAGGCCGGTCAGGGATGGCAGACCTGTCCCTAGTGTCCCATCTGGAGTGGGGAGGCGGGTGGTCCGACACCGACCTGGAGTTTCTGCGTGTCCACATGGAGCAGAGGGTGCTCATGTTAGCTGCTGGTCCCTCGTGGAGGCCCCGCCCCCGGGGGCACAAAGTGTCCTTCGTCACCCCTGCCCCTGGGGAGGGGAGCCTCCGGGAGAAACACAGACACACATCCTCCACACAGCAGCTCCCTCCCTGTCCCGCTGGCCGTGGCCGTGGGTTGTGTCCGGTCACCAGCCATGTGACTTCCACGGGAGCCCTGGGACCCTCACGGCTCTGCCCCTGTGTTCCAGACGTGGACGAGTGTGCGGCAGACACGCCTCCCTGCGGCGACCAGCAGTACTGCGAGAACGTCAACGGCTCATTCCTGTGCGAAGGTGCCTGGGCTCGGGCCCCTGCGGGCGGGTGACTGTCTGGGTTCTGCCTGCTGTGGGAAGGGGAAGGCGGCACCCACGTCGTCGGTCCCGGCTGCCGAAAAACCGAAAATTCAGAGAAGTTGAAGATAACTTTTAAAAAACCAGTTCCGTGGAGCGAAAGCTCTGTTAATAGTTCCACGACACTCTGTCCTGTTCCATGGGCCGTGGCTGCTTCCGCTGTGCCCCGTTGTCGTGGCGGGAATGCCCACGACCGTCCGTGCGGGGCCTGCCCATCCTGTTCCGTGGTTGTCTTCAGCGGTCTGTGTTGCTGCGCATCGAAATCAGCAATTTTCCCACAGCCGTGAACTTCGCGTTCCTCCGTCGATGCGGTTTTCACATTCGTGCTCGTTTTCTCTGGATTCGTTTCCAAACCGCTCGGGACAGTGGATTGTAGGGTCGCAGTACCCCCGGGAGGTCACGTGGACGTGCTCTCCAGCAGCGCCTGAGGCTCTCTGCTCCCCACCCCCGCATCTGCTGGTCCCACACCCCCCACCGTATCCGCCGGCCCCCACACAGCAGCTCCGACCGGGAGGCTCACTGGGGAGCATCCCGCATCCCCCCCCCGTACTATTCCTACTGTGCTGCCAGCAGGCCGGTCGGGCAGTGTCCCCGAGCTGGAGGTGACTTTGTTTTGCTCTGAGAAGATGGTCAGCAGTGTGCGGTCACAGCTCTGGGGGGCACATCGTTGCTTTGCTGGGAGACAGGGCTGCGGTGTCGAGGACACGCCCCTGGGGCCCCCACACGTCCAGGAGGGACCCTGATGCTGCGCGGCGCGGCTTCTGGCCCCGGTGTGCTCACAGGAGGCTGTCGACGCCTTTCTGCTTTTTTCTAGAATGTGATTCCACCTGTGTGGGCTGCACAGGGAAGGGTCCAGGACACTGTAAAGAGTGCATCCCCGGCTACACCAAAGAAAGCGGCCAGTGTGCAGGTCAGCGCCCTTGCGTCTGTGCCGGACCAAGATGGACCGTGGCAGGGGGGCCACGGTGTGGATGGGCCATGAGGGGCCGGTGGGGGTGGGACACCGGCTCCGGCTCTTCCTGCGACTCCGTTTCCCCAGCATGTGATGCAGAGGCAGCGGGTGGGGGACCGACCGTCTGTCCCGCCGGCCCCCAGGTGTGCCTGGTGCGGGTGCACCCGCCAGCGGGGCCCCGGGCCTCCCCCCACCTCCCACCCCCACAGCCCCCGTGGCTGCACGTCAGGCCTCCACGGTTGGGGCCCGGCTGGAACCCGCCTGGGAAAAGGCGGTGAATCCACAGCTGCCCCCGCAGCGTGAGCTTGCACCGGGCTTCCCCCTTCACGGCCTCCTGCACTGCCCCTTCGCTCCTCTCCGTCCACCCTGAGCCTCGTGCTCTGCTCTCCGAGTCCCTTCCCGACCATCGCGCTTGTGGGGCAGCAGCGAGTCCCGAGCGCGGGCGCCCGGCGACGGTGGCCTGTGTGCGGGCGTCTCTTGCAGACGTAGACGAGTGCGCGGGGCCGGAGAAGGCGTGCGCGCGCCGGAATGAGAACTGCTACAACACGCCCGGGAGCTTCGTTTGCGTGTGTCCCGAGGGCTTCGAAGACACGGAAGACGCGTGTGTGCAGACGCAGGCCCCGGGCGGCGGTGAGTGGCAGGCTCTGCGCGGTGGACGTGCAGAAACTCCCAGCAGTGCGGCCCGAGGGGGGCGATGGCTGGGGTTCCGGGCAGATGGGAGGGGAAGCGTGCCTGTGGGGAGCCCTGGCCGTGACCGCCCCATGGGAGGTGGGGCCGGGCAGGAGGGTCCGTGACCCTGGAGTCAGCAGGCGGGCTCTGCGTGGGCTTCCTGAGAGCCCGAGGGCAGCGGCCGCTCCGAGCCTGGGGGACAGGTCCGTCCCGTCCCTGCACTTCCAGCGGCCGTTAGGCTGCGTTCCTCCAGTCTCTGCTGGAGGCCTCTGTCCACGTGGCCTTCTCGTGGTGTGTGTGTCCGTGTCCGTGTCCGAATCTCCCTCTTCCTACATGGTTGCACCCCAGTGACCTCCTCTCACCTTGACCATCCGTAAAGTGCCCCCAGTTCACAGCTTCCAGGAGTGAGGATGGCCCCAGGTTCTGGGGGACATGGCTCTGCCCACGACCGTCCCATAGAAGTCGTGGAAGAACGTGGAGCAGAAGGGCCAGTGTCAAAACGACGCTGACAGAGTTTTCCTGAACAAGTAGGACCACAGACCCCAGAAGCTCCCTGACCCCGAGCCGGGCAGCGAGGGCGAGCGCACAGCCAGGTGCCTCGGAGCCAGCTCCGGACCTACCAGATGTCAGCGGGGAGCAGAGCCCCACACCGCCTCTGCCCCAGCATGGCCCGGGGGGCGCCTCCCCGGTCCCTGTCTTCGTCTCCCACACCCGAGAGGCCTCCTACCGCGAAGCCCCTGCCCCGGCCCCGTGGAAAGCTCTCGTGCGGGGTCCCCCAACAGCTGTGTTCATTTCCCTGCAGAAGTCGCGGAAGGAGACCCCACGCGGCAGCCCTCGAGGGAAGACTTGTGATGCGCGTCCGGAGCCGGAAGCCGGACCCGCCCTTTAAGTTATTGAGACTGGTGTCCCGGACGTGCGGTCCTCACAGGTCCCCGTTTCTCCAGGGGACGCGGAGGGAAGCTGCGCCCGGGAAGCGGCTCGCACACGCTCGGCCCTTCGGAAAGCCGCAGTCCCTGGCGGCCCTAACCCAGAGTTGTATATTTTGATACCGTTGTTTCTAATAAAATGGACCACTGGAGGTCGTCAGGCCCAGGGCACGCGCGAGTCTGTCTCACTGAAAAAGCAGGAAGGCTCCAGGGCGGGTGTGGCCCTCACGGGGGGGGGGGGGGGGGGGGGGGGGGGGGGGGGGCTCTGAGGCTGCGCCACCTGCCTCTCTGGGGCAGCCCCCCCGCGGGCACGGGAGTCTTGATGGGGAGAGCAGCTGTTGTGGAAGGACCCCCAGGGCTGGACACGGCCGTCCCGCCTTCGCCGATGCCGCCGGAGAGGAGAGCCCCGGGGCCAGTTTCTCTGCGTCAGATGGAGGCTCGGGTGTCACAGGGAGGCCCCCCCGGCCCCCTCCCCCAGAGTGTCCTCAGCCGTCGGAGTGTCCAAACCCCTAGGGCTCTGTCAACCCCCATTGAGCACCTGCATTCATGAGCTCCCGCACCTCCGCACCCATCCACGTGGCTGTCACTCTGGGGGCGGCCGCCTGTCCCCCGCTGTCCTGGCACCGAGGGCCACCGTGTCCACGCGCCCCCTTGCTGCATCTGTGCAAGGGGACTCCTGCAGGCAGGACTCCATGTGGGTCCTTGCTGGGCAGGGGTGACCACATGCTGGCAGGTGGAGCCCTCCCCAGCCCCGTCCTGTGTCCGGTTCTCCCTGGACCTCCGTGTGCCTCAGCGGGCCTCCCTCACTCCGTCTCTGTCTCTGTGGTGGGGAACAGGGTCAGGCGCCCCAGAACTCCTAGAGGAAACCGAGTCACGTGGGATGGACAAGGGCTGCCACAGCCCAGTTGGGACGCTGCTCTTGTCCAGGCCAGACCTGTCAGGGAGTCCACGCACATGGTCTGCTTCTGGACGTGGGGTGTGGGTCTAGGCCATGGGACACTGGGAGCCTTGTGGTGGGAGAGGCCGCCACTATAGCTGGGGGGGCTTCCAGGGAACCCCGTGGGCTGGGGGGTTCTTGGAGGGAAGGCAAGCTGGAGAGCAGGGGTGAGCAGAGGCATAACAGGTCGGTGGGATAGAGCCCCTCGGGTGGAGGTGCTGGGGGGCAGGGCAAGGAGAGTGAGGCCCAGAAGGGAGGCCCCTGGTGGGGAGTGCATTACCCATGGCCCCAAGGAGAAACCACACCCGGGAACCCAGGCTGCTGCAGATGGTGGGGAAGGGCTCAAGCTCAGTAGAGGGCCGGGCCAGAGCCGGTGGTCCCTGCCCTCTTGGTCTGGCACGTGGGACCCAGGCCTGAGTAGCTAAAGCCACAGGCTAACGTGGCTGGGGCATGGAACTGACCCCCTGCTTTCCAGTTAGAACCAAGAAGGTCCTGAGTCCTCATGGTGGGGTCGCCTGGGTGGCACCCCACCCCTAACAGGGCTCTGTGGGCACCAGCACACCCCTCCCACCACAGGTGACATTGGTAGGGTCCTGGGGACCCTACCACCTGGCAGTGGGGAGGGGTCAGGCCCTGCTGTTTGGACATGAGGAGACAGTCCCACAGCCGGCTCTCCTGTGGTCCTCACACTGGCCTGCCGAGGTTTTTGGGGTCCTCTTGGTCTGTACCCTGCCCTTCTGTGCCAAGTACGCACCCCAGACCACCATGGCACCAAACGGGCCCAGGGAGAGACGAGGCCAGGGCGGGCATCTCTGTGCTGACAGCAGCTTGGCCACGGGCCAAGGGTGCCCCATGAAACCCCATTCAGGGCCCCCCAGCAGGGCAGTGGACGGCTCAGGATGACCTGGCTCTTGGAACGGACCAAGTGTGGTCTCACCTCAGGGCCTCTGTCCTGCTGTCCTGCTGGGGGCATCAGGGGCTGTCTCCTCTTGCTCCGTTCCTCCAGCGGGGTCCCACTCACCTGTCACCTCCCAGAGCATGCCCTGGCCCCTTCCCCAAGGCGTGCAGGTCTGGAGCCAATGCTGGAGCGCCCCAGGCTCCGCGTCCTCACCTATAAAGAGCACCTTCCCAGTCAGGGGACATACGGAGAAGGCAGAGGGTCCCAGCTAGCCCCTGGTGTGTCGAGCTGTCCTGGGACACGATGTGGGCAGGAACGGTGCACCTGGCCCCAGCATCACTTTGCCAGGCCTGGCGTGGGGCTCCGGGTGCAGGCAGTGTCCCGGGGACCATGGTGGTGGGCGCCGGGGCGTGGGGACCAGGGGCCGAGCACTTAGGTGTCAGAGCCCCTACCGGGCCTGGGGCTCTGCTGGGCTTGGAGGTGATCCTCTGGAACCCACCGCCTCTGGCGGAGACCCCTGCCCTGCGCCCCGGTTCAGGCCTGGTGGAGACCAGCCAGGATGCTCCCGCGGGTCCCGCCCCCAGATGCAGGGGCCGCGGCCGGCAGGTGGCGCTGCAGGACCGGCCCTGGCGGCTGCGCTGCCTGGACCCCGCGGAGGGGTGGGGGGGCGCCGCGGTGACTGCCCGGGAGGGCGGGGCCCCCAGGGCAGGACGCGCTGTGGCAGGGACCCCCAGCCCCCGGCACTGACAGGATTGTCGTGCTCCCGGGATTGAAACTGCAGGAAGGGGTCACCGAGGAAACAGGCAGGACACAGCCTCAGCGGCCCCACAGGGAGCCCCAGACCTCACTACCGTGGAGTGACCTGGTCGCAGTGCGAAACTGCCTTCTGCTCCCTCTTCCCAGCCTGGGTGCTGCCCAGGGAGGGGCTCAGGGACCAGCGTGTCAGCACCCCCCCCCGTAACCACGGAGACACCGCCTCGCCCCTCAGGACCCCAGGTGCAGATGCTGCCCCCCTCAAGTCGGGCACCCTGCCTCTCCCTGGGTCCTCTCCCACTGGCTGGGCTTCTGCTCCCCACTGACCCTGGTGCATGGGGCCTGGAGGACCAGACAACAGGGACTCCGCGGGGCCAGGAGGCTCATGTTTCCGGGGCTCTCGGCTCCTGGATCCCAGGGTCCTCTGGGGACATAGCACCACGCGCAGGTCCTGGCGGCCTTCCATACCCGCCCTGCCAGGCCAGAAGCTTCAGGAAGTGTGGTGCCGGGGAGCCCCATGGCCATGGCCCACCCCACCCTGACCTTGCGGGACAGCGGGTCCCTCGTCTGTGGTGTGATTACACCAGGTCCTGCGCCGCAGGTGCACACGTTAGAAGCCAGTGGCTCTCCAGGGGTGGCCCAGGACACTTGTCACAGCTGGGTGAGGGGCACCTCTGGTTCCGTTCAATCCCCCTCCCCCCAGCGCACAGGACACCCCCACAGAGAACGACCCTGCGCCCCTGCCAGCAGCAGTGAGGGGATGCTGACCTCAGGCCCCAGCCTCTGTCCCTTGGGCAGCACGCGCCCTGAGCCATCCTCGTGAGAGTCGCTGCCCAGGGCTGGGCTGTCCTGGACTCACCCGTGGGACCAATGAGCGAGCAGCCTTTATCTCTGCTGTCTTGGCCGTTCTGTCTGTGCATGGCTGTGCCACCTGGAGCCGATGGCCAGCCGGCCGCTGTCACGCCGCCGAGTGCTTCTGTCTACCTGTCACACGGTGGGTACGTTCTGGTGGGTGTCGATGTGGGGTAATGATGTGCCCACGTGCCTCTCCCCAGACTCCTTGTCCCTGAAACAGCCATTTCCCTCCTCCCCCCCGCCCCCCCACCCCCGACCAGCCAGCTGGGCCCACTGCCCAAACCCGTAATACCTGAGAGGGCTACCCTCTGCCACTGTCCTTGTCCACCTGTGCCTACACACTGTGCCAGTCAGCCCTGAACTGTGACAGAGCTCGTCCCCGTCCTCAGCTGGTCATAGGAACCCCTGCGAGGCCACAGGTGTGAGGGGGTCGCAGAGGTGACACCCACACAGGTCTGGACCACCTGCGCGAGCAGGGTGCTGCTGACCGCCAGCCTTGCTCGTGACTCATCCCAACCTCACGACAGGGCATGTCTGAGGAAGCCAGTTCCAGGCAGCTGGTCATGGTCCCACGGCCAGACCAGAGCCACACCTGTTCTCCCGTCCTGGACCCGGGGACCCCTGTGCTGCTTCTCCCACCCACACTTGCTGCAAAGCCTACTTTGTTCCCAGGCCCCTGGAGTCAGCTGAAATGTAGCAGCAGGGACCTCGGGCCATCCCTGCCGGCCCTGCACCGCCACTGGCCCTCTGTGGCACCAGGACGTCCTGGAGCAGGATTCCCACGAGTGCCTGCTCCAGAACTCAGAAGCCCCCAGCTGCCACGCTCCATCGTGGTGAATTGCCAGCACAGCCCCCTGTCCTCTGGGGGGGGGGGCGGGGGGGGCTGCTGTGTGCCCGGGACCCCTGGATTCTTCCCTGTAGTGCGCGTGTCCTACGAAGGCCCTGGGGTACTCGCCACTTCTCCATCATCTGGTCTGATCAACACAGGTTGTTAATACGGGGGACAGCTGTGCTGTTCTGGGGATGGGGGACTCGTCCAGGTGACCCTGGGCAGAAGAGTTCCTGTCACCTGGGAAGGGACCACATTTTCTCTGCAAGCGTTTGTACGTGGTCTTTGGTTCTCCTTCCTGATCAGGATGGGGGAGAACACAGCCTCGCTTGCTTTCTAGCTGTCCACGGTCCTCCTGGACCCATCCCCTGCCTTCTGCAGGGGTCAGACTTGTGGGTGTCCCAGTGCCCTCCCTGGCATCCTCTGGTCTTTCAACATGTCACCTTCAGCCAGGAGGGCACCCTCAGCTGGGGGCAGTTACAAACACTTCCCCTGGGCTTCTCCATGCTGGTGGCCAAGGGCACGATTTCAGCCATCAAGTATGTCCACTACACTTGTCCACTCTGGGTTCTGGGAAATGACTGTTGGCTGGGTGAGCAGACCCAAAGTCAGGGCGGGGACCCGGGCTGGAATCGCATCGGTGGGACGCCCCACTCTAACCGGGGACCTGCGGTCACACTTTGGGCCTCAGGTTACCAGTGTCAGCTGGAATCCTATGGCCAGCAGTCCTCAAATGCCCGGACATGTCCCCTTCCCTGGGCTCAATTTTGGGGTCATGGGGAGGGGGTGGCATCCACACGGTGCGGACTTGTCTGCTGTCGCAGCGTGCTTCCTGAGCACCTGGTCCCCTCTCACCCCAGGGTTCTGGGTCTGGAATCTGCTGATGTCTGAAAACTGGGTAAAGGACCACGACATTTTATTGGGACCGCCTGGTCACGCATCCTTGATGTCTTCTCTTTGGACACTCGTCGGGTCTCCAAGAACTCTGTGTTCCGTTCACCACCGCCTTGGCACCTCTGGCCCTTGGCTAGGCTCCAGTCTGACTGTGTCCACATGGCCCCTCGTGGCCAGATGCCATCCTCCCCGTCACTGTCAGCAGACCCGGCCAGGAGCCTCCACTGACCTCCACACGACGCAGGTGCCTCTCCTAGTGTGCTCCTGGTGGCCTGGCTCCATGGTGTGTCCTCCAGGCCCCCTGTGGAGCCCACCCAGCCTTCCGCTGCGGCCGTGGACCTTGTGACAGCCTGCCCTTTTCAAGAGCGTCTCCCCAGCCCTGTGACCGCAGCACGTCCTGGCACGGAGCCTCAGACCAGGAAAGGCTCCTGGTCATCGAGCTCCCCTCGGCTGCCTGGGACAAGGTGCTGGGGCCTGAGTCCCCTCTGCCCTGCCCTGGGCCACCAGGTCCCCAACACATGACACCACTAGTTAGTTCCAAGAGGGAGGCAAGCAGGTCCTGAGAGGAGAGGCTCCTGTTTTCTGGAAGGAAGCCTTCCCGAGAAGGTGTGGGTGGCTTGTGTGGTCGTCCCCGTGTGCCCATCATCCAGCCGGCAACCTGGTCAGCACCCAGCGGACCTGGCTTTCACCCCGCAGGAGCCACCTCCTCTGACCACTGAGTCCTCCCAGCCTCCCTGCAACCTGCAGCCCTTTCCCAGAGTGACGGGGGATGTCATCACCCCATACTGTCCACCACTGGACTCCGCTCACCAGCGCAGCCCCCTCCCAGTTCCCCAGGGCGACAGCTGGGACCCCTGGAACACCCACCGTGCAGAGTGGGCCCAGTCCTCCTGTCTCTGCAGCGGCCGACCCGTACCACCCTGGCTCTGTCCGCCCGCGCTTGTTCCCAGAAGGGCAGTGGGTCCAGACTGACCCCCTGGGCAGTGTCCACAAGGTGGTGAGAGAGCTGGCTTTTGATCCCCCTTGGAGTGACTGTTCATTGGGCAAAGCCATGGCTGCGGCCACCCCTGCAGGGACCTAGGGCGAGGACCCGCAGCTGACAACGCGCCTTCCTTCCTATTCCCTGGCCCTGGCCTGATGCTGTGCCCTGGTCCGCACGCCAGGTGGCTGTGTGGAGCCCCTGCCGCATGGCCAGGGCCTGCCCGATCTCCCTCATGCCCCACTACACAGACTCCCCAAAGCCCCTCAGCTGAGGGCCACCTTATTGGGGCCATCTCCTCCCTGGCTCCCCACTCCCTACCTGCCGGGTCCTGGACTAGGTTGGACTCCTGCCCTCTTGCTCTCCTGCACTGCTGGGCTCACTCAGGCAAGCCTGGGGTGGGGGGCTCCCATCCACTACTTGGTGCAGGACAGTGTAAAACACAGGACTGAGGGGTCACCTGGGCATGCAGGTGCGGTTCCCCGCAGCCACACGGATCTTCCCCAAGGTGGGGGCAGGTCAGGGACTCCGGGGAGGAGCACTGGAAACTACCAGGGCACAGAGAAGGCTTCAGCCCTGCCTGTGGTTGCATGGCACCCTGGTGGTGCCCCTTCTGCCTCTGCCCAGACAAGCGGCCATTCAGGCCACAAGCCCCCTCCCAGGCCAGGGGCCCCTCAAAGCCATTGTTGCTGGGAACATCCCAGACCCCACGCTGGCTCCACACCCGTGAGGGGCAAGGAGCCCAACCTGTCCTGACAAGACTGTGGGGGGGGGGACACCCACCTTTCCAGGGACCCCTCCTCCCAGACCCAAGTCTCCAGGTGACATTGTCCGGCCGGCAGCCCCCCCACCCCAGCCACCAGACAGCTGTCGGGGCGCAGGGTCTCCCCCAACACCTGCCGTGGGGAAGGGTGGGCTGTCTTGGGCTGCACCGAAGTAAATGGAGGGGAGGGTGTCTAACCGCGTCTGCCGCTCGACCCTGAAAACCCCGGGACGCTCCCAGAGGTGTCCAGGGCAGCGTCCCCCAAGCCTGCCTCCAGGGGTCACCCGCGGACCTCAGGGTCCTTGCTGGCTCGTGGCGCCCGGCCCGCGGCTCCGCCATGGTGGAGGGTGGGAACGGGCCCCTCCGGACGGCGCCCGGCCTCTGGGGTCCCCCCCACTTCAGCTCCTCGGGACACCCATGGCACGGAGAAAGCATCGGGGACCTCCACGGCCCCGCTCCGGGCTCCCCCAGGCCCGAGCCGCGCGCCGCCTCGCCCCCCGGTGCCCCGCAGCCCGAGACCGTCGGCCGCCGCCCCCTTTCCGGCCCCGCGCGGGGAACGCGGCGCAGCCCTGCCGGGAAGGGGGCGGAGCCGGAAGCGGCCGCGCCGGCCCCCCCCCCCCCCCGCTTGGCGGGCGGGGTGGGGGAGGGGTGGGGGAGGGGCGGGGGTCAGCCGGGCCCGCCCCGCTTCCCGGAGCCCCGGGGACGCGGTGCTGACGCTGCCGGGAAAGCCCGAGGCTTCCGGGACGTGGGCGCGGCGCGTGCGCGGGCGGCCGCGACCTTCTGAGAAGCGCCTGGCGACAGGTGGCCGCGGGCGGGACGCGCGCTCCTCGTGACGTCATTGCGGGGGGGCTCCCGGAGGAGACGAGCGGACGGAAGCGGGGGGTGTTGTGTGAGGGCGACGCCGGCTGGGGGGGCGCGGGCGGGCGTCCCCGCGGGGGCAGAATGTGGCCGTGGGGGCTCCCTGCCGAGAGGCCGGGGTGCGCCCGGGAGACACCTGCCTCCTGCCGTGCTGTGGGCCCCCAGGCTTCCCCCGACCCCCTATTCCACCGGGGCCTCCCCCTACCCGGGCGCCCCGCCCTTCCCGCCTGGACCCCTGAGTCCCGGCGTCGCCAGCCCCCGCCCGCGCAGAGCCTCCTCCAGGCCTGAGGCCGGGGAAGGACCCGTCCCGCCCCGCTGCCCGCCGTGGCTGGACCCCCGAGGTCTGACCAGTCATCCCCGGTGCCCTCCGGGGCCTCAGGCTTTTCTCGGGGCCGCGGTCTGGGGAGGCCTCCTGGGGCCCAGCGCCTCCGTGCTCCCCTGGGAGGCAGGACCCTCTGACCCAGGGAGACCCATGGAGGCTGGGGCGCGGGAAGGCTGCTCGGTGGGGCCGTCCGCTCTGGTGCTTCCGGCTGGGTGTGCCTTTTGAGGTTCCGGACAGTGGTCAGACAGCGAACCTCATCCATCCCCCTGCCTCGTTGCTGAGTGTGGCCCAGAGGCCCAAACCGGCCCCCATCTACTGCTCAGCGACCTAGGGGTCACGGATGAGGAGGGGCCGCCCGCATGGCCAGGCTAAAAGCCGACTGCGCCCTGAGGAGCACACAGGTTGGGGTGACCCCACCATCAGCACATCCCTCCTTAGGGTGAAGGGTGGCTGGGACACGGCCCCCTGGCGGCTGCCTGGGGAGGGGGACCCCGACCTGGGACTCCCCCAGCCTGCTCTCCCAGGTGAGCCGCACCCCCTGGAGCAGCCACTCGAGGGACAACACTGGCCCTTGTCTGGCTGCCTGGGTGGCGGCTGGGGTGCCAGTCCCTGGTGTCGCTGGCAAGGAATGGCTTCTGCTCCCACCCCCAATATATTGTCCATTCACCCTCCGCCCTGCTATTAATAGCCCCTCCCCAAGCCAGCAGCTATAAATAGCCCCCCAGGCCCTCACACAGGCCCCTCAGACGCCTGGTGCCCGGCCCACACAATCACTCACACACACTAGGACACTGGTCCACTCAGAGCCATGCACGCCCGGGCACGGAGCCCACTCCTGCTCCGCTCCACGGCCGGGCGCACAGAAGGGGGCACACACCGCCGTAGACACTGGCAGCCGACACAGTCCCCACACTCTCGTGGGTCCTCCCAGAGCCAGGGCCGGCAGCAGGCTTGGGCCGGGCGGGGGGGGGGGGGGGGGGCTCTTCTCCCCACCCCCACCATCCGTCCCTGAGGCCCTGCGGCCTTCTGGCCCTTCCTCCCCCTTCCAGGCGTGCAGGCTCAGTCTGCTCCTGCGGGGCCTCAGAGGTCTTCTCAGACCCTTGAGCTTCTCTGTGGAGCAGGTACCATAGCACCCACCTGCTGGACATCCTGGGGCAGCACGCCAGCCAGCACTGGGGGCCCCCCCTGGTCTAGAGGGAGATCCACTTGGAGGGAGGCCCCAGGGCCCTACTTCTCTGTCCTAGGAAACCAGCCCCTGTGTGGACCCGGCCCTGGCCCTCCGCTGCAGGCGCTGCTGGGTCAGGACCTGGAGGTCACAAGCCCAGTACAGCCCCCTGACTGGCTCTGGAGGACCACGGGGCTGGTCCCGCCTCCCACCTACCCCATGGCACTGGCCCCACTGAACTCCTGTCTCCTGCTTGCTCCGGGGGGCCTGGTCTCAGCTAGCGGTGACCTCTTCCCCTGCGGGCCCCTGTGGCTGGTGGTACCCAGGGCCGGGATGGGGGGCGTGGAGCCCGCTGTTATTGTGACAAGTGGAGAAAAGGAAAACAACCCTGTTTACGGAAAAGGCGCGTCCGCTGCCACTGGCCAGCGGCCTTCCTGGGGGGACAGAGGCCCTTTGTTGGAAAAACAGGAAGAGAGGATTTCCAGGACCCATTGGGCCACCCGCCGGCCGGCCGCCCCAGCTTCCGCCGCTTCTCAGCAGCTTCCGCTGGCCACCAGCTGCCTGTCTGTCTATCCCCTTGTCTCTGTCCCTCTGACCACAAGACCCAGACTTCCAGCTTTGGGGGTAGAGCTGCCCTCAGTGTTCAGTCCCGCAGTTGGGGAGGGTTCATTTGGAGGCTGCTCTCTCCTGCCCCCCGGCCACACAGGGACCAACCCCTGAGACGTGCCCGCTGGGCGTCCAGCTTCAGGCAGAGGCGGGGAGCACAGCAGGCCTGGCCACTGTGGAGTCCCAGCCCCGCATGGAAGCCCACTAGGGGGGCAGCCCTACACCGCAAACCTGCGGGGCAGGGATCCCAGGGGTGGGCAGGGGTCTCCCTCGGAACAGTAACCAGGGCTGCCCCTGAGTGTGGACTTGGACTGAAGACCCAAGGAGCCCAGAGAATGGCGTCATTAGGCATGGGGCGGAGGGATGAGGCTCAGGCTAAGTGCGGGGGTCAGGGGACGTGGTGGCCAACACAGCCCGAGGCCCTCTCCTTCCTCCCTTCTGCCCCCCGGGGCAGCTGGCGTCTTGGGGTCTGGTTATCGTGTCCCTGCCACCCAGGACCATATCCAGCCCATGGCTCACACGTGGCTCAGCAGCTGGACCCACCAACAGCAGGGGCAATGGTGCATGGGAGGGTGTGCACACAGGTGTGCACACATTTTCGGACACACATGTCCCAGCACATACACACAGCCCACAGGCCCCATCATCACAGACCACCTGCAGCCCTTTGCCCCCGCTCCCAGCCAGGAGACTCCACGGCTCCAGGGATAGTCCCCAGGCACAATCTCCAGGCTGGCCTATGTGGGTCGCCCTGCCCCATGTAGCTGTGAAGTGCCACATGGTGCCTGGCACTGGGGTGGGGGGGACAGCCCCGTGGCAGGGTGACAGTTCCCCACCCCTGCCCACCCTGACGTTGCATCTCCCCACTGCCCAGGGCTTCTGTGACTCGGAGTCCTCCCCCTGCCCCCCTGCTCCCTGCTGCACGTCCTGTTGGGCTCTCATGGGCCAGAGTGGAGTCCGTGGTTCTCCAGTGACCTCGGTCGGCCCTTGGGTGCATGTGGATGTCACACTGCAGGCCGAGGTAGGGGTGTCCAGAAAGGCGGGGGGTGCACACGCCGCCCCCTCAGTTTGCCTGGTCTAGCCTCTGTCCAACAGTATCCAGGGAGGGGGAGGGCCTCCCTTACAGCTTCTTCAGGCTGGTGCTGGGCCCGTGCTGGGACCCCCCCAAGGTGTGCTCAGGTTTTATGTTGTTCTTTCTTTTATGCAGCCGATGAAAGAAGTCAGTGCCAGGCCTTGGGCCTAGAGGCTGACCCGCCTGTGCCCGCAGCCAGCTAGACGCCAGGGACTGCCGTGCCCCAGCACCTGGGTCTGCACCATCGGGAGTGGCCCTGTGAGGCTCAGAGGGGCTGCTCAAAAGCTTATCGGGTGGACAGGGAGACCAGAGCTCCCCCACACCCTTGCCCAGGTAGCTCAGGTCAGCTCTGGCCCTGGTGCGTGGAGGGCGCAACAGAAGACCCCTGGGCCTGGCCCCTGACCTGCCCACCTGAATTTCTGGGTAGCACTGGGTGCCAGAGAGTCCTGGCGGAGGTGAGTGAGGGGCCACGTGGACACCGGACACTGGGCGGGGGCAGGGGGCAGCCAGGGTTGGAGGCTGGGGGGGTGGGAGCACGATGCCCTCACTAGTGTGAGGGGCTTCAGGGGGCAGATCTGGGGAGGATTCCACTTCTACCCCGTGGGGTGGGAGCCCGGTGGGCTCTGCGCAGAGGGGCCATGAAGCGCCAGAGGCTGGCAGGTCCCCCTGCTGCAGAGTGCTGGGGGGCTGTTTAGAAACTCCTGGCTGCCGTGAGGACCCTGCTGATAGCCTGGTGGGGAGGGGGCGAGCCAAGGGCCACTCCAGAGTTCAGGGCGGGGCTGGGGGGGGGGCTCTGGGTGGATTTGGGGCGGGACTAAGGGCGGGGCTCGGGCGGGGCTCGGGGCTGGGCGCTCTGTTGGGATGCGTTACCCTTGGGTCCAGGTCCACCTAGTCTCTGCTCCCGCTTGCAGGCCTTGGCTCGCTGACGGGGTCGCGTCCTCCGTGGGCACGCCGAAAGCCTGCAGCCTGCTGAGGCCCCCTTGGAAGTGCCACCCCGGCCGCCCAGATGGTGCCTCTGTCAGAGAAGACAAGAGGGCAAGGGGCCTCGGTTCAGGTGACTATTTTGGGGATGCCTCCCCCAGAACCCACAGCCAGGGAATCTGTGTGTCTACCTGTCCCTCTGTCCATCTGTCCAGGCATCTGCAGTGCTGCAGACCCGTCGCCACTCTGGAAAGTTTTTTTAATGGTGAGTAAATGAATGACTCCTTCTCTCTGTGTGGCCACTGCCCTCCCGCCCAAGACCTGATGTGGGCCTGGTTGGGGGTTGGCTGTCAGGAAAGAACTATGTGATGAGCGAACGAATGAATGAGCCAGTGAGTGAGTGAGAGATCCAGGGAGTGAGTGAGGGCCTGAGTGGGCGCCAGAGGGTGAAGGAATGAGGTGGTGGCGGAGTGCTGGGCCGGCGGATGGGCTGCCCGGCCCCCGTGGGCTTACTGCTGACCAGTGCATGCCGAGCCCCAGCCCTGCCGGCGCTGCCCAGCGAACTGGGGGATGGCCTCAAAGGCTGCTCACCGAGCTTCTGGAAGCTGCAGCAGTGTCTGGGTGGCTGAGGCCGCCTCCTGCCCGGGGAGGACACAAAGCCACAGCTGTTCCCGGCTTTGGCAGGCCCCAAGCCGGGTGACCACGCGGCTGAGGCGGGGCCCAGGCTGGGATCTGAGGTGTGCAGAGTAGCCCTCGAGGACCCCCGGCCCTGGCCCGTGGGATGAGCCCCCTTGTCGCCCCTGGGGCCCCCAGACGGGGAGTCGGCCTCACCCAGGTCTGAGCTGGCGGTCAGCAAGGGGTGAGGCGGCTGGAGGGGCCCTCTGCAGGGGGGCTGCCGAAGCCCAGGCCAAGGGGTGATCCCGGGGGAGCAAACTCAAGAGTTCTGGACGTTTTGCTTGAAAATCACTTTCCCCAAAACCAGCCTCCGGTATGTGTCCCACAGCCCTGGCGCCCAGATCAGAACCCCTGAAGCGGGGGCGCCTGGGTGGCTCAGTGGGTTAAGCCGCTGCCTTCGGCTCAGGTCATGATCTCGGGGTCCTGGGATCGAGTCCCACATCGGGCTCTCTGCTCAGCAGGGAACCTGCTTCCCTCTCTCTCTCTCTGCCTGCCTCTCTGCCTACTTGTGATCTCTGTCTGTCAAATAAATAAATAAAATCTTAAAAAAAAAAAAAAAAGAACCCCTGAAGCGGCAGCTCCCCACGGGGGCTGGTGAGCGGGGTGGGGACTGTGTGGCTGGGGTGGGGTGCATGGCCCACAGCCCATGGGCTCTCAGGCCCTGAGGGCCCCAGGGTTTTCTCCACGAATGAGGGTCCCTGCCCCAGCGTATCTCTCTGGCAACTCCTCCCTAATGCAAGCATTCATCCCTGGGGGGTCTGACCTTGGCTATCTGTCTGCCTGTGGCCCTGCTGGGGCACGGCTGAGAACAGCCCAGCTCCCCCTGGTCAGGGCCAGCCACCCCAGCGAGACAGCTGCCTGCTCACATGCTGCTCTGGGGCAGCTCAGCTTGGCTCCTGTGTTTCCAGGAGAGACTGGGGCTCATGGGGCAGCAGGACCTCTGACCCGTGGAGCCCAGAGCTCCGGGGACAGGAGCACAGGGTCCCCACGCAGTTGCGAGAGTGACCATTGCGGCTCCCGTCCCTCAGTCCCTGGGCACCACAACACCCCGGTCCCTGTTCGGGTGGCTGGGTTGACCCTCCCATGGGAAAGACAGCATGACTGAGGGTTCCGGATCCCCGGCCCCGCTGTATGAAGGCAGGAGACCTCGCACACGTGGCTCCGTGGCCGGACTGGAAAGCACCTGTGGTCTGTCCTGTGGGGCGCCGTTTCCAGTCCTCTTGGCCGGGTCGGAGAGTGCATTCTCGGAACCAGCGGCCATGGCCCCTCCCGGGAGCTGCTCTGGCCTCCCCACTACAGTGGCCTTTGGGCAGCTCTGCGGTGGGCCCGTGGCCGTCCCACCTCTCAGGGGCCAACCTGGTGAGTTAACGGGTGGGACGGAGGCCGTGGCCTGCTCCCTCAGGGTGGGCAGGGGTGGGCTCGCTCGTGCCGCACCAGCGCGCTGGGAGGGGTACTCTGCTTATTTGTGATCTTGGCCGGGTGGGGGGAGCTCCTGAAGCTTCCCGGTGACTGTACGTGGCGGTACGGCTCCGGCTCGTGGGCTGCGTTCTCCAACCCCAGCCGTTCACCTGGGGACTGTAGTGTGTGGACTTTGGATGTGGCCTCACGTGCCCCGGCTCTCTTGGGGCCACGGTACTGCTCCAGATTGGCAGGTGTCCAGGCGGACACAGGCCACAGCTCCTGTCCCAGGGCGTCCCCACGAGCCACCGGGCACCAGGTTTTCCTCCCCAGGATTTCCTCAGTGGGTGGGTCAGGCTCAGTCATGGGCGCGGAGCTGCAGGGGCCTTTGCTGGAGGCCGGGCCAACAATGGCGAGAAGGCCATTGGGAGGACTGAGGACAGAATGGTGGTGGGACAGGACTTAGGGGATCCCTGGCCCTCTGGCTGCTCTGCCTGGGGCAGAGGGGGGTGGTTGGTGAGGAGGGGCCCCGTGGTCACCCAGGTGAGGCAGGACAGAAACAAGGACCAGGCAGGACAGAAACAAGGACCAGGCTGGGTGGTGAGCCCCGGGAGGATTCTGGGTCCCACCTGGTTTGTGCCATGCCCTCCCCTCCCATGCTGGGCAGCTGACCTGCAGGGCTCCATGGGAAGGTGCAGCCCGTGTACGCAGAGCAGCAGCGGTAGGGACAATGGAATCCGCCACCCGCAGAGTCAGTGATCACAAGCCAGTGCCCCCGAAGCTCAGGATCCTTTGCTGCGGCCAAAGCCCACCCACATGACACTGCGGGAGGGAGCCCAGGGCGTCCGGGAGGGGAGGAGGCAGCAGCCGGGGCCCCCCTCCAGGAGCTGGCTGGTAAAGTCTCATGGCTGGGGGTGAGGGGATCCCTAGGGGCTTGTAAAGTTGAGAAATGGTGTTCCCACTGTGTCTGTCGGACATGCCGGTGGGGACAACTGATGATGGGCCCCGGAGGCTGGGAGGGGCTCCCTGAGCAGGTGGGGCCAGCAGGGGAGTGTGTGGCAGAGGAACAGGTGAGCAGGGACACCGTCAGGAGGGAGCGGCCACACGGGGGCTGAGGAGGGGCGGGGGCCCGTGCTGGCTGGGGGTCTTAGGTGCAGAGGACCGTGAGGACAGGGAGAAGGTGTTAGGCAGGAAAACCCCAGTACACTGCAAATCAAAACCCCCCTGAGGTCCCCCTCCCCCTCAAGGACAGCTAGCTCCCCAACAATGGAGCGGACACATGTGCACCGGTATTGGGGATGGAGCACGGGGTGGACCGCGGGGGTCACCGTGGGACTCGGGGTTCCACTCGTGGGCATATGGCTCTGAGAACTGAAAGCAGAGACACAGACACATTCTCGGTGGCATTATTCCAGTAGAAGAATGGTGGACGCAACCCAGTGTCCCCTGCTGGACAAAGGGACAGACAAAATGCAGCCCGTGGGCGTCGTGGAACAGTCCTCAGCCTTGAAAAGGAAGGAGCAGCGGACGCCTGCCACGACCTGGGGGAGCCCCGAGGACACGGTGCTGAGTGAAACCAGCCAGACACAGGACAAATCCTGTCTGGCCCCACTTCTAGGAGGCACCCGCAGCGGTCAGACCAGGGGACAGAGTCGACGGTGGGGCCGAGGAGGGGGCTGCGGGGGGAGAGCGTGTGATGGGAACAGTTTCAGTTTGGGGAGACGGAAGAGTTCCGTGACAGGTGCACAGAGGGGCCGAGCTGCTTAACGCCCTGACCTGCACGCCTCCTGGTTGGAGGGTGGGCTGAGATCCTAGCAAGGCCCTGCTGGGTGACCTGGGGCGACACACACTATCGTTAGGACTCCTCAGACTTCAGACGTCCCAGTTTGGTGCCCTTCTCTGCAGGCAAGTTGCATGTAGTAATTTGGATATTGAAATGCGCATTTTTTTTTTCAAAAGACAGTCGCTGGCACATCTCTGGACCCCGTCCGGAGGCCCCCCGCCCCGGGCTTGGGAACTCGGAGGTGCCCTGACTTGGAGGTCACCGGGAAGTGACCAGTGTGTCCTGCTGGGCGATCTGTTTGTCACAGACTCAGGCCCGGCTGGCCAGGCCCAGAGCCGCAGCACGGGAAAGGCGGGCAAGGTGCCCCATGGGGTGGGGCCCCGCACGAGAGCCTGGGATGCGGGAGGTGCGGGGGGACGGGACGTGTCGTTAGCGCTGGTCTCCGCGGACGCCGGGTCAGAGACCAGTTGTTATGGTTAATCTTGGCTGCTCCTGCCACGTGCTGTAACCCGAGGGGCCCACACTCGCTTCTCACCTAGGGCACTGGTCTAGGCTTTCCCCACCACCCATGAATCACAGTCAGATGCTTTCTTCTTTGCTGTCTCCAAGGGGGCCGAGGGAGAGAGCCCAGCCCCCAGCCCCACCCAGCCGCTCTCCCTTCCCACCTGCCCTTCTGACTTGGCCAGGTCTTCCCCTTGAGCGGGTCCCTGACGGGGGGGGGGACCAGGGGCATCGAGCAGCTCTGGGCCTGGATGGGGTCTTCCTGACAGGTGAGGACGTGTTCTGAGGCCGGCTGGGGCCAGCACCCTGGCTCTGTGGCCCAGAGCTGGGCTTTCCCTGGGAGCAGCAAGCTACCCCCAGCTGGGGGCACCTTCGGCCTGGTGGACATGGGAGTGGGAGGGCCTGGCCTGTGAGGATGGCCAGGCTCAGGTGGCTGGGGACTTAGGATTCGGGGCTGGCTGGGTGGCTGACCGCAGGTGCTGGCTGTGTGCCCTTGGCAGTGGCCGACGCTCATGTCTGTGCGTCCTGGCAGCCACAGCCTTCCAGAGAACTCATCTATCATGCAAATACCCCCTTCTGGGCCCCTGAGGGCCTCTCCAGCGGCTTGGAGAGCTGTCACCAGCCAGGGTGGGTCCCCTGCTGGGCCCTTCGGGTCCTGCGCACCCCACCTCCCCCCGCAGTGGGTGGCAGCGGAGGGTCGCCCCTCAACCATGAGGGTCCCCAGCGGCAGACCCAGGCTGGCCTGCGACTGGACCCTGAGGCCTCAGTGCCCATGCCGGCCTCTGTGCAACCCAGGACAGCCACGGTCCCCCAGGCAGTCCAGGACGGCCAGCACTCCATCCTTGGCCGCCCCCAGAACTATGAAGGAAGAGGGAAGGGAGGGAGCTCAACCCTGGGCCCGCCGCACCCCATGGAGCTGAGCCTGCCTCTGTATCCAGGCGCCCCGGGAGCCCTGGCCGGTGGCGGCCAGGCCCGGTTCCTGTGGCCATGTGGGGCTGGGGTGGCAGGCCCTGGGAGACGGGCTGAAGGACAGAACCCACACCCACCTGCCCACCGAGGCTCCAGCAAGGGCGTGGTGGGGGGCGGCTACCAGCCCAGGGGTTGAGGCTGAGCTTTAGGGAGCCTGCTGGGCTGCTCGCGGTAGACTTGGGGCCCCTGGCAGGGGCGGCTCCAGCCGGTGGTGTGGGCCTGGCCACTGCTACCCTCTCTGCTGGCCCAGAGCCATGGCCACCCGTCCCAGGACACTGTGTGCGGCCGGAACAGGGCGTGTGTTTGCTCAAGATGCCCCACGGGTCCCTGCACAGCACCTGGGAGCCTCGGCAGGCTGGACAAGGGCCCATTGTGTCCCCAGGCACCCCTGCCCCACAGCCGTGGGCCACAAAGCTCCCGCTGGGTCCCCCACTCCCCACTGCTCTGCCCCACCCTCCAGATCTGCAGCCTCCCACTGCCCAGCAACCCCCCCCACCCCACTCCATCTCCTGCCTGTTGTCCCTGCCTTCCCCTCCTTCCACCTGAGCCCCCCACGGCCTCTGCACTGCATTCCGCGGCCTGCACCCCCTAGCCTGTCCCCACGTCCTGCCCCCAGTGCCCACGCCCCTGACAGCCCATACCCTGGCCAGCCCCTGGGCCCAGGCATCCCGGGTCCAGATCTCAGGTGCTCCTCCCAGCCTAGACGCCCACTCCAAGTGTGCACCATGTTTAGTGGGCCTGCCCGCTGCTCCTCCCCTCTGCCGCACCCAGACAGGCGTCCCTGGGGCAGGACACCCTCCCAGCCAACTGCCTGGGGCCAGGCCTAAGGGTGGGGAAAGCAAGGCCCTCAGCGGCAGGGCTTCCCGCTAGAGGGGGCCTGGGAGGTGGCCATCCCTTGGGTGGGGCCAAAGGTCCTGGGGGGTGTGGGGGAGCAGGGCCTGGACTCCCTCTGTCAGGCTCAGGGCCGGGGCCCGCAGATCAGTGAGCCACAGGGCTGCCCGGCAAGGGTGGCAGCCCGGCTGCACTGGCCCAAGACGGAGCCTGAGGGTGAGGCCTGGTCACAGGCATCGGGGTGTCTGGACTTGTCAGTGGACGCTCGGGCTTGGGGACAGCCCCCTGCACCCTCCTGGGGAGACCGGCGCTCGGGCCTGCCGCTCAGGGTCCACACCGGCCCAGCCGTGACCCAGCACCCAGGCAAGCCGGCCCAGGTCCTGGCACGCAGGTGCCCGCTCACTGCCCCCTGCCCACGCAGATGCTCACTCCCTTCCAGTCCCACAGCTGGCTCAGGGCACTTTCCCAGATGCGCCTCGGACACCCCCAAACCTTGGGGCAGGGGCCAGAAGAGGGTGAGGGGGTGCCCACATGCCAGGAGGGCCTGAATGGTCGCCGTGACGGAAAGGCTGTCAGCACAGGGCCCAGGGGAGAGCGGGGACGGTGAGGCGCTGGGCTGGTGTGTCCTTGATGAGTGAGGCATGGGAGCAGGACCCGAGACCTAGGTCAGAGGAAGGGGCTGGTGCAGGCCCCCTGCTGGGAGCTGCTGGGATCCGGGTCTGCCCTGCCAGGCCCCCGCACCGGGCTCTCAGGATCCACCGGTGGCCCCTTACACGGGACATGTGTGGGTGATGTGCAGCTCGGGGGCAAGGCGGCGGCGCCCCTCACCCAGCTGGAGGCGCCCGCGGAGGAACGCCGGGTGCCGGCCGCTCCTCCGTGACCTCCCCAGCCCCTCGGCCACCCAGGGGGTCTCCAGGGTCCCCACTGACCGGGGTCTGTCCTCTGCCTGCGCCCCACCCCCTCAGGTCACGAACCTCCTCCAGGTCCCCAGCCTAGGGCAGGCTCGGCTTCCTGCCCAGCTGGCAGGTGGGAGGCCTAGGCCAGACGCAAGGAAGGGAGAGGACAGCCTCCAGGCAGGCTTGTCCTCTGCCCTGAGAGGGGTAGAACCGGTCTGACCGTGTGCGCGCGTGTGCGTGTGCGCGTGTGTGCCTGCGTGGCCACGCTCACATGTGCTCGTGGGCTGGGATCCAGCCAGGAGGCCCTCGGAACAGACGCCACAGCCTGCGTCACGGGCAGCACCCTGGGGCGCCCGCCCAGCGGCAGATGGCAGAGCCCAGACGGCAGCAGAGCCACGGAGGCTGGGCCCTGGAGGGGGTGGGGGGATGGGCCGAGAGCAGCTGTCTAGATCCTCCTCTCAGGGCAGAGATGCAGAGATGGGTGCATGGGGCGGGGGGACGGGTCTGGACGCCGCCCAGGGCCTGGCCTCTGGGGGTGTGAAAACCTGCTCTGTGGGCCCAGAGACCCATCTCTGTGCTGCAGGCAGATGGGGACCCCGCTCCAGCAACCGGGGCCACAGGGGCCAGGCTGCCCAGATGCAGGCCCCCCGCCCCACCTCCCTGAGAGGCTCCACACCCAGGCATGCAGTGAGTTGCTTCTGCTGGGAGTACTGGGGTCCTGGCAGGTGAGACATCATGAGGGCAGACTCTGCATTGGGGCCCCCTTGTCCAGGCTCAGCCCAGCCCACTCCCCGAGCCCGGCTGGGGCTCCGTCCCCAGCCACCACACCGTCCAAGTTCGCTCCTCGTGGCCTGGCTGGAGTCCCTCTGCCCCAAGCTACCCACCCCCCCGTGACCCTAGATCCTCCCGATGGGAGACACCTCCGTCCTGATGTTGCCTGACCCAGGGACCCACAGGGACACCCAGCCCCTCCTGCCCAATCTCCAGGCCTGGCCTTGGGCTCTGGGCTGTCCACCCCAGCTCCCTTCCCTCCCCTCCCTCACCCCCTCCCACCGGCTCAGGGACCCCGGTCTCAGCTGGCTGTCTAGCCTCTGAGCTGGGCAGCACAGCCTGACCTGAGCTGGCAACTGGGGACCGGCTGGCCATTTGCATTTCTGAGTCTCAGTTTCCCAATATGCAAATGAGGACCAGGAGGAGAACTGGGCAGGTCTTGAGCCTGGGTGGGGGCGTGGCCATCGATCCCCTCCCTTCCTAGCCCGCTCTCCAGCAGGCAAGATGAGGCATTAGGAGCCGTGCCCGGAACTGGGATCCAGGACCTGGAATGATACCCCCGGGCCTGAGCTTGTTCCTGCAGCCACCTCCAAGCCCACCTCAGTCTGGCACACGCCCATCGCTTGCCCAGGCAGCCCTGACCGGGTCTGCTCTGGGCCTTTGCATGAGGCCAAGCCCAGGCGAAGCCTGAGAGGCAGCCTGGGAGCATGGTGCTCCTAGCGTCTAGAGGTCAGGAGCAGTTGGAGCAGCATAGGAGTGGAGGTGCTGGAGTGGGGGGGAGAAACAGAAGCAGGTCCCATTGGCTTCAGGGTGCTGTTGGGTGCCCCCACCTGCCCAGCACATCATGCCCCTCCCCACTCACACCTTTCCCTGGCAGCCCTGTGGGGCCCGGCAGTGCTCCCTGAAGACCCATTTTGCAGGTCAGAGAACTGAGGCCTAATGGCTCTGCCTTTCCTCCACAAGCAAGAGGGAGCCGCTAAACGGTTTGGAGCAAGAGAATGGTGTGTTTAGAAGAGGCTCCAAAGGCTTCATCAGAAGGAGTGTGCGGAGGGCCCCGGGGGTGGAGAGAAGTGGCAGAGCCTGGGGGCTGGGGCTGGGGGAGGTCCGGCAAGGGCAGGATGGATCCCAGGATCACTGTAGCCGGTGGGTGGCCCGGTAAGCTGGGCTCTCCTGCTGCCTATGAGGCGGCCTCAGCCCCAGGTCCCAGAGCAGCTGACTCGCTTGCCTGGGAAGGACTCGAGGGCCAGGTCGAAACCCCACATAGGCACGTCCCAGAAACTACGAACCAGCAGCTCCCCTCCTGCTGCTGCCACCAGGGAAGTCGCTCCTGGAACACCCAGACGGAGTGCGGCGGGAGGTGGAGGCTGAGAGGGCAGAGGGTCGGTGTGGGGATGTGGCCAGGCGGCACAGGTGGGCACAGCTGGCCTGAGCTGGAGGGGACAGAGAGGGAGATGCCCCGGCCTGGCTACGAGCAGAGCTGCCTCCCGCCTGGGAGCAGGGGAGTCCCTGAAGGACCCATTTCACAGATAGGAAGGCAGGTTCAGCGTGGAACCCCTGGGGGCCCAGACCCCAAAGGGGCCGGTGTTCCTGCGCTGTTGATCCCAGAGAGGCAAGGCCCCTGTCCTGAGTCCATCCAGGTCCGGGGAGGCCCCCAAAAGGAGGTAGAGGGGGCTTGCTTAGCGTCCACTCTGGGCCAGGATGGCTCTTGGGCAGCCTCCTGGTGCCTGGGCCATGGTGCACCCCAACTCAGGCCAGTGGGGCCCTCTCTGCCCAGGGGACCAGCTCTGAGCTGACACAGGGTGACCTGTGGGCTGCGTCCTCCAGCCCCCACAGCCGGCACTCCTCCCAGGTCATTGGGGGTAAGCTAGGCCCACAGGAAGCAGGAAGGGATCGGGCAGGGAGGCACTGGTGGCTTGGGATGGGGAATTTCTTGGGCGTGGGAGAGCTAAGCTGGAGGGTGAAAGCACAGGTTTCCCTTTCTCTGTGGGACTTGGTGGCTGTGCCTCCCCTCCCCCACAGGGCCTGCTTCAGCCCAGGAATGTGCCTGACCTGGAGGGTGGGGTTAGCAGAACACCCCCCCACCAAACCTGTGCCCCAGCCCCACTTCTCTTTCCTGTCAGGTGTGCTCAGCCACACCTGCCCCCGCTCTCCCCTGTCCTGGTCGCCCACCCGGAGGACCTGGCCCTGGCCCTCTCCACACCCAGCCTGGCCTCCTACCTTCAGGGCTTCACAGGACGCTTGGCCCCTGCCGCCCTCAGAGGACCTGGCTCTGGATCTCGGCAGAGGGTCCACACAGCGCTCTGAGGCTCTGCCCCCAACCCCGTGGTGACTCAGTTGCCCTGCTGTGGGGCGGGGCTGCAAGCCATGGTGCCTGACCAGCCGGGCAGAAGCCTGGGAGGACGAGGGGAAGGATGTACCAGCCTGCCTGCCAGAGCGCCCACCACACACGCCTGGACACGACCTGTCTCGTCCACGGGGGCCGCAGGCTGCACACACACCTGCTCACCTGTTCTCATGCGCGCCACTGCTGTCTGTCTGAGCCCGGACGCGGGCAGACTAGACACTGGGGAGCTCTGGGAAAGCCTGGCTCCCAGCCAGCTTGCGCCCCTCTGGGCTCCTGGGCCCTGGGGCGGAGCCGCCACCAGCCCCGGGAAGGCCTCAGAGGCATGCAAGCCCGCTCGGAGGCAGCAGGAGTGAGCAGGGGCAAGACCTGGGGGCATGTCCTGGCCAGAGCCCTCCCTGCCCTGTTCCCATCCACAATCACTTTCTGGGAATCGGGAAGTGGCCCTGAGGGGAAGCTAGCCCCCCCCCCACTTCTTTTGGACCGGATGCTCTGTCCAGGCCACCTCTGGCCTGGGGGCGGGAGCAGGGACAGGACAGGGCAGGGCTCCTCCCGCAGCGGGCCCTCTGACCTCCCCCAGTCTGTGTTGGAGCCTAGACTTGCTACAGGGGTGGGGCACCCAGAGCTACAGCACCCTCAAACCCCTCTTCCTTTAGTAGTCCCCAAGTCCCCCCACCCCCAGAACAACACGATAAGGCAGGAAAGTCCTTGAGCCCAGGGTCATGGCTCAGGGTCACCAGACTGTCCCCTCCTCCCTCACAGGCTTGGCCAGCAGCCCGTGAATACTGACGTTCCCCAGTGGGCACCATTTCCTGAGTGGGGTCCCAGGAGCCTCCACGCTCTTACCCTGCCACGTCTTGGGACCCAAGTGCCCAGGTACCTCTCCGCACCAGCCCTGGTCTGGCGCTGGGGATGCTTCCAGGGGCAGACCTGGGTCTTTCTGGCAAAAGCCACAGTGAGGGGAGTCTGGAAGGCAGCACAGGCTGGAGGGGGCCTCCTGGGGCTCCCGTGGCAGTTGCCCAGCTCCCCACCCAGCCTGTGGCTGCCAGGATCTGCCCCTGCCCACAGGCCTGGGGCCACCCCCAGCAGCATGGAAGGGAGCGGGCCAGCCGGAGCACCGGTCCAGGGAGGCTTGGGCACCAGCTCGTGTCCCCAGGGTACTGAGGACCACACAGGCCTTGGCCAGTGCAGGTCTCGTCCTTCGTCCCCGAGCAGAACTTTGGGGCCTGCCGACTTTCCCTGGACCCACTGGCATTCCACCAGCGCCCAGCATGGGGGACTCACTCCCCAGCCATCCTTCTCTGATCCGCGGAGGGGGTACCCACAGGGCCCGGGCACCCAGGATTAGCAGCTCTGCACTGGCTGGGGGCCAGGGGCTGGCAGGGAGGGGCTGAGCCAGCCTGACCTGGTCCTGGGTGGGGCTCGCGCCCTGGCTGTGACTCTCGTGTCTGCTTGGCTGGGCCAGCTGCCACCCCAGGCCGGCCCTGCCACCGTGGGCCGCTGCTGTCTCTGAGCTGCCGCGCGTGAAGGCAAGGCCAGGGCCGGGGCTGAAGCGGGGTGTGTGTGAGCGTTGAGCGCAGGCAGGGACTCGGCAAGGACTCCCTGAGTGCGCCTCTCCAAGGCCGTCCTGTGTCCTGAGCTCAAGTTAGCTGGGACCAGGCCCTTGGGCGTCTGAGCTCTGGGGACCTTGGGGATCCATCTATAGGGGACAGTTCCTCCACAGCCTGAGCGCTGTCTGAGTGGCCCGCGCCGCAGCCCAGGGACTGTCCCAGTCACCACTGCTGTAGGTCCTGAGCCCCAAGGCCCTCCTGGACTCAGGACACCAGCCTCTTCCCCTCTACAGAGACCTCCCAACTGGCTCCAACAGCACAACTCGGGGCCAGCCCACGGCTCTGCTGTTGCCCTGGCCTGCACCCTGGCCATCATGGCGCTGAGAGCCCCCAACCCCCTCCCTCTGCTCAGTCAGCCTTGGAGACAGCCGAGCTGGGCCTCCTCCTCCAGGAGGCCCCCACGTGGGACCCAGTGCCTGCACAACTCCTGGCCCGGGGCCAGTGAGAGCTGCAGGCCAGGCAGAGACAAACACAGGCTCAGTGAGCTTCTGGCTCCTTGAGGACCCCCGTCGTGGCCCCTGTGCATCTCCTCATCTGTGCGCCGGAGGTTGAGCAACGCAGGGCAAGGGGCCCGTCCAATCCAGGCACCATCCACACAGGCCGCTGGATGCTCCGTGGCTGGATTCCGAGAGGCGGCAGGCAGGCAGCGGAGGCCCCGGAGGTGGGGCGTGGGGCTGCCCTCCCCTAGTCCCATCCAGCCCGGGCTCCTGGGCCTTGAGGGTCTCAGTGGGGTCGGGGTGGAGCTGCCAGGGTGTACCGGGCCTCCTGGTCCCAACGAAACTCCGGACTCTCTCGACGAAAGCCTGGGCTCGTATCCCGGACAGCAGCTCCACCAATCCACCACGGCCGTGTCCGCGAGAGGCCTACCGCATGTCATGGACAAGCACTCCCACACATCTTCCCAGATCCTCCCCCTGGGGCCCAGGCAAGGGTGCTCAGAGTCCCCACAGATGGGAGACCCAGGCTAGGAGAGGTCAGGGATGTGCCCACAGCTCTGGCGTGGGTGGATGGCAGAGCAGGCATGTGGCCTGGCTGCTGGATGGGGCTGGGCTGAGGCTGCTCAGCTCAGAGGAGGGAGCCCTGTGGGGGAAGGAGTCAGGGAGGGGGCGGGAAAGGAAGGCCCAGAGGTGGGAAGCCCCAGCTAAGTGTCCAGGAAGCGGGTACGGCCCACGCCTTGCATATCATGGAGGCGGCCTGATCCTGATCCCCGGCCAGAGGGTCCGTGTGAGGCCAGGACTCCTGCTTGGATGCCCACTGTTCCCATTGCCGCCGCCAAGGCTGGCTTTGGGGTCCCCGGTCCAGCTGCCCTTGGGTCCACTCGACTGGGGACCTGGCCTCTCTCCAGGTTAGGCGTGGATGCTCTCTGGGCTTCTTGGTTTTTCAGGATCTCCTTGGCCAAGAGCATGGTGAGCTGTCACCAGGCCCCAGTGGCTTGTGGGATCAACAAGTTTTGGTGGTAGCAGGTGGGGTGTCAAGCTCTTGAGTGCAGGCTTGGGCAAGGGTCAGGTCAGGCTGGGGTCTCCTGGGAAGGGAGGCCAGAGTTCATGCAGCCACCCTGCCCATGGGCTCCCACTGGTTTTCACCCAACCCCAGCCCAGCTCTACCCTGTGTTGCTTTTGGAAATGTTGCAAAACCCCAGCCCGGTTCTGCTGGCTCCCCTCCCTAGCGGGTGAGAGGACACACAGAGTTGAGGCAAGTGGAGGCCAGAGGCAAGGCCTTCCCCGCCTCGCCAGGCTGCCACTGTGGGCGGGTGCTGCAGGAGGGGGGCTGGGCCCAGCTGGGGGCCAGGGCAGGAGGGAAGCGGCTGCAAAGCAGACACTGTCTGGGAGACAGCAAGCCAGGGGCACGGGCTGGGGAGAGGACCCTCCCAGGAAGGCCGAGGGTTCCTGCAGTGGGAGTGGAGGCTGGAGGGGCTGAGGCTGAAAGCTGTGACCGTGGGCCAAGTCACGGGGACTCACCTGATGGCCAGCCCTGGGGGGTAGGGGCAGCAGCAAAGTAATAGAGGGTGGGAGCTGGGAAGACTGCAGAGGAAGGGGCTACAGGCCTGAGGCTGAGAGCAGGGAGGGAGGCCCAGAGCGCAGGCGGGGAGCGCTGGGGCACTGGGACAGAACCACTGAACCATGGGCAGGCAAGCGATGGATGGGGGAAGGCGAGGGACCCTCCAGGACTGGCCTAGGTTGAGGGGTATGAAGAGGCCAGGGGGCTGACCAAACCTGTGGGATGCTAGGGGGAGCTGGAAAGGGGCATATCGAGGAGGCCTTAGTTGTTGGTGTGGGGACTGGGGCAGACAAGATAGCCAGGGAATAGGGAAAAGGGCCCAGGGCAGGCCTGAGCCCCAGGGTCTGGGGGAGTGTGGGAGAGCACTCCCCCAGTATGTGCCCTTCCTCCTCATTCCCCAGCTATGATGACGCCCAGCTCTGTGGGTGTGTTCATACACATGTAAGAGTGTGCGTGCATGTGTGTGTGAGACACAGACTGGGTGACCCAGGCTGTCTTCTGTCCACCCCGCTCCTCCTTCGTAGTCCCAGAGACCAGCCTGCCTCCGGTCACCACGGCAACAGCGCAGCCTCTCCCACCAGCAGGACAGGGTGACCTATGGGGCCAGCTGTTTCCAGGGCCAGAGGCGGGCAGGGAGCCTCGGGGGGATCCTGCCCCCCTCTCCACCTCAGCAAGCAGTTGCCTGCAGAGGACAGGGACTGGAAGAGGCAACTGGCTCAGGTGAAAGGCTGCCCCTTCAGCAGGATGGCCCCATGCATGGAGGGGTCTACAGCACAGGGGCCTGAGCCCCACACACCTGGAAGGGTGATGGGAGGCCAAGGGACAGGCCTCGCTCTCTGTGGTCA
This sequence comes from Lutra lutra, assembly GCF_902655055.1. Classification (NCBI taxonomy): domain Eukaryota; kingdom Metazoa; phylum Chordata; class Mammalia; order Carnivora; family Mustelidae; genus Lutra; species Lutra lutra. Next base: position 143,988,076 of record NC_062285.1, read on the forward strand.
GGGGCAGCAGGATAAGGACCCCACACCTCAACCTTCCCTCTGAGCCCACGACTGGTGGCCCCCACCCTGCCGTGTGCTGGGTATCTCCAGGCCTGCTGCTCGTGGACTTCCTGGCTGGGCCACAGCTACCTGTGTCTGAGGGGCCGCCGACAGGACACACCTCTTTCTGAGGAAGTGTGACAGCACGCTGCTCTGAGTCTGGGGAGACTCAAGGTCTTCAGATCAAGACTCAGGAGCTACCCCCCCCCTGCCCGCCACCCCAGGATACTGGCCTCCCAAGGCCAAGGACCCACTGGGCACACAGACCAGGGCATGTGAGGAGGACTGGCCTGGAGCCTCACCTGAGGGGCTGGGGGCCCACTAGGGAGGCCACCGGAGACCTCAGTCCCTGTCCAAGGAGTCAGGCCTGCCTCAGAACCACATCTTGCTGTGGTCATCACCTAGACCCAGAAGACCCTACATCAGTCCCACCCTCCCAGCTCCAGCACAGGCCATAGGTCTGGAAACCCATTAGAGCCTGACCTGAGGGCACTCGCTCTCCAGGGGTTAGGCTCTGGGACCCTCTGCTTGTCCTTGGAAGGACGCCCAAGTGGACAGTAGCCCTTCCTTCCTTGCCGGCGCTGCATGGATTGGGCCAAAGGGGCGGGCTCCTGCCTCCTACCTCAGATCTAACCCTGTGGGGGCCCTGCCCCACAGGCCCATGCTGCAGGATGGTGGATAGAGCTCCTGTGAGGCAAGAGCCCATGAGCTGGACCAGGAGAGGGTCCACTTTCTGATCTGAGACAGTAATAGGGGCAGTGAATGGCAGCGAAGGCAGAGGGGCTTGGGGGAGGCTGGGTGTGCTGGGGGAGCCAGCAGGGCAGGCCCCGGAGGCAGGGGAGTGTGCGTGTCTGGGGGGCACTCCTGAAGGCTGTGGCTGCCACGGTTAGACCCCAGCCTAGCCCACAGGCGCCACAAAGGCCTCACACAGCACCCACAATGCCAGCACCTTGGCCTCTCGGCTTCCCCAACCCTCAACCCTCTCTGAGATGGGGAAAGGAGCCAGCGGGTGTGGAAGCCTCTTCTGTGGCTGCTGCAGCTGGCAGAGAGCTGCTCACACTGAGTCCCGGACAGTTCAGGCTGGTGACCTTGGGTCGAGGTCAGCAACTCGTAAGGGCTGACCACTTCATACAGGTGATTCTGTATGAGCCTGAAGGCTCAAGTGGGCCTCGGTTGTCTCGGGCCTTGACTGCCATGATCGAGGTGGAGTCCCTAGGAAAGGCGGGGAGCCGCAGGGCCTGGAGGACAGCCAGGTGGGTGGAGAGCGGGGACCTGTGTTCCAGGTATGGGGACAGCAGAGCAAAGGTTCCAGGGAGGGGAGGCGTGGCCAGGTAGGGACCTCGGGCTGCGGGCTTGAGGTCAAGCCCCGGTAAGAACGTTGGCCCCGGGGCGAGCAGGGGGCGCCCGGGGCTGGGTCAGCACTTAGCCCACGTAAGGGGCTGCGAGTTCCAGAGCGCGGACGCTGAGCAGGGTCCTCGCGGGGGAGGCACGGCGTCCCCCTGCGCTGGGCCGGCTGCGTGCGAGGGGGCACGGACCTCCGGAGAGCCACTCGCACGGCCCGAGGCACACGGGGGTCGTCTCCTGGACTCCCGCCCCGGCTCGGGACCCCGCGCTCACGACAGTTCTCGCCGTGCAGCCGCCCGCTCCGAGCGCGGGGGAGGCGGGCTCGCGTTCCGCCGCTGACCTTCCCCGGCACGGCCTCGGGCGGGACTGGTGAGTCCCCGCCCCGCCCGCGCGCCGCCATTGGCTGAGGCCTCGGAAGCCCTTGGAAACCCCGACTACCATTGGCTCCCGCGGCCCCGCCCCACACGCCTCGGCCACCGCCCGCGCAGGAGCTGCGCGTGCGCGGTGTGCGTGCGTGCGTGTGTGCGCGCGTGTCTCTGTGTGCGTGTCCGCGCGCGCGCGCGCGCGGGGGCGGGCTGACGTGTACGGCCACGCCACGCTGTGCGCCTCCGCGGCTCCACTACAGCGAAGCTAGTTCCGGGCGGATCGCCGCGCTCCCCTGGCACACCGGCCCTCGCCAACCCCGGGGGGCGGGGCCCAGCTCCGCCAGACCGTCGCCTCGGCCGCCCGCGCGGTTTCCCGGGGGCGACCCCGCGGCGCCGACCGCGGCCGAAGGGGGCGGGGTTCCGCTCGCCCCGCCCCCGCGGAGGGATACGGTCGCCGCGGACCAAAAGCCCGGGGCGAGGCGGCCGGGGCGTGTGAGCGGCTCTCTGCGCGCGTGCACGCGGTCCACGCGCGGCTCGGCCCGGGCCCCCTGCGCCGCGCGGACTGCCTCGCCCGAGCGGGTCTCGGCGCTCCCGCTTCGCGCCGCGGCCGCGTCCGTCTGAGGCTCGGGGCCCCGCGCGGCGCCGGGAGGCCGCCCTCTCGCGTCTGCGGCCGCGCGGGGAGCCGGGCCGGGTGAGCGGCGGCGGAGAGCCCGGGTGCCACGGGCCCGCGCGCCGCTGCCGCCCGCGATGCTGCTCTCCAAGTTCGGCTCCCTGGCGCACCTGTGCGGGCCGGGCGGCGTGGACCACCTCCCGGTGAAGATTCTGCAGCCAGGTACGCGCGGGGCCAGGCCGGGGCGGGGTCGGGGTCGGGGCGGGAGCCGGGGCGCGGGGCCGGGGCCGGGGCGCGCCGGGCCGCACCAATCCCGCCCGCGCGCGGTCCCCACAGTCAAGGCGGACAAGGAGAGCTTCGAGAAGCTGTACCAGGTGGGCGCCGTGCTGGGCAGCGGCGGCTTCGGCACCGTCTACGCGGGCAGTCGCCTCGCCGACGGGCTCCCGGTGAGTCGGGCCGCCGGGCGGACCCCCGGTTTCTCGCCCGCCGCGCGTGCCGCCGCGTCCCCGCCGGGCCTGACCATCCGTGTCGCCCCCCCCCCCAGGTGGCCGTGAAGCACGTGGTGAAGGAGCGGGTGACCGAGTGGGGCAGCATCGTGAGTGCGGGCGCCGTGGGGCGGACGCCAGGGTCGGCGGGGGCGGGCCGCCGCGGCGCGGGGCGCGCTGACCCGCCGCCGTGTCCCCCCAGGGCGGCGCGGCCGTGCCCCTCGAGGTGGTGCTGCTGCGCAAGGTGGGCGCGGCGGGCGGCGCGCGCGGCGTCATCCGCCTGCTGGACTGGTTCGAGCGGCCCGACGGCTTCCTCCTGGTGCTCGAGCGGCCCGAGCCGGCGCAGGACCTCTTCGACTTCATCACGGAGCGCGGCGCCCTGGACGAGCCGCTGGCGCGCCGCTTCTTCGCGCAGGTGCTGGCCGCCGTGCGCCACTGCCACAGCTGCGGGGTCGTGCACCGCGACATCAAGGACGAGAACCTGCTGGTGGACCTGCGCTCGGGCGAGCTGAAGCTCATCGACTTCGGCTCGGGCGCGCTGCTCAAGGACACGGTGTACACCGACTTCGACGGTGAGCGCGCCGCCGGCCGCCGGGGACGCCCGCGGGGGCCGCTGACTGTTGGAGGCCGCGCGCGTGGGGAGCGGGTTCGCGGTAGGGGGGGGCGGGCTCGAGACCGCCTCTGCCTGCGGGGCTGGGGCGCGGGGGGCCGCGGGCGGGGGCGCGCCGGGAGTGCCCGGGCCTCCCCGTGCGTGGGGCGGACGCTGCGTGCGTGCCGAGCGGGGGCGGCGCCGCAGAGATCCCCGCATTGCGGAGCGCGGGGAAGCCGGGGCTGCCCGCGCCTGCGTCCCCCCGCGCCCCGCCCGCGCTGTCCTCGGCTCACATCTGTTTGTTGTGAAACCCGAGCCCTGGCTCATGTGACCCGCCCCTCCCCCGGCCGGGCGGGCCAGCTGGGGAGGCCGCGCCCGCCGGGCTTTTCCAGGGTGATGACGGCCAGGATTTCTGGAGGCCGCTGCCGCCTCGGGGCCGGCCTTCCCGGGGGCCTGGGGGGTGGGGCGCGGGGGCTCGGCGCTGGTCCCTGGGCGAACGCCCTGACGGCCCCGCGCCCCCGCCCCAGGCACCCGGGTGTACAGCCCCCCGGAGTGGATCCGCTACCACCGCTACCACGGGCGCTCGGCCACGGTGTGGTCTCTGGGCGTGCTGCTCTACGACATGGTGTGCGGCGACATCCCTTTCGAGCAGGATGAGGAGATCCTCCGCGGCCGCCTCTTCTTCCGGAGGAGGGTCTCCCCAGGTGCGTGGCGGGTGCGGGGCTGGCGCTGGGAGCCCGAGGAGCCCGCCCCTTCCTGACCCTGCGCCCCCCCTCCCCGCAGAGTGCCAGCAGCTCATTCAGTGGTGTCTGTCCCTGCGCCCCTCGGAGCGGCCCTCGCTGGACCAGATCTCCGCGCACCCCTGGATGCTCGGGGCTGAGGGGGGCCCCGCCGAGAGCTGTGACCTGCGGCTCTGCGCGCTGGATGTGGACGACGGGGCCAGCACCACGTCCAGCAGTGAGAGCTTGTGAGGAGGAGCCCGGGCCTGGCCGGTGGGAGCCGGAGGGACCAGCCCCGCCCGAGCCGGCTGCTGCTTGCGGAAGCAGTGACCTCTGGCGCCGGGCTCTCTGCTTTGCTTTGAGTGCCTTTCCGAACGCTGCTTTCACGGGACTTGGTCCTCTCAAGCTCTGTCTGTCCAAAGACGCCCCGGTCGACGTGAGGTCCGGCCTGGGCCGGGCAGGGGCGGGACCCTGAGACTGTTCCTCTCCTGCGCTGCTCTGGGCAGCTGCCGTGCTGGCCCTCCGCGCCTCCCCCGTCGGACCGTGTGGGACCAGGAGCACGTCCCGTGGCCTCATCTCACCAGGGACGCGGGGTCCCTTGTGCCCACTTCCCGCGCCGCTTGCCTCCGGTGTTCCTCTGGGCACGTCTGTGCACAAACAATGCAACGGCGGGGCCTCTGCTGTGTGCGCGGGCCCGCCCGAGGGTGTGTGCGCCTGCTCTCGTCTGCTTCTGGTCTGACCCCGAGGAGGGCTATTTATTGTCTAATTTATTTGTGGAGGTTCTCTCCTGCCAGCGCCCCCGGCACCTCTGGGCCCGGAGGTGGGGGCGTGGCTGTGTGTGGACCCCAGGTCCTGATCCTACCTGTGTCTGTCGAAGATGGACTTGTACAGCGGCTAATTTAAGGGGTGAGGGGGACCCCGCCGCCTGTGGCTCTGCGCCTCGGGGGTGGGGGGAGTGGGGTAGGGGTGGGTTTTAAATTATTGACCTTGTACAGTCTGCTTGTTGGCTCTGGAGGTGGGGGTGGGGGGACAGAGTCTCAGGCCGTTAATTTATTGTAGCAGCTGTGTTTCTGGGTCCCGGTGTGCGTAGGCATTGAGGATGGGGTATCTTTCAGTTCACAAGTGAGATGTCCGGAGATCATATTTTTTATACAGTATTTCAATTAAATTGTTTTGTATATAATTGTGTTCATTGGGCAGGATGGTTGGGTGAAAGGTCTGGGGAAGGGTCCTTCTTGTCACCCCATGGTCCCCATCCCCCACTGCCCGAGGGCTGTTGCCACCCCTAGTCTGGGGAGTGCTTGTGGGTGGTCCCGGGGGCACCTTCTTGCTTGTTATTAGAGATGCCCAGAGGTGGGAAGAGAAGGTGGCCTTTGCTCAGGCCACTCAGGGAGCGGGATCTGCGCTGTTGGGCAGACGGTTGGAAGGGGTTTTGGAGGACGAGTAGAAGTTTGCCAGGTGGAGGGGTGAGAAGGCGTTCCTTGCACACAACAGGAGTGAGTGGAGCCAGGTGAGGGGCGCGTGCTGGCTGGCGCAGCCTTGGTCTGACCGCTGAAGGGTAAGGTAGCAGGTAGAAGCCACAGCCAGATCCAGGTGTGGAAATGTGGCCCAGCCCCAGCGCGAAGGGCAGGCTGAGTGGATGTTTTGGTCAGATCCGGCCCCTCTCTGGGGCCCTCTGCTTGGCGGCTCCTGGTGCTGGAGGGGTGAAGCAGCCGCAGGCCTGCAGAGTGGCTGTTCCGGTGCAGCAGTGTCCGGGGCTCACAGCCCGGAGCCCCTGGAGGCCTGTCACTGGGTCCCACAGTCCCCCCGGTGCCAGCTACCTGTCCCGTCCACAGAGCACGCGCACCCTCGCCTGCCCCAGTGCCTGCTAATGGGTCCCTGGGGACTCAGATCGGGACGAAGGAACATCCTGAGGCCACAAACAGGAACAGTCGGGAGGAGATGAAGCCCTCGTGTCCGTTGGGTGGGGGTGGCGGGGGACAGGTAGGAGGGCTGCGACGGGGAGGGGGCGGCTCCTGGCTTGATCTTGGCCCTGCGGGGAGTCAGTGGGTGTTTGTGGCCTGCTTGGGGCCTGGGGAGTCTTTCCTGAGGGGTCCCCAGGGGTGGCCCCCTCAGCACAGGCAGATGCATGAAGCAGAGGCGTGTTTGGGGTGACAGTCCCCCCCTCCCCCCACCAGCCTGCTGTGGCTCCTCCCACACCCTTTGCCAGGACAGGGACTCTGGGTAGGAGCCTTGGGCCTCGTGGGCTGGGGCTTGGGTGGGGGGCCGAGCAGGGAGAGTTGAGGCTAGGGCTTCTGCGTCCTCCTCTGGGGACCGTGACTCCCAGGTCACTGTGATGCCAGCTCCCCCACCTGCCCTCTGAGGATGCCAGGCTGCTCTTGGCACCGCTCCCTCCCCCTGCATTAGCCCATCCTCACCTGAGCAGCCGTCCAGCCGTCCCCGTGGCGCTCCCGTCTGGGGGGACCCCGAGGCAAGCCCTTGGGGAGGGCCAGGACCCTTCACCCTCGGGCGCTCAGAGCTTGCTGCTGGGTCGAGGCCGGGGTCTCGGACATGCTGTGGAGGGCCGGTCCCTGGTGCGGATGTGGCGAGGGTGCTCTCGAGGGCACAGGGTCATCGAGAGGGCAAGGGGTCACCGTCGGGAGGTTAGCAGGAGGGGCTTGCCCTGCACTGGGAGTGCTGGAGCCCCTGGGGCACCCAAGCCAGGGGACGTTCTGACCTCCCACTCCCTGGGATCCTTGTCTGCGGGTGATGCCATGAAGGTGGGGCGGGCTCAGGCTAGCCATGCGGGGACAGCCCCGGGGGTGGCCATTGATGGGCTCGTGGGATGCGGATGCGAATGCTGGGGCCACAGGGTGTCTTTGGCCCCAGATCCAGGGGTGCTGCTGGGGGAAGCCCAGGCCAGTGTGTGTCAGGGTGGTCAGGCAGGGAGTGAGCCTGAGGTCCGGCAGAAGATGGGGGGCTGGTACCTATCAGCCCAGGTGGCATGACCCTGGGCAGAGGGCCCAGCCCCGGGGCAAGAGGGAGAACATGGGAGAAGGCTGAGAGCGGGCAGCTTGGCCGTCCTCACCCCCTTTGGCCTAGCCCTGCACCCCTCTGTCTCCACGCTGGCCGTACCAGCCTGGGCACCCCAAGCACCAGGGCCATGGGACACTGTGGCCTGCCCAGTCCTGGGCTGGATGCTATGGGCATCCCTCAGGCAAGGGCTCGCAGCCAGGTCATGCTTGGGGAAACTGAGGCTCTCATGTAGATGCTGGATCATGGCTCCGGCCCCCACGGTAATACCCTCACATGTCCGCGAGCAGCTGAGAACGAGGCTGGACACTCCCGCTGGGGAGGGCCTGGAGCTGGGGAGGGGGCCTGCATCCAGGACCCCAGCGGTGGGAGCAAGGCTCAGACCACCGGAGAGGCAGAGGGTGTGGCACCCGGTGGGAGGAGCTTTCCTGGCTGGCCAGGTACTGCCATGGGCAGAGCCCCAAGTCTGAGGCACAGGCAGAAGGCCAGAGCTGTGGCTGTGAGCCCCTGCCCTGTCCCACCCCTGCCACATGAGCCCCCTGGCTGTTCCCTCTGCATCGGACACCCCCAGCCCCCGGCTCCAAGACACAAACCTGGTGCTCGGTCAGGATCCCAGGGGCCAGACTGCATCCCCCGGCCTGCCCTTGCCCGAGCCCCACAGTCAGCACAGGGACCTCTCCTGGCTCCTGCTGGGATCTGGTTGGGGGTGCTCAAGCGCCCCCCATCCTGGGCCCCTCCCACCCCAGAAGGCAGCCTCGAGGGCTACAACACTTCTCATTGGGGGTCCAGGGTCAGGTGAGCTAGGCCAGCCCCAGGGCAGGCCGGTCTCTTGGGCCCAGGACCAGTGGGGCCTGGAGTGGGCCAGCCTCTGACTCCCCACGGCCCCATCTGACATTGTCCCACTCCTGGGTGCAGGGCTTCTGCGGAGTGTGGGGGGGCTAGGGAGCTTCCATGGGCCCCTCACCCCTGAGCGGACAGCACTTTGCAGTCCCCGGCATCTGCGGGAGCCCCTCTGCTGGGGAAGGGTCTGTTGCACTCATCAGACCAGTGCTGCCTGAGGGGCCTGTGGGGGGTGGCTAGGGGAGGGGTGTCCGCTGGCACGGACCCTCCTGGGGGTCTGCTGCTGTGGACCAGGCCCCCTCCCCCCTGAGGCTGGGATGGTGGCTGTGTGGACGGCTTGGGGCAGCTCCCACTGTCCTCTGCTGGGCCAGTGCCCAACCTCCTCATTTACAATATCTGGGTTCTGTGACTCTCAACGCTCCTTTAGAGTCACTTGGTTGGCTCTGCACAGTGTCCCTCCTTCAGAGACGCCCCTCGGGGGCTGCACGGAATGCAGAAATCATTGTGACAAGAACCAAAATCCTGAACTGAATTCAGGTCCTGCCTGGGCTCCCCTGGCCCCTTCCCTCCCGGGGCAGCAGGCTACACCTGTCTGCGCTCCAAGCTTCGATCGGTTTGCTCGTGGCCAGGCCCTTGGAGGGGAGGTGGGCGCTGACTGCCCATGAGGTGGGGGTGCGGCGTCCAGGCCCCTTGCCCACTGGCCTGAGGCCCCCCGGCTCCTGGGAAGAGCAGACACGGGTCCAGAACGGCTCCTGCTGTGGTCGGAGACTTAAGTTTCTGCTCTCTGGTGCGGCCCCGAAACGAAACCTTGGCGTGCCTTTGGTGCCAAAGCTTCACGGAAAAGGGAAGTGATCCCTGGCAGGACCCCAGGAGCCCCACCTGCCCCTCCTGGGCCTGCGGAACCCAGCTGGCCAGGGAGCCTCCATGCTCGTGAAGGTCGTGCAAGAAGGAAGTGCAGTCGGGCCGTTAGGGCCACTCCTGAGGCGGGTAGCGGAGGCCTGGATGGGCAGGGGCTCAGGGAACCCCCGTGCCACACGGGGTGCCAGGAGGCGTGGGACACGCCTGCACCCCCCCCCAGCTGGAGGCACCCTGGGGCCCTCTGGAGAAGGCTTCTGGAGGGGCACCGTGTGGACAGTGATGGGTACGGCCAGAGGTCACAAGTAGGCGGTGAGCCAGACCTGGCACCTGTCCATGGAGCCGAGGGATGGCCAGGAACTCACCGGGCCCCCATTCATCTCCTGCCCCGGGCTGTCGCTGAGGGGGTGCAGGAACCCAGCGGAACTGCTAGCCCTGGGGTTTCTCAATGGGCCCTTCCCCTCTCCAGAGGTCTCTGATTGGGGGGTGGTGGGGTTGCCGAGCCTCTAGCACATGACTTGCTGGCCAGCCTTGGCAAAACCCTGAGTTCGATTACACAACTGACCCACAGAGTTCCTGGCAGTCAGGCCTATCGGGCTGGGTGGGGGCAGGGCCTGCCCCTCCAGCACAAGTCACTGCCCTCCTGGCCCCGTCAAGGCAGGAAAGCTCTTCCTGGAAGGCTGGGTCCATGTATTGGCCAGAGTAGGATGGGGTGGGATGGGAGAGGTCCATTCCCGGATCAAAAACAGCGGCCTCCTTTGGGGGAGGGGTCATCCGTACCCAACACTGAATGACCCCAGTGGAGGAGGCTGGGTCAGGGCCCACCAAAGGTCAGAGCCGCCAAATGGGCCCACCCCACCCCATGAGGAGGAGGAGGGTGCCCTGGGGTGGGCCGGACCTCATCTTCCCAGCATGGGACTCAGCAAGGCAAGCTCCCTCTGATCTGGGATCTGGCCTGCCAGGAGGCCACCTGCCCTGATCTGAGGCTCAGGCTCCAGGAGAGGCAAGGATCCCCGATGTCGCTGGTCACACCGGGGGAGGGGGCCCTCAAGCAGCCCCACCCGCCCCACCTGGGTTGCCCTGAGTGGTGCTCCTTGGGCTCCTCGCCGGAAAGCATTGGGTTTGGTGATCTCCCGCCCGACTGGGCACCTTAGGAGCAGGCAGGAGGATTGGGGATGAGAGGTGCTGGCACCCAAGGCCAGGCCCAATGGCTTTGTCTCCTCTCCCTTATGGCCCCTAAGGCCCCCGCCACAGTTGGACCCCAAGGGTGAGAAGGTGCTACTCCTGGCAGGCGGTGGGACCTCTCCGGGTGGCAGATGCCCTTGGCCGTGGGACCCAGAGACCAGGAAGGGCGGGGAGACTCCACGTACCCGGCCAGGGATCCCGGACGCTGGGTGCTGCCCCGGGCGGTGCGATCCTGGAAGCACAAGGATGCCTCGGGACCCTCTACTTCACCATCTTGGGGGCTGGAGGCGAAGGCCATGCTGGGGCCGGGAGCCTGGCAAGGCCTAAATCAGGATTTGGGTCACGGCATGCCTGCCCGGCACACCGCCACACCCTAGGGAGCGCATGGGGAGGGGGTTCTCACTCTCACCCCACGGAGCACTCAGCACTCCTGAAGAGGCCCAACCCAGACTGCTACCCTCCCCCATCAGCTGGTTTCTGCTCACCAAGCCTCTCCGGTGAGTGAGCTCAAAGGGCCCTTTTCACTCCAGAGAGAACCAGACATTTCAGATTCCTGGGGGCTCCCCTCTGCCAGAGGGACAGTGACTGGACAAACTGGCATGATAGTGTTCGGGTGTGACCGCGAGATTCCAGGGGTCACCATCAGCCTTTCTGCAGAAGCCAGGGAGAGGGGCTCCGGCAGAGGGGACATCAGGTGCGAAGACCCCAAGGCAGAGAGAGGAGCCCAGGCCTGTCTCACTCAACAGAGGAACAAGACGGCGGGCACGGAGCGGGGCGGTGGTGGGGGCTGCAGAGTCCCCGGGGCTCTTCCCCAGCTCTGCTCTGTGGCCTGAATCCCCCCCCCCCAACAACCTGCTACACGTAGGGTGAGCTGAGGCCCTGACCAGAACTCTGGGGCAGACTCGGCCTCCCTCCTCCTGCTAGGAGGCAGGGGGTGGGACAGAGCAGGGACGGCCCGCAGGTGCCACAGCCCACGGCGCCCTTCTCAACAAGCCAGAATGGTGGACAGGCGTCCCACTGCCAGGGACCAGATCAGGCCCCTCAGCTTGCCCCGGGGCCGGGGCTAACTCTGGAGTGGGGCAGGGGCTGCTGCGGGTCCCGGAGTCCAGAAAGGGCCAGGAGGACCCATGGGACCACAAAAATGGTGCGTGTGTGCATTTGAGTGTGCGTTGTGAGCAGATCCACACACATGACCCGTGTGTGTGCTCCTGTGCGGGACCTGGTCTGGGTGGAGTGCGGCCCATCCCCTGCCCTGTCCGCTGTGGCTGCCTGGGCTCAGGGCCTGCGGGGCTGGGGAGCAGACAGGAAGGCTGTGTGTGCCCTGGGCCGTGGAGCGAGGTTCTGCCCACTGGGCTGTGCTGGCCTGGGCCTCTCAGCACATGGTGGCCATGACCCATGGACCGGGGCTGGGGCACACAGGCTTGTGGGCCCATGTGTAGGGATGGCCTGAAGCCCCAGAGGGTGTTCAAGAATGTCCCTGGGCCACTGGTGCATCCCGGGCCTAGCGGAGCCCACCCTCCGGGAGCCACCGAGGGCATCCAGGTCCTAGGAAGGGGGTTCCCAGAGGGCTGCGATCTGAGCAAGAGGAGATGGTGTCCAGGGGGCAAGGGGACCTGAGGAGTGAGGAGGTGAGGAGGGGGGACATGGGGGCGGGGCATACAGGCCATCGACCAGATCTCAGGGGAGGGGAGGGTGGAGGTGGGTAAGAGACGGACATGGAGGGGCCAGATGCAGGCAACCTGTGGCCAGAGTGGGCCTGGGGGTCTTCAGCACTCGGGCGAGGAGGAGTCCTCCAGGAGCACAGTGGGCTGGGTTCTGGGTGCTTTTGGAGGTGGAAGGTCGGTGGGACCCAAGGAGAGAAGGCGGCCCAGGAGAGCCCACCCACACACCCGGGAAGCCCCCCAGGGCACGTACAATGGCTCCCCACCCCCGACTAAAGACAGCTCTGGCTCAGATCAGTGCATGAGGCTATGCACTGGCCCATGCCGACCTACCCCGACCTGACCTCCTCCTGCCCTGTGCTGAGCGGGGAGCTGGAGGCCTGGGGACAGCTGTGGACTCAGAGCCACGGTCCACTGACCTCCCCACCCCCATACCCAGGCCCTGTCTCTGGGACATTCTGTCCCTGTTCTCCCTGCACGTGGTCACCAGGCCCTGGCCACTCTGCCTGCCCGCACCTGACCCCATGCCAGGCTGCAGCCCGAGCTATCGAGAGCTAATGGGCAGATGAGCCGTGGGCACCCTGAGCTGGCCGGCTGGGGCTCTGGTACCGGCAGATGGGGGGCCGGGGGCAGCAGGGTCTGACCACCCGGCACAGGGAAGCAGGCCAGGCCGCAGGGGAGGACCGGCTGGAGCACTGTCTCCAGGACCATGGGTCCAGCCCGCGACCCACAGAAAGCCTGGTTCTGGGCCGGCTGGCTGCCCTCACCTGACTCCCTCTTGGGCACAAAGGAGGTGAAGACAGGTCATCCCCAGGTCCAGTGGAGGCCGCCAGGCTTCAGGGAGGAAGACGCTGAGCTGGTGCTAGCCCCCGGTGTGCGCACACAGCCACGTGGGCCACAGTGGCCATCGCCTTTATCACCGGCCTGCCTCAGTGGCCCCGTCTCTGGAGACCAGGGGGCAGGAGTGGAGGAGCCCCAGCCTGGAGGCAGGTAGGCCCCAGGGCAGAGGGCACTGTGACCCAGTCCTTGGGCCGAAGTCCACCGCCACCCATGCTCCCTCCCCCAGGCCACCATCGTGGATGCTGTGCCTGGACGCTTCCGGGGGTCACACCTCCTGGGTCCTGCTCCCCACTCCCCTCAGGCCCCCTGTTTCTGCTCCCCTCACACCTGCCATCCACCTGTGTAGCTGCTGGCCCGGTCAGCCACCCCTAGCCTCCTCTACCACCGGAGCCCAAGTGACAACACATAGGCCGGCCCCCACTGGCCCCCACCCGGGGGTCCCCAACCTCCTCAGACCACCCCAGCCCCCTCTGCTCCCACATGGGGAGGCCAGCAGAGAGCAACTGCCCAGGTCTCCGTGCATCTGGGGGAAAGCACCTCCTGGGCCTGGGGTCTCCTCCTGCTCACTACCAGGAGGTCAAGCCCCTAGCGCCAGCCCCCACCCCTTTCCCCTGTGGCCCTCCCCTGCTGGCCAAGGTCTGCGAGGTCCCCACACATGGAGTCCCCCCACAAGGGCCTCTGTCCAGTGCACAAGAAGGTAGACACACCGTGCAGTGTGCATGTGTGTATGTGTGTGTGGTGTGTGTAGTGTGTGTGGGGTGTGTATGGATGTGTGGTATGAGGTGTGTGTGTGGTATATGTGGTGTGTGTGGTGTGGGGGGTGTGAGGGGTGTGTGAGATGTGTGTGTATGTGGGAGGTGTGTGTGGTGTGTGGGGTGTGTGTGTGGTGTACAGGGTGCGTGTGTGTAAGGTGTGTGGGAGGGGTGTGGTGTGGAGCATGTGTGGGGTGCGTGTGTATGTGTGTGTGTTCGGTGTGTGGGGTGTGGGGTGCGGGGCGTGTGAGGTGCGTGTGGCTCCAGGAAGCCGCAGGGTTGGGGGGTCCCACGCAGGCAGGGCGCCCTGGGGCCTCCCGCTGGGGGCTGACCACACTTTCCCGGAGAAGCAGAATTCCTCACAGGCTCTCTCCGAGCCACCTCCAACTCCACAGAGAGTTAAGTGGGAAGCTCGAGCGGCCTCGGGAGCCGCTCACGGAGGTGACTCGCGCGCCGTGGGATTCGGCCGCGCTGCACGACTCAAGGACGCTCCCACGCTCGGCGCAGGGGTGCAGCCGCCGCAGGGGTGCAGCCGTCGGTCCCCTGCCGCGCCGCTCGTGCCCCAGCACCCGCTCTCCCGCGCTCCGCACCTGCCTGCGGGGACCCCCACGGGCGCGGGGTGGGGGCCGCGGGTGGGGCTGCTGTCGCCGTGTCCCGAGGCTCAGGCCCAAGGGTTCGCCGACAGCGCTGGCCGTGGCTGCACCGCGCTGTGCGCATCTGCTCACCAGCGATGGGGTTGGGGTTGTTTTCCGTGTTGGAATAAAGCCGCGGGAGCCCCCACGTGCAAGTTCTTGTGCGCGCGTGTGTCACGGCCCATGGGCAAGCGCGGACCCACGGCGAGTATGTGCTGACTTCTTACTTGCCCCGCAGCACCGCGCAGGGACTCCCGCCTTCCACACCCCCGTCTGCGCTTGTCACCACCCTTCCTTCTGGTCCCAGCTGTCCCGGGGGTCGGAGGTGCTGCTGCGCTGACTTTCCATTTGGATTTTCCCAGTAACTAATGATGCTGCACATCTTTCCAAACTGGGAGAGACATTTTACCCAAGAAGATGCCCAACTTCCCCCCTCCTTCATTGGTTAGATGTCTAATAACTTTTTTTGCCTATTTTTTTTACTTGGTTGTTAGTCTCACTATTACTATTTTTAAATTCCTATTTCTTTTTTTTTTAAAGATTTTATTTATTTATTTGACAGACAGAGATCACAAGCAGGCAGAGAGGCAGGCAGAGAGAGAGAGGGAAGCAGGTTCCCTGCTGAGCAGAGAGCCCGATGCGGGACTTGATCCCAGGACCCTGGGATCATGACCTGAGCCGAAGGCAGCGGCTTAACCCACTGAGCCACCCAGGCGCCCTCTATTTCTTTTTAATTGTGGTAAAATACACACAAAAATTTTAAGTCTATGTCTTTTTTTTTTTTTTTAAAGATTTATTTATTTATTTATTTGACAGACAGAGATCACAAGTAGGCAGAGAGGCAGGCAGAGAGAGAGAGAGAGAGATTGGGAAGCAGGCTCCCTGCTGAGCAGAGAGCCCGATGCGGGCCTCGATCCCAGGACCCTGAGATCATGACCTGAGCCGAAGGCAGTGGCTTAACCCACTGAGCCACCCAGGCGCCCTATGTCTTTTTTTTCAAAGATTTTATTTATTTATTTGACAGAAAGAGATCGCATGTAGGCAAAGAGGCAGGCAGGCAGGGAGGGGGGAAGCAGGTTCCCTGCTGAGCAGAGAGTCCTATGCGGGGCTTGATCCCAGGACCCTGGGATCACCACCTGAGCTGAAGGTGGAGGCTTAACCCACTGAGCCACCCAGGTGCCCAAAGTCTATGTCTTTTTTTTTTTTAATAATTTTTAATTTTTTATTAACATATAATGTGTTAACAGCCCCAGGGGTACAGGTCTGTGAATCACCAGGTTTACACACGTCACAGCAATCACCACAGCCCATACCCTCTCCAATGTCCATCACCCAACCACCCTCTCCCTACCCCTCCTCCCCGGCAACCCTCAGTTGTTTTGTGAGATTAAGAGTCTCTCATGGTTTGTCTCCCTCCCAATCCCATCTTGGTTCATTTATTCTTCTCCTACCCCCCAAGCCCCCCATGTTGCATCTCCACTTCCTCATATCAGGGAGATCATACGATAATTGTCTTTCTCTGATTGACTTATTTTGCTCAGCATAATACCCTCTAGTTCCATCCACGTCGTCGCAAATGGCAAGATTTCATTTCTTTTGATGGCTGCGTAGTATTCCATTGTGTATATATACCACATCTTCTTTATCCATTCGTCTGTTGATGGACATCTAGGTTCTTTCCATAGTTTGGCTATTGTAGACATTGCTGCTATAAACATTCGGGTGCACGTGCCCCTTTGGATCACTACGTTTGTATCTTTAGGGTAAATACCCAGTAGTACAATTGCTGGGTCATAGGGTAGCTCTATTGTTAGTTTTTTGAGGAACCGCCATGCTGTTTTCCAGAATGGTTGCACCAGCTTGCATTCCCACCAACAGTGTAGGAGGGTTCCCCTTTCTCCGCATCCTCGCCAGCATCTG